>NC_092857.1:33372856-33672856 GCF_039878825.1 Excalfactoria chinensis
TAAAGAGAAAGAGAAAGAGAAAGAGAAAGAGAAAAGAGAAAGAGAAAGAGAAAGAGAAAGAGAAGAGAAAGAGAAAGAGAAAGAGAAAGAGAAAGAGAAAGAGAAAGAGAAAGAGAAAGAGAAAGAGAAAGAGAAAGAGAAAGAGAAAGAGAAAGAGAAGAGAAGAGAAGAGAAGAGAAAGAGAAAGAGAAAGAGAAAAAGAAAAAGAAAAAGAAAAAGAAAAAGAAAAAGAAAAAGAAAAAGAAAAAGAAAAAGAAAAAGAAAAAGAAAAAGAAAAAGAAAAAGAAAAGAAAAAGAAAAAGAAAAAGAAAAGAAAAAGAAAAAGGTGTTTCTCAGATGCAGTACTCTTCAAGGTGACGTTCAGATCAGAAATTCCCTGGGAAAACAACCATCTTTAATAGGCATTCATTCTCACCGGCAGATTATGAGCTTGTTTAAGTAAACTGTGGCAATGGAATCTCCTTATCTTATTTCTACAGAAAGATACTGTGGAAACTTAAAAACATGTATCTTTTCTATAAACATCAATTTTGATGGTTAAAATGTATGATCCAAACATGCCAACAGAAATCAAGATGAGATACCTTGCTGCAATTAATGAACAAACAGGATCACTGTTTATTGGGCTTCAAGCCTACCAAGATGCGCTTACATTTCCACCCCTAAAAAATTATGAGACAGGTAATTCCTTACATCCTCAGACTCAAAGACATGGCAAATCATTTTGTACTGTCTCTTTCCATCCTGGGAAGGGTGAGATGCTTCCACATTATCCTGGGAGTTAGACCGTGGCATTCTCCTGCGAGCCATTAGAACAACTATATTCCCTATATCTGCGATGTAAGAAATGGTCCGCAGGGGATGATCCATCATGGTTTCCTAAGCAACAGAAGAAAAAACAATATGAGAAGCTCTTTTGTTGAAGTTTCAACTGGACACTGAGTACTACATAAACATACAGATGTCAATATAAGACCTCAGTCAAGTGAAGGCCATACAAAGTGTCATACACGAAAGAAGATGCCAATAGAAAACATGAGTTTTGATTTCCAAAAGAGTAAAGCAAAGGAAACATTTTATCAATTCAAATTTACACAAAAACCTCAATATCAGAACCTGAATATGCTGGGGATATACAGATTCACCATGCAAAGCATAATAGCTTTCAAATTATCCAAACATTCCTGGTTACTCTGGGCACAATCAATACTTGTCACATGACAGCTAATAAAAAGTGAGTGGACTGCAGTTTGTTTGCCCAAAGTTTCTAATAATTTACTACAGACACACCAGCTAACTGCTTATAGGGTCAGGCTCTAAAGCATGGACTTCTTCCTAGGAAATCCTACAGGGAGGAGCCAGCACTTTTTGAAAGACAACTTCTGGAGGGCAGGTGAAAGTCTCTTTCAATAGCCTACTGTTATAAAGGTATCCTTGTCTGTACCTGTGTGTCTGCATTCAGTACTTTAATTCTTTGTGTAGAAATGAAGAGGTCCACTTCAGTCATAGGTTGAGATTCTCCTTCCGGAGCCTGCAAATAAATGGATTAGAGTCAAAAACACACACAAGGTAACATCCTTACTAGTGATATTAGCTCACAAACAGGGGCGTACTAAAACACAGTCACCAGAACAGCAATGCAAGATAGAGTATTAGACTGCAAAAGCTAAAGAGAAACACAAAGATATGGAAACTATATACTGATTTATGAAAGTGAATTGGATATTACTCAAACAATTGTTAACCCCATAAAAACATCCCTGGTACCTTTACTGATCCAATAAAGTTATATGTGACTGCAACATGAACTGTACCAATATTTCATGCAAATTAGTATGATTCTTCCACATTTTTGCCACATTAGCAATCCCGCTTTAAAGAATTTTCTTTCAACACCAGCAACAGAAACACCTAGCAGTAACTCTTGCCTGAGGAACTTCTTTTTAAGCTTACAGCAACTGCTCAGACCAATGGAAAAGAAAACAACACATACCAACGGTGAGTCTAAGCAATTCATAGAGCAGTTTTGGTAAGAAAGCCTTCACAGTCAGACAATATACTAATCAAGCATCAACCCCACCACAGAAGTTAGATCTTTGTCAGCAGAAAGCCAATGCTTGTAATTTATTATCATTATTATTTTTTTTTACAAGTTAAGATTTGTTAAAAGGTAATTAAAATCTCCATAAAGAAAACTTATTATTAAAGTGAGTCACTGTTGGCAGATTACCATGTATATGTAAATTTTTTTTTTTTTTTTTTTTTTTTGCATCCAGCAATTTGACACATCCATGAATCAAACAAATAATTCTTTATCTAGATAAAAGATCAAATAAAAAAATAGATTTATTTTTAATCCGTCATTTTACAGAGTTAGAACCTTTCTCACGTTTGTCCTGTTTCTTTAGTGTGGATTTTGGGTACTGCCTGTAACCATTTGATAATTCCAATTTTTACTCTATTTCTAACATGAAATGGCTAATGATAAGCAACGAAAAAAGGCCAACCAGGCAACTGATTTCTGAGAAATGTCAACTCGTATGGTGGCTCAGAAATAATCTTAAAAAAGAAAACAAATAAAAACTTGCTGGATGCAGAAAATAACACAAAATAAAAAGAAAGGCAGGAAAACCTCCCAGAAAACAAAAGAACAGGCATAAAATAAAGCTGATGGAGTTTGTACTGCACCTTCTTCCTGCTTTTGGCTAATTTCTGGGCCATCTGCTTAGCATGGAATAAACAGAGACAGGAGAACAGTTAGAGAAGAATTTACAGAGACTCCAAGTCAAGCAGGAATCTGCATGCTAATGCCAGGGCTCACAGACTTCTAGCTGCTCTAAATTAATCCAACTCAGATTAATTTTCTTTCTTTCTTTCTTACTTCACTTATTCAAGTTTCATATCACAACCACTTTAAAAAATGAAAAGAAACCACACCAAGAAAAGCACTCAGGAAACATACAAAAGGATTTATTTATTTTTTTTCCATTCAAAATACTGCTCTCAACAAACAGATTTTCACTTATTTGCTTGTTTGTATGAGGGGAAAAAAAGAAGCTCCCCCTCACTTGCAGTAGCAGAAGCCATGAGTACAGTCTTTGAAGCAACACCTGTATATAAAAGGTGAGAGAAGAGTTTTAACCATTTTATTCCAATTTTTTCTAATTCAAGGAATTTAAAATCAAGTTGCCTAATAGCCCCACACCACAACCTCAAAACCAATCAACAACTTAAAAACAACATAAAACTTCAGTAGTTTTTCCTGGAAAAACCAAGTGATAGAAGCAACAGAAGCTAACTTTCACCTCTGTTTTCTCCTTCTCACATGCAAATACACCCAGGCCAGCATTCACATCACATTCCTGAACAAAGATTTCCTCTGACAACTGTTTTTTCAAGAAAAGCACATACTTCACAGCTCCAGCCTCCTAGAACAGTCCCTTGTCACTAATTTGTCACTTGTTTCACTAGCCTACATCCAAAGATATACTACCCTACTGCAACAAGCATACTTACACACTATTACTGTGACAATAATTACATAAATAAACATCATCTTTCTTACAATCTTGCAAACATTATTCAAACCAAGATGAAATGAACTTATGAACCTACTTACTAAAGAAATGCAATACTCATTAAGCATGCAGATATCCTTTTACATCCAACAATTAATGTTAGCTAATTAAATTCACAGGCGTTTTTGTGGAGGCTTATCACTACAAGATTCATGAGAAATACAGAGCCAACTGCTTTTATGATGAACAAACATGAAGCCTCCACTAAGAGACACAAAAAAAAAAAAAAAAAAAAAAAAAGTATGCAGATGCTCACCACTTTAATCCGTCAATTTCAGTGTAAACAAATCTGAATGCAGCTACTGAAATTTTGGACATGCTGCTTACTTACAAACACAAAAAAACCATTCTCACACAGGCTTTTAGTCATATTTTCCAAATGGAGTAATATCGGATAGCCTGGTGATAACAAACCACTGCAAAAAGCAATTAGAACAGCTTCATGCTGCAGGCTCTGCATTATATTAATTTACACTGGTACTGGGAAATACTACCCATATGTTGAATAATAGAGTCCTGGTATACACTGGGCAAGAGGGAGACACTAATGAGATAAAGCACTCAAACTCTTCTCCAAAATGAAACTTCCAGACAATTCTCCCCTCCTTCTGTCCCAAGCTGCACATAATGATCAGTCTCAAAGAAGTAGAAAAGCACAGGCTGAGAAGATGAAAAACTCAGAATTCTGCTCTTTGTTTCAATGAGAGCATTTACTCTGCTTCACTCTTTTTGAAGGATGACTTTCAAGTATTTCATAGAACCAAGGTAATGACATGGAACTACCGATGTTAAGATGTGGTTTGACACTACGCAGAAATGTCATGAAAGAAGTTACAGTTCACAAAAAAAACCAAAGCACCTCATCAAATAAGGATAATTTCATGCAATAGACTACCAGTCAAATCTTCTTCATTGTTATCTTGCTAAGGAAGATCAGAGGATTATTTCTGGGTGCTTAGAAAGAATAGAAGCTACCTGATCTAAAGAAAACAACACAGTTTTTAAATATGAATAGTCTCTTCACCTAAATAAAACATAACTATGTAATTATTCTCAATTTTCAAAATTTTAAATCTTTAAAAAAATCAGCAAGACTCCACTTTTTCGAGCCATTTAACTTCCACAAAAAAATATACTGCAACTTATTGAACACATAAAAGATACCTGGTAAACAAAATTTGCAGAATATTAAATTACTGTCACATGTGGCTTCAATCTTAAATTACATTCAGCAATTCAATCATTTGTTAGCTCGAATTTCACAAATCTCTCAAAAAAAAGCCAACAGAGAAAGCTGTTACTCTATGTAAACTGTAGCATCAGTTCTGCACAAATTAGGAGCAAACTGTAAACATGGAAGTTTTTTTTACTATGCTGTCATTAAACAGGTTAATTTCAAGTAATAAGACTACAGTCAGAAAATAGTTCAATTGCTCTTCTAGTACTAAGTGCACCTGTTGGTGGTAGTATGAAATCAATTAAGTTTGATGAAAGCACTGTATCTGTTACAACTTATGTTGACTTCACATAGTTATGTGTCCATGCAACAAAACCCTCAACTCTTCTGCTTTTATCTACAGAGGTACTTGTTTAGTATGGAGAACTTGTCCATATTTTGAAGGAACTCGTATGTGGTCTAACTGCCCTGCTAAATAGAAGTATCAGAGGAATTATCAAACTCAAACACATTCAGATTAGAAGGTATGTGAACACAACAGGCCTTAAAGAAAGCTGTTCCCTCCCTTCTAGTACTCTGAAGTTTACAGATTTTTCTAAGATCTATCTTAATTCATAAACTTTGGTTTCTACCTACAGATAAATGTCACATCAAGGACACTTCATAAGCAAGCTTGAGTAAGGCACAAGTATCACTGCCAATATTTTACGCGTTTGGCCTAAGAGCTATCTTAAGTGGTGATTAACCTAGGAGCGGGAACTCCTTCCATCATAATGAAGTTCTCACTAAAATGTCTGGCTTGAATGGGAATCACCAACAAAATCAACCAAAACCAACACCAAAGATCCTAAGGGGCAGAGAGGCATTTCCATCACCTAGGAGAAGAACATAATCTGCCAAAGAACTGTACAATGGTATTGTGTGCCATGCAGTAAGCAAACAATTTTCTGAAATTCACTTAGTTTCAGAAAATCATGTGCACAAGCTTGCTTTTATCAGGTCAATCATGCAGCCACTAGGACCTCCACCCCATGACAAATTCATTGTAACAAAGAACATGCAAGCCCATTCATTTAGATGGATGTATAAATTATGGATTTGATGAGTGAAACAAGCTGAACAGATTCCTTCCGTGTTGAGGCACAGCAGTGCTGAGGCATAACAGAAACCCCAAAAAGAACTTCATTCTGCTAATGAATTTTCTAGAATCTGGTTAACTTCTCTTTATCACTCACGTTCAAAAAGCAGCACCAAGTAAGTGATTTACCTTGCAGAAAAATAAGGCACTTAACCTTCCTGAAACCACAGAATAGCCCACACAAGAAAAGTACTGCTTACATATCCACAGTCTTAAGGTACAGCATGAAAAGCAGCCAGAATCATTCCTCACCTTGATCCTGCTGACAGCTTCCTGAGCCTGCATCATTCTCACATTCTTGGAGGGAGTTTTATCGGAAAGGAGCTGAGTTGAACCAAGGTAATTGGCAGCAAAAATGATTCCATCAATTAAGTCTTCAGGATCGCAAGGTCCAGGAACTGTAACAAAGGAGAGAAATCACTGCAGAAAATCACACCAAATCATGGCAAAATACAACACTGACAACTGGAGCCTGCACCTGGTGGCTGTAAATGGTCCTCTGGATTACTACAGTTTACCATGACAACATGGCAAACAGTACTTTCAGAACACACCAAGTAAAATCTCACAGCATCTCTTAGACAAAAACTGTAATCATTAATTCAATCTGTCTCTTACAATAGCTCATCCTTTTGTGAAAGGAATCACCCAATGGTCTACCTGAGCTTCTTAATTCCTTACAAGTGAGAAAAAAATAAGTGATGTTCAAGACAAATGAAAAAACGTAAATCATCTTAAAGAATTCAACTGGTAAAAGTAGTTGGGTTTGAGGGCTTTTTTTTGTTTGTTTGTTGAAGTTTTCTATTCTAGGAACAAAGCAAAACAATAAAAAATAGTGTAACGCTAGAAGGGAGTTTTCATTAGCTCAAGGCTTTTTTTGAAAAATGAGGTGATGAAGCTCAAAGTTTAACATTACTCCGAATGCCAATTCTGCCTTCATTATAACGCAGGAGACTAACAATCACTTAGAACAAGCATGAGAAACTTGAGCCCTGAAGAAATGTAAGTCATTACTAAGAGTAAAATAACGGATCTAAGAGATTAGTACAATGATCAATTTGTAGTCTAAAGAGAATGACTGATAATCCTATTAATCATTTAAATACAGCAAATTGTAAAGCCATCCAAGGAGTTCCAAGACAGCTGAAACGATCAACTCTATTTCCAGCACTCTGTAAAGCACACATTGCAACTGCTAGTGGGGCAAAACAACCAATGAAACTTTGAATTTTTGGCTTCTGTCATGCCCACATAACAACATGCATGTCTTGTTCTTGTTTTGTTTTTTTTTTTTTACGGTGTGGAGTGCAAATTCACACAAAAGATAACATGAATTCAGATAGCAGGCCTTTCTCAATAAACACATCACTAGTACAACCTAAACACTAAGATAGGAAGCATTATGTAATTAGAGGGCAAGTAGCTGTAAAGCAGTGCAGATCTCCTCTAGCAGGCCTACCAATTAGTCCCATTAATTCAATCCTGCGAATTAATCCAACTGAGACTGGAATGAGCATGCCACTTGAATTCAGTGCTAGACAGAGCACAACAGTCATCTCACTTAACCTCTTTTCTTTGTTCGTCATAAAAAAATTAGCAGTGCTTTATGTGATACTGATAAAAGTCTTATAGATCAGGCAGGAATTTGGAATGAAATACTAAAAAATAAAAGATATGCATATTCCTGAACTTCAGAAAGAGCCCAGTAGGATTTAGCTCAGGCTACAGATTGAAAACAATCTGACCTAAATTGGTGCACCCAACTCTAGTAGTTTTTCTAAACAGCAAATGAAAATAAAATTTTATACATTATAAATGCTGGAATTATTAAGATATGCAAAAATATTTAGAAACTGTAGAACCACCTTACCTTCGACATAGGTTGGGAATGAAGCCAAGCTTTTTCTGGACTGCAATTAAGACAAAGAACAGAGCATGTGCACATACAGATTAAAAAGTTCTCCATGACAAAAAGAAAAAATAATATTAAAGGAAGATCACTGTTTATTAAGATTTACTATTCTACTCTTCTATTCTGGTAGTTTCAGACTTTGACCACCCAGGTAAGCTCTGTGTACTCCATATATGTGTTTAGCTATCAGGCAAAATGCTAAGCTCAATTTTCAACTGGTATTTGTTAGCATATTAACTATCTATCAAACAGTGCTCTGCTTTCACTAATCAAATGGTATGCAGGAAAACACATCACATCTCAAGGATCAGAGTTTCCCACCACAAATAGCTGCCACATACAAATATACAAAATTACCATATGCTTTTATTATTCATGACCAAAAGTCAGTTTAGTTAGTTGTTCATTAACCAAATTTGGATATTCATTACTACTTTTCTCACATATATCCCTCATGTCAATACACCTATTAAAAACATTTCAAATATTATATTCTGTGGTACAATTGAAGTCACCAGAACTTTGACACCAGCTCTACTTGCATTGTATTAAGCATAAAAATATATCTGCTAGCTTCAATTCTTTTCAAAGGTAAATGGTCCAAAAACCACTATCTTGCATATTTTAATACACAGCACAAAGGAAGACCTTATTTCCAGCTGCAGCCTTCCATGTGAAAGACATTGGTTAACACTTCAAGCACCTGAAAGCTACAAATTCAGTAAGACTCACCATGTTGTTATACTCTGTAACACACTTACACTGGAAAACTCATCAAAGAAAATTCAATGTGCTACATAGAGATGACAATAGATAATGGAAACAGATGCTGCTGCCACGAGCATTGCAGGTAAGAATTTTGGATTACCCAAGGATTACAAAACTTTAGTGAACCTACAGCTTGTTTGTATCAGTAGTAACTCCTTTGATGACTGCCCAATACAGTAGTATTAGAAGAAGAGCCATGTATGGTCAGAATAATGCACAGTATCTTAGACAACTTCAAGCTGCATTTATACATATCCACATTTATACTAGTATGCAAAATTAGTTTCCTTTATTGAAGGAAACTCACTAGGGTTCTGTATGATAGTGATTAAGGACAGGCAAACCAGGAAGGTCTCTGCTAAGCAACAGATTGAGTGACTAACCCCAGAAAGTCTTTTCCATTTTTGCAAATGGAAAATACATGTAGGTAAATTTTTATTTTTCAAGCACTGATGCTGATCTTGCTATAAAAACCACAGAAGAAAGACAAAACATACATGACAGCCTTTAATTACTAGTTCCTTCTAAAAATGACTAAGCTGTACCACAAAACTAAGAAGGCTCCCCATGAGAGGTAGTACTAGCATAAAGATGTCAATAAGCCACCATCTCCTGCTGCCAAGGTGTATCAGCTGCTGAAAGGATAGAGACATTCATTTGCATAAGTGTAGCTCTTTCAGCTCTTCAGATTAATGTTTTTTACTGCACCACCTACCTATATAGACTCAACAATCATTTGCTGTTGCTACTTGCATGGAGCTAAGAGGAATATTCAACAGGTGGATGCTGACCACAGCCAGAGGACAAAGAAACATCTCCAAAACACCCTTTTTTTCTTTTTAAATAAACTTTGGGCTCTCTGTTTGAACAACTACTGACTTCACAACTATTGAGCCATCTGGCTAGCTGATACAACTTTTCAAGATATAAACCATTAAACTCTCATCATACGTGCTCTTACAGTGAAATCCCTCACCAAAAAAACCTGTAATTTATATTTTTTTATCTTAATCCAGGTCAAAGGATATTCCACTCAGACCACAATAACACTAAAGAAACAGCCAAAATTGCTGATATGATGAAATCTCCACCTTCTGATTTTAGTTATCCCTGAATAATGAAATGCTGAGAGCACTGATATTTCATTACTCTTGTTAGTGTTTTTACTGCCTTTTGGCATAGTATTATTAAGATCTTAAAATAATCCCCCAAAACTATGGCCCTGTTCTATCACTCCTCTCTCACAACAATACTAAAACGGGCATTATTGTTCATTTGAGAGGAACAAATGGACTTGTACATCCTACTGTGGATTCTGGTTTACTGGGAATAACTGTCATCATGTGTGAACAAATAAAAACTGAAATGAGCAGCACCTTATCTTCTTGACTTTTCCTTTTTCCTCTGAGTAAGTTTATCTAAAAATAGTTAACAGTTAGAAAGTACGTGAAGTAACGAAATCTATAAGCTGTAGAAAGCTAAAGGCTTGAAGAAGCTAATAATATCGCAGCTAAAAATGTAATGGTGCAATCCACTGATCGAAAAAAAAAGGAAATAAACCAAATTTTGAGTAGGTGGAACTAGCATGCTGTAAAAAGCTAATAGGTGAAATAATGTGCAGGAAAGTATTTATCTTTAATGTGCAAAGCATGGAGTCAATAACTCCCAAATTCTGACTATGAATCACTGGCAAATTATCATCAGATCATTCAGTTCTTCCAACAGCTCAGCCAGCTAATACAGTAATGCTAATATACTAAGCAAAAAAATTACTACTAAATTGATTTTATTTAAGGAGGGTTATTCACCTTTCTTAGAAACATTACTTTCTTTGTTGGAAGACATTTTGAATGGGAAAAAAGTAAGGAGCTCCTTTGTTTGCCTCTAATACAAAAGCGACTTCTTCTGTTCTTCTTTGAGACTGTTAAGTAAATTTTGTGGCACCCAAACAGAGTCAGAAATGTCATGATAACCCTTCTTAAGTATGTTAGACATTCAGTCAGACAGCCAGGCAAGCACAAGGGAAAGAAGCTGTAAATCAGCCTTGTAGTTTATTGCAGTACTGACAGAAGAGAAGGGACTGCACAGGTATAAGAAGGGAATGACAACAGAAAGGCATGAGCAGCATGAACAAGACGACGGTGGCTTTTAAAAAGATTTCACTCTACCTCTTTATTAGTGGAGGGCTCTGCTGTACTGCAGACATCCTGGTGATGTTGCCTACTTGACGACTCAGCACCCCGAGGTGAAGAAGAATCTGGAGATGGAGACTAGACATGGCAAGAAAGTAAAATTAAATAATAATCTGAGTGACCAATGTAGAAATTCTTCTTTCATAATTTCCTCTTGCTTGGCAGAGGAAATAAGAAATGAGAGTGAAAAAAAGGAAAAATAAAAAACAAAACAGGACAAACATTTTTGAGATGCTGTAACCCTTGATTTTATCACAGTGATTACATGTAACTCAGTACCTCACTGGACTTGGTCTGAATAGCTAAATCTTCTTATAAAACCATTTACTTATCAGTAATGCTTGAAATGAAACAGGTGGAAAACTTGAAAATCTGTACACAATGGCAAGAAAGACTGAACCAAAAAGTATGTCGTAATGCCATTTCTGTGGGGTGAATGGAGGATTGCCTGTGGCACTGGGCCAACTGCCTACATCTACTGTCAGCATTCAACCAAGCTGCAGTCACAGGGCTGCCTGTTACACAAGAAGATTCCTGTTACATGCAGGCAGATGATTCTGTGAGCTTACTGAAAGCTGTGAGCAACACAGAACCGTGTTCTAGAATGCTCACATGCTAGGAAATAAAATATGATTTCACTAAGCAGAACTATGCTGTGATGGTAGACAGGTGAGTTGATCGTGACCAGAGAATGGATTTTACTAAAGACACCTTATTCTTAACTGTCAAGTTATAAAGATGGAAGAGAAGACCCCAGTTTTCCCTAGCAGCACACAGACCTTCAGGTATGATAAACCTGAAGTGATAAATTAATTTCACCTAAGCAGAACTAGGCTGCAAAAGTTGTCCATAAATGTCATTCCACTATCTTTAAAAACACCTTTTATTAACTGCACAAAATATATTCAAGGACTTCCTTGTTGTACTCAGTGAGTATGCAGTACCAGTATAATCAACGGTTCCTCAACCTAGATGCAGTACAAACTTTGAAAATATTGCACAGTTCATTCTACATCAAATTTCCTCATTTCCTTTACTTCTTTAACCCACAGACAATTTTGTGGAGAAACTGTCTCTCATACTATTTCCAGGTCATTCAGCATCATCACATTAGAACTCCACAGTAGAAAAACAAATGGAGCAGCATACAAAGCAGTGCAATGGGATTTCCAGCTCTATGTGATCTGTCAGTGAGTATTTTGGTAATCATGGGAAAGGCCATTCTAATCAGAGGCTTTTCCTGATGAACGCTGATAGTGAACATAGAGAGGTACCTAAACACCACAGAAGGGTGGAGTGGAATGCAGAAGTGTGACACAACATTGAGTTGGAGTTAATGATGGTGACCAAAACATATGAGAGCACAAAGCGTCAAGACAGAATGCATTTTAAAAGCAGATTTTAAGAAGGTACTTGCAAAACATGTCTGTGCAAGTGACAAAATATAAATCCTCTGAGAAAACTTTGGTGTTTGTTTATACAAGCTGGGGTTTTAACTCAGCCGACCCAGATTTCTACAACCTCCTTTGACATAGGGAGTTTGGTCAGTTCAACAGTTCATCACCCATGGTAAAATAGTCAAATACCACTCTTTCATTTTCATGAACAGTGATATGGCATATCAGTCAAAGCAGACAAGGGCTGCAACATCACTGCTGTGAGCTGGCAGATAACCCTTGCTATGCTTCTGCTCTGGTTGAAGTACTGAGTTCTCTGAAACTGCATACAAAAAATAAAATAAAATAAAATAAAAGTTTTGCAAGTTTATCTTCAATGATGAAACCATAAAGTAAAATTCTCTCCTCCTCTTCCTGTTTATCCTCATACCTGATAAAAGACTAATGTGAATACTTGGCAAATGTTAGAATTACAGTCAATTAATAAAGGCTACCACAGAGTTAGCAAGCGATACCTTTTACAGATGTCTCTAACAACAGTAGAGGAGCAGTCCCTAGATATCCCTCCATTTTCAATCACAACTGCAGCATGAAAGTGAGATGACTACCTGACAGACTGGATGCAGCTGTGAAATGATCCCTAAGACTACTGTCTGTGCTTGCACTGTCAGACTGAATGTCATTTCTCTTTACACCACTGCCATTCATGCAGGTGTGCAAGAGAGATGCAAGCTCCCTCGACTTGCTGTGCAGTTATCCAAGAGTTACAGTACCACAGGCACTCAACTGCACAAGTGATGACTATTACCTTAAATGTGCATCCTCAGTGTGCTCCCATTCCCAAAAGCTGTGTAATGTTTTTGTATTAGGATTAAATACAGTGGGTGAACACTACTATCAATCTAATAATAGCACCAGTGTATTTGTAAGACTAAGCTTCAAACAGTAAATTAAAAAAAAAAAAAAAAAAGTGAAGCATATTATCATTTAGTATTGGCTGTTTCCAGAAAAAAAGATGCCTTAAAAATGCCAAATAAACTTTCCTACTCACACGCTGAGATACCAACAACTATAAATGAGGGCTCTATCTTATTTAAACCAGTTGGTTGCTGACATTTAAAAATTTTGCACCATTTAAAACATACAACGGTTGATTCAGTTGCACTACAAATATACCTTCACTGAGCTGTCTTTACCTACAGAATTACGCAGCCACAAAACTGACCACACAGCCTTCCATATGCTGTTTGAATATTTTGTTTTGTTTTGTTTCTGAAGGGGGAAAAAATAAAGAAGAAAAAAGAAAAGGAAGAAAAAAAGAATCCACTTCCCTAGCCAAAATTATCAAACAAAATATCAAACTGCCTACAAAGTTTCTTACATGAGAAGAAACAAGTACTGTTCGTGAGAACTCTCCTACCAGCAAGGTCAGCCTTTGAAGAAGAAACACTCAGTTTTCCTTCACATCACAAAGCCTGTTCAGAGCCACCACTCACAATCCGCGAGGAAAGAATGCAGTCACAGTCTGGAAGTAGCTTTTGTACCCATAATGAAATAAATCGACAAATCACAGCAGACAGACAACTTGCACAGCTACTGTACAAACTGAATTCTAAAATAAATGCTTACTGACTGCTTCATTGTCTGATAACAAAACAAGTTCTAGAAACCTAACAAAACTGCTTTCAGAACAAACAAAATAAATGCATGTGAGGCATGCTGTTATTACATAGAGAGGTCCATCAGGGGAACATAAGTGTTTTAAGTGCAGTAATAAAAAGGTACAAGTTGACCTCTTGAATATCTACTTACATTTTTTTTATGGTACTCAACCTGGTACATCCAAAAATTCTCCATCTCAATTTCAGTGTTGTTTGCTTCTAACAAACACGCAACTCGCTCCACTTGAGAAGCCTCCCCTGCTACTGCTTATTGGAATTCAGTAACAGAACTTGTAACAGGAGAGGATGAAGCATTGTATTGCATGGAACCTATCCAGGTCGGCCCAGCTGGTTGCTGAATAACT
This sequence comes from Excalfactoria chinensis, assembly GCF_039878825.1. NCBI lineage: Eukaryota > Metazoa > Chordata > Aves > Galliformes > Phasianidae > Excalfactoria > Excalfactoria chinensis. The sequence goes on from NC_092857.1 coordinate 33,387,045, forward strand.
TGTGAAGAAAAACATAACCAACACTGAAACTTCTTCAAACACAACCACCTGCTCTTGCTTTATAAAAGCAATGCTATTTTACCTGTTTATTGCTGCAGAGTACCTGAAAACAGTATAACCTTGGGACACATATAAAACTGGGACAGAAAGGATGAAATACTACTTCAGCATAGCAAGATGAAGTTAAACAAAAGACTTAAAATATCCGGATACAGGCTTCTTGGCCAAAGAACAGCTGCTTAACTCTTCCTGTACACTAACTCCCAGGAGATAACTGGGTATAGAAAGAGCTTTAAATTTAATTGACCTCAGCAATAAAAAGTCCCCTGATTGCTACCACATTTATTAAGTAAACATCAAAGCACTACAAAATTTTCAGATCCAGCATGCAAGTACAGTCAGATCTGAAATTCTGCAAGCAGTGCCCAGTTGCTTTAGTTGTCTATCCATTGTAACCTATCAAACAATGCCTTGCTATTGATATAAAACTGACTTTCAGACCATGACTGCATTCCTTGCACACTGTATGTAGTGTTATTAAGCACTGTACATTCAGTATTGTTATAAGCTAGTGTTGAAGTTGTTCTTCTTTCCTTCAGGAGGAGAAAGTGGAAAGAAAATGCACCTAAATTCCACTGCTAAACTTTTTAATAAGCAATCCACCACAGCTGTCCTCTTTCCGGACTTGATTCCAAGTATACTCCATAGTAGACAACAGAAGTCAAACAATTAGCAACCAGAAGGTGATATGTCTTGGCCAAAATTACCTATTATGTTGTTGTAGAGTAAATGCTGTGACTTGAACAGTTAAAATTCTGTCCACTAAAAACTAGACTGACACCATCATCATATATTCATAGCTTTTAAATGATCTCAAGTACCTATAAACAACTGAGCTGAGGAGCTAAATTTCCTTACAATATATCTAACCATTATTACTGGTCTGCTTTGTATAAATTTGCATTAATTGCAGTGTTAAAATGGAGGCTTTGAAAAAAAATAAAAGAAAAATTACTGTACACATTAATGCATACTGTGGAACAATGTATGGAATTCATTTTTTACCTGTGACACGAGAACAAAACTCCAATTTGTCTTCTAATTTAAACTGTGGCATCTTAGTTTTCTCAACCCTCAGCTGGTACTCAACTCAGAAAAGCACACATCACAGGACCACAAACCTGTATCTTACAGAATGAAGACGCTAAGGGAATGTTGTATCCCTTGCACACATATTTTCAAGCAGATGGTAGTGTACTTTCTGACGTCCTTTACAAAAAATACTTTATTATTATTATTATTTTACATGACTAGTAATGCGTTTTATTTTCACCAGTACCTTCTGCTACTAAGAAACTCTGACTGGCTTTCTTTTGTGTGATTGATGAATCACCATTTCCGCCCTGGGGATTAAAACATATATAAATACTTTTTTTCTTAAATTGGGCTTTCTATATAATTTTAAAACTGTGCTCTTGACAGAGAGATGACCTATATTCTTTGTGCTCAACAAAGAGTCTTAAAAGGTTCACTCAGAGAAAGAAAACAGTATCTTAATAATACAAACTCATATTTATTTCACTTCTATTCTTTTACTCTCTCCCAGTTCATCTATTAGTGAAGCCTGCTTAATTATTTAAAACAGACTTCTTCATTCCCTTGTTAATAAAACATCAGTCATGTTCTGGAAAAAGTGAAGCAACTTAATCTCCGTAAAAACACTTGATTTCCGGACTCATCACAATTGAGAAAATCCTACAGCTGAGAACTCAAGGATTGAAATAAAATACTGATAACCAAAAAGAACAGAGACGCAGACAATGCAGCGCAGTTCTGTTCTATGTGAAAGGCTTTAAGCTGTGAGTTTCCACCCCACAAATCCAAACCATCTCCGTATGCAGTTTGAATTTGCATTATGCTTTATTCTAACGATCCACCATCTCAAGTGTCTGCAAAGAAACACAGGCTGTGGCCACCACTGAGGGATCTTTGCAAAACCGAAGTCTTTGAACACAGCAACAAAACGTTCCTTGCAGGTCAACAAAACAGTTTTAAGATCTATAACTCCATAAGTAACTGAACACACCTCAGTAAAGTCAGTATTCAGTTTTGAGAAGAGGGAATATTTTCTCCCTCAAAACCACTGTTTTCTCCTGATTGTGGCAGAAATAAAGTAAGTAGTCTGACTCTTTTATCTGGTCATGAGAAGACAGAAATACTCTTTAAATCCCAGACAGAAGAAGATCTATTGAGTGTTTGTGCCTTCTGGTGAATTTCTCAGCAGGCCCCCATATTTCCACAACTGCTCTCACAGCTAACATTTTAAAGATGGTTTTCAGACCTTTTGTTCAATTTATATACCAGAATACTCCATTTTATTCTGAGATATCTCCTACACAGCACTATTATTCCTTTCTCTACTCTGCGTCCACATACTGTAAATATCTTCTACACTGATCTTTAAACACTGCAGTTCCTGTGCTTGGATGGGCGCACCCACAACGAATTTATAAAGGAGAATCTGAAAACAGTAATAAGCATGTGCCACCTAAACGCAGGACAGGTCTTCCCTTCCATAGAGATAACTGTGGGCATTGAGAACAGTATTCCCTTAGGGTATCCACCATTCTCAAATGTGCATACCATAAGCTTCATGCTGGTCTCCAGCTATAAGCTTTATTCAGTAGCATATGAATAGAGTATCTCCAGTTTCACACTGACTAAACCTAACCTAACTGCAGCTCCACAGCTCTTTTCCATCACGGATCAGTTTCCCGATGTCACATTTCTCATAGCTGAGCAGCTCTAACCGTTACTGCACTTGAAAAAGATACACTCATGATGCTATATCCAAGTAACCTTCCACTTTGGTTTTAAAATGTTCTCAGATAAATAGATTTTAGAAATGTACATTGATTTTTCCCTATCTCATGTGTCAAACTACAAAAACAAACAAACAAAAAATTATTTATTACAAAGATTCAGAGGATTGTTCAGCTTTTATCAAATACACAACTACTGTACCTTTCCACAAACCACCCGGTACATTTCTTACCCAAGAGAAAGCATCACTATAGGTGGTGCACAAGACCACTGCAGCAAACAGCCTCCATTGTTAAATATTAAGCAGATAGCTGGTTACCCTATTTATTTATTCACACAAGTCTGCTGTCTATTTCTGACATCACCTTGCTACCCATTTATTGCAGTAGAACATTTCATGGCTGTTGAATAATCTTCACTCTTTGTATACTTAAAAAATGTTTGCTGTGGGGAGAAATACATAGGAGTGTCTAAAATTCCTGGCAGATTAAATACTGAGTAAACACTGAAACACGGCTTCTTAAAAACAGACTTCTGCTCAAGTGGTCTGTATCTTTCAGCTATGCTTATTGCTTAAATCTTTCCTAAGTACCAAACTATACCCAGCTGCAGGCCAGCCAAAAACTTCTTGATTGCTAGCTTCTCAAAACAGTCTCTGGACAGTACAAAATCATCTTCGTCCATAGATTCTTCAAAATTATCATCCGAATGCTCAGCACTAAGGGGTGACAGTCACCTTCTTGTGAAAAAGGGAAGAGTTTGTCATATTTAATGACTCACAACTGGAAATCATTCTTTGGACTCTAGCTGAATTTCTCTCTTGAAGAGCTCCTAGCTAAACAAAAGCTGACCATTCTTCAGGTCTAAAAAGGTCTCTACCGGTTTCAGTATGATTACAAATATTTCCACGCAAATATTACATCTATAAAAGCAAAATAGTTTTGTTAAGAAAAAGCAATGTGGGGACAATTTTCAAAGCAGACCTGCAAAAATAATGAAGGTAATAAAATATTCAATATGCATCATTTGTTGGTCCATGGTACTTCTGGGCAAAAAAAAGTGTGCCTGCTTGAAGGTAAAGCACTGCTTCCCTCTGTCATTCCTTCTCATACCAAAACCAAATCTTAGTAATCAGATTGAGTCAAATCTCTGTCATAGACTTGACTACACTGGAAAACTTGTGTTTGAGATCCTGTTTTTTCCAAAGGTAGAAGGAAAATCTACATCCAGATAAACTTTAGCTACATTTTCACTTTAACTGATCTCTCATAGTCCCTTAGTCAGCAGCAACACAATTTTGTCCAATGTACCGCTATGCAATTATAGTAGCGCTCTGTTTAAGAAAGCAAACTGTTCAGGACAGTATAAGCTGAAATATGATGTGAAGAGGCCACTAAAGCACACACCACACAATCTTCAATTACAAACAAAATCCCCACCCAATCCCAAATCCTGTGCTATGTTCTTCTTCTGCAGTACAGACTTCACTCAACCTGCTACAGACCTTCTAAACAATTATTCACCTCACTTCCTCTTTCCAAGAGCATAGACTGTCTGTACATCTACAGCCACCATTTAACTCAGCACAGAGCTATACTTAACATCACTATACACCACAGTTTTAATTGTAGCTGGAAGTTAAAATCTCAGACAGGTTCTTACCTGACAGGCAATGAAAATTACTGAATTGGTGCAAAACTGAAACACCAAAGTACTTCAATATGGATATCAATATTGAGGGAGATTGATGGAAGTCTCTTTGACTACTGTATGAACAGACCAGGCTGAGTCCTACCAGAATACCTTAGAAAATCAAATTCTGCAAAATACTTCAGAGACCAGCAAGCACACCCTCAGAAAGGACTCTCCATGGATCCACAGCTTAGTCATGCTGAGAGTATCACTCACATTGGGTGTTACAATCTGACAGTCAGGAACCACCAGAACATTCTCCAGCCCTCCCAGAAAAAGGGGGCACAGTCCAATGATCAAAATGCACAGCCAAAGAGCAATGTCATCCATATACAAACAACAGCAGAGAATTAACAGAAGATTTTGGAAATTTCATATATTTGTTCTCTTTTACAGAACACTCTGAGAACGTTCCTTCAGCCTTCAAAAGGCTGCTCATCAATTCTGTAACTGACCTAATGTAAAAAAAAAATTAAAAAATAAAAAAAAAATAGTAGGAATAGTTTTTGCAGTATTATTTATTTTGGTTTCATTAAAAATTTCAGTGAAACTGTGAAGAAACAAAACCAAACTCAAGCACACTCATCACTGTGTGTTTCTAACAGCTTTCAAACAAAAATAAAACCTGAAACTTTGCTTCACTTTGCTAGCTTGCATATTTGTTCAGCAGCTCCAAACCCAAACTCCAAAAACATCTTCCCATTTGCAGAAAACTACTGTTCATAGTATGGAAAACAAGTTAAAACAACAACAACAAAACTGAACAAACAAAAAAACCCCAAAAAACAGAAGCATGTAGTATATCAACATGGCGTGTGATGTTTCCTCACCAACTGAATTCTCTTTGCAGATGCTGAGGTGTTCTGGATAATTCTGACACATTCCTAGAACTTTAGAGAAGTTTAGTTTAGAAGGCCAAAAAATACACAGAACGTTCTTCCAAAACAACAGAAAAAGAAAGAAGATTCCACAGCAATAAAAAGGATGGAGCAGATGTTTGCAGTGCAGTGCAGCTATCCTTGGAGCAATGGCACTGGACTGCCTCCAAAACTGTTTCTGCCTGGTAGGTTTAGTATCCCAACTATTTTCACATCAGGCATAAATTTAACACAGTTAATACTTGTTTATGAGTTTATTTTATTAGAAATACAGAAAACCCATAAATTTTTAAGTTAATATTATTATATTAGCAGCTGGAACCACAGACTTCAAACTAATTCTGATTCAAGTTAAGCCTCATGCCAGAAGAAAAGAATTAGAGCACGTTCATGCTGTGTATCTCAATAATGGTACTTACTCTGATGGAGATCAAATACATTTTACAATGTTAATATACTGAAGATCAAAGCACATTTCTATTGAATGCAGGTGGCCATTCTTTTCAGGGATCTGGATACATGACATCATCATATATAAAATTTACATATTTTTGATGGAACTTAATATTGCTATTGAGACTTAGAAAACTAGAATTAACAGGAAAACAAAATGCTAAATTATACAAGACACTGTTCAGCAGCTACTGTAAATATCTCGTGGCAAAGCAAAACAGAAAAGCATTTGCCTCAGGAGAAAAAAAAGTGAAGAACTTTGCGTGTCAAATCAGTTAATAGCTTAACTGGGTTCAGCAGTGTTTTAACAAGAAAATTTTGGTCCACTTACAACACTCATACATACACGTTTACCTCTTACAAGCCCTCTAGACTACAGATTTTAAAATAGGGAAAGCACCACATAATTTACTGAAGAGTATATCACAGAACATGAACAAAGTCTACCCTCTCTCACTCTCTCTCATTGCAATGTATGCTACCACTTAAAGAAATACATAACTGAACTGAAAGTTTTGTGTACTCACATCTCCATCTAGTGGCCTCTGGTCGTCAGAATCCCTGGTTGGGCTGATGTCCTGCCGCATCACCCAGATAGGCTCCTTCGGTTCATCGGGAGTATAAGGAGAACGGATGGTTCTTGTCTTCACTTCCTCAATAGCCTCTTTAATATCCTTAATGGCCAGTGAAATAGCATCTCGCTTTTCCTTGCTGTACCTCTGCACAGTTTCTCCAGAGCTGGATGTAACTTGAGAGCCAGGTGGGAGCTGGCCATTGCTTTCATGCCCCCCACCAGCAAAAGCATGAGCGTGCTCCAAACTCTGCTCAGCTTCTGGCATGTCTTCAGCTGCCTTGTCCAAGCTCTGGGAGCTCATGCTCTGCTTCACCTCTGCCACAATCTGATCAATGTCCTCCTCTTGTTCATAGCTATCCATTCTTGGGTAGGGTGCAAACTCTGCCTCCTTTTCCGGGCTGTCAGACTCTCCATCAGACCGCTCATCATAATGGTGAAGGCGGGCACCAAGGGCCTCCTTGCGGTAATTGTCAGCTTCCTCCCTCTCCCGCTCATACAGCTGGATCCCCTCCCTAGCATCAAGGTCTGGTGTATCCCCTATCTCCTCATACACATGCTCCTGCAGTCCATAGTCAGCGTAAGGCTCAGCATACTGCTCATCCTCCCCTCGGTGGAATAGTCGATGTGTGTAGACGTAACCTGAGTAGGCTGCGTTCATGGCTTCCTCGTGTTCGATGGAATGGAAGTGTAAGTGATTGGGCAGCGTTCTGTTATGAATGGCTTCGCCATGCTCAGCCTCAGCATTCTCGGTGTATTCCTCAGACTCAGGCCTATACTGCACTGCATATGCACTCTCATCTTCATTTTCCTGAACTCTCTCTGTGTCGTAACTATCCTCCACTGTGGCTATCACATCCCCTTCTGCAGTATCTGTATGATTGTGGAAGCCACTCTCAGTGCTGGCTGACCGAGCCAACATCCCTTCCTCCTCCTGCCCAGACAGGCCCCCTTGGCTGCTGTTTGTATGCCTTGGATAGTGAGTTGCATATCGCTGCTCCTCTTCCACCTCTGAGTGCTCCAGGTCAGCCTCCACTGACTCATTCACTGCTCCATTTGCTGGCTCTTCACTTACCTCCCCATCAGGCGGTCCAACCAAATGATTCATGGCAAGTTCTGGTGGGTAGGTCACTTACTCTGTTGACATTTTGTCAATCACAGCTGGAAAGGAGAAAAAAAAAAACACCAAAAAACAGGTATGAAGTTACTCTTAGAAAAAGCAGTGCCAATGAACACAAGCAACAAAAGGCACCCTTCCATTCCCAGCAGATAAACCTCCGATTCCATCGGCTATGAAGTCAGAGGACGGCCAGTACTACAGTACCATCTCCTGTAGGAATACGCTCCAACAGCACAAACAAACCACGATTCTCTTGGGTAGTGCAGCTCTCACTTTTATCAACAAATTCTGTGGAAGAATCATCCAAGCAGCTTACTGGAGGTCCTTCTATGGACTGCTTTGGCATTTAAGTGACATTGAAAGGCATGCGTTAGAAAAACTAACAGTGCCAGGGGCACATTGTAGAGGTATGACAGAAATATCCCATCACTTTACCTATAGCTCACTATCTCTGCACAAAGGAAGGATGCAGTAATGTAAAATGACAGATTTAGTCCTATCACTACAGGTTGCAATTGCTAAGATACATGACACCTATGCAGACCACATTTCTCTAATGGGGTATCTCTAGCTGAGCTGATCACCCTATGCACTTTTGAGTTCAGCAGAGATAAAAAGGAAGTCCCAGCATGCATCTGAAGTAACCGGTTTCTTTTCATAGGGAAGCATATGACAGCTAGATTCACTATAGATATCTTCATGGAATCTATCTAAAATCATCTAAGATGGATGATTCCTGCACCAAACATCTTTACAGTAAGGTGAAGCAGCATTACTGATTCTCATAATCATGACCACATCGAGACTAGCAAGGCATGTTAGCCTTGCTGACTGATTAAAAGCTTCAAAAGATGATACAAATACTAGACATGTCTGCCAATAATAAAGGCCATAGAAACAGGAAAAACCTGCAAGAATACAGATTAAATTATGAGAGTTGCTTAGAGCAAGCAGGCTTATCTACCTCAGAAGGTTTCATCTGCATGTAATAGCTTCAGCTATTCTGAACCTCACCCTACATTTTAAAATGCAGTGTCGCGAAAAGGACATCTTTGGAATTCTAAATTAAACTGTACGTCTGCAGTTAAAATACGACTTCAGCCTGTGTTTTATTGATATGCATTAGGAGAAAAGCAATCTGTTGGAATACTTTAAACTTCAAAGATCTATAAAACTACGCATCAAATACTAAATAAAAAATTAGAATCTTGTAAAGTAGAAGTCAAAGTAAATCCCCTGAGTACAGACAGAAAGGTTATGATGACAAATTGCTGAATAAACAAGCTCCATGAAACAGAGCATTGGAAATACCGATGAGAAAACAACAGCAAATCCAGCTGCCCTCTGTCAGACAATCTGACAGGCAGGGAAGGCAAGATGGGAGCTACTTGCACTACAGCCCCAGGGGAAATCTAATGGGATCAGCTTCCAGATGAGCAAACACTCCTCCTTGTCTTGTCTTTGCCACACCTACTGTTTCAGTCTAAAACTTAAGAATTCTTACATAAATAAGGAAGGGAGCAAAATATAACACTGCCCTCGTTCCAGACTAATCTCATTTTCAGAAACAATCTGTACATATTTCTTGCAAACCTGGCACACTGTGTTTCAGCTCTAAAACTTGACTTTTTATCTCCTTCACAAGGGAGGAAAATGTATAGCATGTCAATATCAAAATTGCATTTTCAAAGTAATAGTTAATGTATCACATGAATTGAACAGGTAAAGATTTTCTGTACAAATTAATCCGCTTTCAAAATAACTAAGAGGAAACTCAGTTAGCTTTGCCCACCAAAGAAGATATCCAGGTAAGGAACTTTCAATGACAAGGCAAGGTCTTCTGCATGTAAGGTTTGCTGGAAAGAATGGGCAGATGTGTGTCAAAACTACCAAACCAAGCATTCCTCTGCCCCCAACACAGAACAAGAAACTGCTATTTAAGGAAACAAGAACAAAAGCTTTCAATTTCAAGCCCGTAAAAAAACAGTGAAGACACCAATGCTTAACAGTCCCTTGAAAAGTTCATCCTGAATAAGATTTCCTTTCTCTTAATTTGCATGGAAATAGGTAAGAATAGAGGATTATTTTTGTTTAAATATCTTGCACTCAAACTCATATCTAAGTATCCTTCACAAAGAAGGGGCAGCACTTGCAGAAAGAAATGAAGTCATGCAGAAACAAAGGATAATGACCAACTGTCTGAAGTCTTTAACACATATCCTGGCACACCTTTAATTGAATGACAGTAAGCTAGAAGAGAAGAAATTCAACTGCAGGAAGACTACTTTTACCACAAGTCAAATAAGCTACCAGACGCCACAACGTTTAGGACAACTAAATTTCCAACAGCACCTGAAAACATATGATTCAATTCTCTAAATCCTAATAAAAGAATACAGCACTCAAGCTTACTATGGACAGATAGCACTGCGGACAGATAAAGCTGTATGAAACAAATTAGAGAGATCACAGACCACACAAAATATTCTAAAAACCACCCAAAAGCCTCAACATTTTCTGTATGCAAAATGGATCCTCCCGCAGTAAAATTCTTTGACGTATGAATGAATGATCTGAGACTAATTTCACATGCTGAAATTACAAGGTTATGTCTTTTTGAGGGAATGAGAAAACTGTTTCATTTCAAGCTTTCCACCAAGGAAGGTCCTATTCTGGTTGTGCTTCCGCTGATAATTAAATTCTACTTTTTAACTCTAGGAAAAAAAATTTAAAAAAAAAAAAAATAAAAAAAAAATCAAAAAACATTTTAATTGGGACTTCGGTAAAGGAGCATTTAAACTGAGGATCTAAATAAGTGTCCCAATAATCTTCAATGAGAAGCATCTAAATCAAGTACATCCATTCAGCTGTCTAACAACCAATCTTTAAAACACCGATTTAAATATGAGGATGGATGTTTAACTAAATCTGTTTTCATATGTAGAAACTGAAGACTACTAAAATATTATTTTTCTACTCCTAGTAGCACTTTCCTTGTGTAGACATGAGGTTTTCCTGATTTTTCTCACTAGGCCTTCCAAGAGCACTTCATCTCCCACAGGCAAACAGAAATCAATACTCTAAATAAAATGCCATAGACAGAAGAGAATATAAGCAAGAAAGGTCATCTGACCTGGGAAATAAAGACACAGCACCCATCTGAAATGTATTATACTCTCCCATTAATTGCCTGGAACAGCAGCTGTGCTCCAGTAATCACACATACACAGGAAAGTGCTTTCTGAGCACTCTCAGCTCTGCACTCAAGACTTGATGGATGAATCTGTCTCCAGAACAGAGAAATCAGAGGCTGATTACTAGTGCAACCAGCTCTTTCCTGAAGGTTAAACTACCTCACTGCCTGTATGAAAGACAAATTAAACATCTCCACATATTTTTCATGCAACAGGATGAAACTACTTGAGGATTTTTCTTTTGCTGCTTTACATTAAGGAAAATTTAAACACCACCAAAGGCTACGCTACAAGACCCCAACATTAATGTTTAGGAAAAATTTCCAATGAAGTAAAAATATAAGATTCCAATTTGATTATTTGTTTTATACATTCAGATGTATAATGTCTTCTTGTGCACAGAAGCAATTTTTTTTTATTCCAGGTATGTCTGTTAGTGTTTACTGCATAAAAGCAGGGTGCCCCCAAAGCAGCCCCATCTCCCAGCTGAACCAGCCCCATTCTGCAGCCTCCCCTCATAGAGGCAGACTCCAGTCCCACCACCCCAGAGCCTGCCCTCCCTTCCTGCTCATTCTGAGCCTCTCATTCTGTGAGCACAGCCCCTGCCCTCCCTGGCTGAGGGGCCACATCCTGCTCCCACCCCCCCTCACTGCTGCCCAGACAAAGGGCTGCCCCAGATCAGCTCCATACCACAAGTGCCCGGTGCCACCCCTGAGTTGCACCCCGGCCCCACCTGGTTCTGTCTGTATCGCTGAAAGAGATTATTTGGACACACACATTTTTATCAGTCTTCTCATATATAAAAAAACAACAGTTTCCTCTTATTTCACATAAGGTTTTCAAGAGAAAAACTAGCGTGCATGGTGATCTTGCAAGCAAAGAAAGAGTTTTGTCTAAGCTAGAAGTCAGCTATTCCTTAAACATATTTATCCACAACCCCCAGTCACAATGGAAGCAGACAGACCTTGGGCTGGATTTGCAAAGTCATCACACTGAGTGCAAGCTGTCCCTGCATGCTCTCTACGGAATTTCACAAACCACTCCAGCAGAGCACCGATATTTCACTTGTATAGTACAGGTCTTCACAAAAGACAACGAATAATATTTATTTAAATACAGCATGATTCCCTCAGTCCCTCAAGAACCATGTTAGTTGGTAGCATGTGCATGTTTCGCTCCAGTCAGCAGAGGAAGCCTTGGGAAAAAAAGATATACAAAGAGTAATATTCAGTCAGTCACAGTGCCGTAGTAAAATCTGTTTTCAGTGCAGTATTCATATTCAAATTATGATACTGAACCTATTTTATATCTCCAGTTGCTTCAATATATTAAACTGTACCAAGATCCGCATCAATTGTATATGATTTCCAAACCGTTTCTCTGCAAAAACACAACAGGAATTAGGAGAGCATTATCTTTACTCAAGACAAGGCACCAAAAAATACCCACCTCCAAATACAAACTATTCCAATGAAACAGAAAAAGCTAAAGCTGCAAGTGTAGTTATCTTATATGCAGAAATATCTACAGTACACATGTATGTAAATATCTGCTTGTTACCCTATGGGTCTTAGTCTTATCAACAAATAAACAAGTAACCTGTACTTATTAAGGCTGGAGAGGCTGCATTCAGCGCTCTCCTTCCCTGTCACATTTACTAATTTAAATAAGCTATGTAAATTTCAAAACTAAAAGCTTCTGCAGTAAGAAATCTTATCTAATCACAACTAGCCTAAAAGAATATGCAGATTCCTGGAAAAAATAAAGGCAGTATTCTTATTATAAGACAGTTGTACACTGGCCCATGCTGTGTAACCATGGCACCTAACAAAATCCACTGCCTAAATGAGAACCAGAGCCAGCCAAATGCCAGTCACTGCGGCACAAGACTCAGTGACTTACCATTCAGGTCTCCCCACAACTTAAAGCACATGAGAAGTTGAACTTAACAGGAAAAAAAAAAAAAGCAAAACCATAGATTTATGACTAAAGGAAAACTCAGCTACTTGAACAGAACCATGAAAAGATTTCAGTCTGTGGCAGAAATATAAGTAAACCTTAAAAATTACTGGGGACACATAATTACAACTATTATTTAGATATTAGTAAGTGTTATTTTTTCCTTATTTATTGCAATAAATGTTCTTAACTCCAGGACTTCCCACGGAACGACAAGGAACCAAGCAAAACACCCATACTAGGACAGCAGCAAACTGAATTTAACTGTAGCATGCACCTAACTGACTGAAAGGCCCACAAAACATTCTATTTCAGTTTCCCACTATTTCTAAATCTACTTTGGATCTACTCTGGGTATAAAAGTTAGTGATGGAAAGGATGAATATGTGTCAGCAGCAGACCCAAATGGTATAATTGCCTTGAATACTGGGAATTAGTTCAGATTTCTGCTTTCAATTTCCACATCATTTACAACAGTCCGTACATATCTCTTTTAATTTGAATTGACACCAAAGCCAAAGAAGCCTGTACACAGCTGTCTTGTAGAGTTCGGAAATGTCATAATTCTCTGCTCAACTCGTAACAGAGTACTGCAACCACGCCATGTTCCTGCAATCCTCATTTTATTCAAAACTTAACTTTAAATTTGTGTAAGGAACACTATTCAGGAGTCTTCAAAGCAGAAAGAACAGAGGTCTCAAGCACTGGCCTAGTAAAGCTTGAGGGCACTGGAGAGAGTGTTCTGCACATAAAAGAGATTCTTCCTATCACTTTTTGTTACTGAAGTTCTGCTTAAACGAGAAGCAGAGACAAAGGACTCTGGAAATACATGAAATCATCCATATGCTGCCAGAGAAAGGTTAACTGGTATTAAGGCCCAAAAGCACTGGAGAAAAATGTTGCGAAGAACCCACAGGCAACCTCTGCAGTGGAGTACAAAGATTATACACAGTACAGCAAAGATTTAAGAGAAAAAAAAAAAAATCACAAAACCCAGTTTGGAATTGGTTGAGAGAATAAATCTGACTGCTCTCAACAGCCATAAAAATAACAATAAAGCATCATAAGTAAAAGTGCTATTCTAAAAGCTAAGCTAAGGAAATGTGGCTTACTCTGTCAGGCTATTGCTCTCTTTATTTCCTGTTGTACTATGGATTGCATCTTTAATTAACAGCTTTATAATCTAAGTTATTAATTGCATCAATTCCCAAATAAGAAAGAGAAGTTAAAGCCGTAAATAAACAGTGTCAAAGCATAATGACACACAAGATCAACAGCAGGATGGGAGACTAATTTCAGTCTCTGTTAGAGGTACTGTTATATAAAATGAACATTTACTGAATCTGAGCATATGGTTATTCATAATTAACAGTATTTTCTTCTTTGTGTAAAAAGGGGAGAACCATCTCAGAGAGCACAACGGGAAACATCAACTCTTCAGAGATTAAAGGACGTTATCTTCACAACAGTGACAGCTTCATAACAATGAAAACTACATATTTCTATTTAAAACGTGGGACATTTTATGCTAAAAACAAAACAAACAAAAAACACACACACAAAGCCCCTCAAATCAACCTAACAAGCACAATATCCTTTCCATATCCTTTTACATGCCCTATCATGTACGTACAAAGCATCTGTGGACAGAGCTAACAAACATGATACATTAAACTGCAGAGAATGACAATCCTCATAGTGAGTACGTACGCCCATGCTTGTGTCAAGAGATTAAAACTGAGATATCCAATAAACTCTTGGATTTTCCTTATCTGTTCACAAATAAAGAATTAATCCTACCTTTCTGGTTGAGACAATCTTATTCAGCTGTATTCTTGGTTGTTGTTATAACCTTGATGTAAATATCTACCATGCATAACTATTCTGTGATGCAACGGAGACAGAAAACATACCAGACAAGAATTAAGATTCAAAATGCTCTGCATCTGTTAAAAATTCTGACTCACTTAGTCCTTCTGATTTAATAACTTGAAATTACAGTGTGAGGGGAAAGTCGATTCCTATCAATTCTGTTGTGGAAAGCAAAATTTTAACGCGACTTCAACATCAGATTTTTTAAAATTCTTTAATGTGAATAAGTCACAAGTTATGTCAGGTACACAGAAACATTCTGACAGCACTGAGATGATTTCAACAAAAGGAGAATCTACTAGAACTTGAGAGAAGGTTCTTCAGTAAATATTCAGGCTCCTGAGAACAAAGAGGAATAACAGAGAGGAAAGCCCACCCAGCCAGACCCTTAGCTAATTGACATCCTTCAGCTGAGAGAAGCATGAAGAACAGTATTCCCAGGAGGGACTGTTTCAATCAAACAAAAAAGCTAAAGTAGTGGGAATAAAAAGTCTCTAGGAAAGCTAAGCAATAGGTTATTTACTTCTTAAAGGCATCTGTAACAAATCTGTCAGTTACCAAGACAACAGAGCAACACTTCTTGAGGTAACAAAAAAATCTGTTTCTTATCTTCCCAAATCCAAGACTCATCGAAAAGGTATGGAAATACCACTGAAACTTCAGTAACTGCTTAGATTCTGTATCATCTGATCCATAAAAGGATTTGTTCTGCGGAGCTCATAGCTGCCTCAGAGTTTCATGCTAATGATACACCCTCATGGAAAGCAACTATTTTATTTCACAGCTATCAAAGGAGCTGTATCTCAGTTAAACTGAAAGCCAGTAGGAAAGATGGGATAAAGAATGTGCTTACCTTCCATCACGCATCAGGGAGATAAAAATGTACCACTGCCTGGCAACCGCAACACCAGAAAACACCAGATTTTACAGTACGTCCCCTCCTTCATCTCAGAAAAATAAGACTCAAAAATGACTCTTTTTTTAAAAAAAAAAAAAATCAGTTGGACCTACACGTAAGGTGGCAGGTTTGTTTGCAAAGTCTTTGTCTAGAAGTGCTTGAAAAGGGCAGTATGTGAGATACAGGGAAGAATAAAAAAGAAATAAATACAAATAACAAAAACTCTGGAACAACAACAAAGAAGTAAAGGGGGAGAAAGTGGGGATAGGTTACATAGGTTACAGAAATTTCTTCTATTCTGAGGATAAACTGCTGGTTTAGTCCCCATTAAAACAAAACAAAACCCACCACTGCCAACAAAAACAAATTGGAACAAAGCAGTATCAACAAAAGACCTACAAAGCTGCAGAGAATAGCTCCAAAGGCTTGAAAGAAAACTGATCTGTCACTTCCATCTTCTCACAGATTCACAGCTCCCTCACAGTGCTACACCATAGAGGCAGCCTCACTGCTCTCTTAAATACCTCTTGGAAGGATGCCATCCATTTATGACCCAAGCTATTAGAGAAAAAAAAATGGCCAAACTGGACATTACACACTTGTGCCTTCTACTGCTACAAGCTTATTGAAATGCTGTGATGACTTCTCAGCACCAGAGCAAACGTACCACAAGGTATCACATACAAGATTTTTAGCTGCTGGATGCTGATCTGACTAGACCAGAACCTACCTGCATTTGACCAGCACCACTAAAGATGTCCCAGGCCACCCTAAGGCGATTTTCATCTTGTCTGACATAGGAACAACTTCTGCACCTCCAGTGACTCAGGAAGCTATGCCCCTGTGCTCCTCCCCAGGGCTGATGTGAGAAAGGTCACCTGTCCCAAAGGTGGGTACCAAGATGGATCTTATTCCCTCACACGAGGGAAGACCTTGACTGAAGCCTACTTTCTGCACATTTCTTTTAGTAGAACTAGCTGCCCCAAGGCAACTACACATTAAATGTGTTCCCAGACATAATTAAACCCTAATGAAGGCTGGCATTTTTCCACATCTGCAGCTCAGAACAGAACCTGAAGAGTCTTAGTAATTACACTGGCCTCAGCTAGTCCTCAGATACATTTCACAGCAAGCAGGCACCATCTCAGCAAGGCAGATTCATGGTAGCGTGGGAAGGAGGACACTGCTTCGCTGCAGCTGCCTGAACTACTCAGGTGAAGGAAAAAAAAATAAGCCAGGTGATGCTAATCAACTTAACCAGATCACACAGTATTGCCAGATCAAGGAAATCCAAACCAGATATATTATGTCAAAAATAGAAAGTGAGGAATGTGGTAAGCTTTACATCTACTAAGGAAACAAGCTTACCAGAACACCATTATATAGAATAAATAAATAAATAATTGAGGACTTTTACCCAAATACACTTCCATATGCAAAGTTTACAGCCAGAACTTCCAACAAGTCACGTCAAGCAATACATGTGACAATGGGAAAAAAGGATAGAATATCAGAGTCATAAGGGAGACAGAACACAAATGAGACATTTTCTAAACACAGGTAAGGTAGCAGTCGTCTTCCTTTCTAATTACTGCTCCCCCCTCTTGCCCAGTGCTTTTGACTCCCTCCCAAATAAAAACTACCTCAAGCTTCAGGTGCCTCACATTTCTGTGAAAATACATTACTTTGTCTTCTCCTTAGAGATTTAGTTAGACTTCTTAGTTAGACTTTAGTAGAAAAATAAACGCATTGAAAATACATCAATGGTAGATTCCCAATCTTTTTATAATGTTCAGACAAGCAAACACTGCAATTATAGCAAAGTAGCAATTAAAAAGCGCAATACTAATGCAAACATTTCATGTGGGTAAGCTTACAGGAGGAAAAGTGCTAGCCTAAAATGAGGTATTCAACCATTCATGCTGCAGACAGCATGGGAGTCAATGGCTCCTTTTGCTAATTGACAGGAGTTATTAGAAAGAAAATGTACAAAAACATGACCATTTCTTTCCAGGCAAGTAAGTCCTCACTGTTTGGCTTTATTATGTTTTATAAAGAGAGAGCATGATGCACTTTAAATGTTCCATGAGACACGGGTAAGACGGATTCTACAGTATCAGGGATTTAAACTTTTTCTGCATTATCCTTTTATTCCTTTTCAGTGGAGGACCATCCCTCCTAGAATCCCATCTTTCTCTTCTGACATCCAAGCTTAAATGCCATTATTCTCCAGTGGTATTTCACTAGCATTAAAAGACATGCCAGTCTGGTTACTTGTGCAGATCCTGAGCTCAAATACCAAGGTCTGGAATTAAAAGTAAAGCTCTGCAAATATAAGCAATGTTTCACAAACTTGACTCCAGAAGGCACAATGTTAATGAATCACAGTCAGCACTGGGAAAAAAAAAGAACAAAAAAAAAGTCTGTTTGCCCTTTCAGCTCTGCAACAAGATTTTGCCTATTCTGAAAGCCTCTGAATTTGTGTCTCTCATCAACTTGAGGGGGGAAAAAATATCTGGGAAAAAAAGAGAAAAAAAGGAACACGAAGAGAATGGGAAAAAAAAAAAAAAAAAAAGAAAAAAAGAAAAAAGAAATCTGCAGTTTGCAAGGATGAACAGATTGCCATCCATGCTTGTCAGAGAGAGTTGCTCAGGGTAAGCCTGGATTCATGTATTAGTTTGTCCCTGAAGTACACTTCTAAAGGCCAACTTTTTTTGGTCTCCACACACCAAAAACTTCATGTTGTAGATCAGGCATGAAGATCACACAATAGGTCCTTTGCTCCTAGGTTGGCTGACACTTTTTCTGGCCAAAATCTGAAACTGTCTATTAACAGAAAAATCCAGCACCTATCTGGGCAACCTGTTTTGGTTATTCAATGATCTTGCAGATAAGAATTCTTCCACAATGTCCTGTATACATGTCTATTACTGTGAAAACTCTTATAGATAAAACCCTGGAACTGACTTTACCTGCAAATTCAGCATGTGTCTTCGTAAGACGCCTGTTCATATGAGTAAATATGAGCCTGAAAAGTAACATGCACGGGATCAGGATGTTTCTTAGAGGAACTAAGAGGGGAAGGGTAGGGTGAAGGGCCAGTGGAAAAGAAGTGGCATGTTACATGCAAGGTAAATTAACAAGGCAAGAATTGCTTCAAATGAAAGTCTTTCTGCAACTCATGTAGATACAAGTATTATAGCTGAAGACCTGGCATCCAGTTTCAAAACTTTGCCAGTGACTTTTTTTTTTTATTATTATTCTTGAATTTAAATATTTCTTTACACTCCACATTAGTGTTTGGACTCCACACTTTTGAAAGAAGAACTGAGATTCAGGGATTTTTTTTTATTATTATTTATGTGATTATTTTCATTTTCTTTGCATGCATACCAACATGTTTCCCCTTTAAAAAATGTTTCAAAAATACATGAAGAATCAACATAAAACTATGTATGTTGTGAAGAAAAAATAGTAGTTGAAGAAGAAAGGGGAAAGACAGGTACATAACTTCATAGAATCACAAGGTTGGAAAGGACTTACAGGATCATCCAGTCCAACCATCCTCCTCTCATCACTGCTACCACAAGCTATTAAATCATACCTCATAGCTCCTCATCCAGACACCTCTTGAACACTGCCAGGGACAGTGACTCCACCACCTCCCTGGGCAGCCATTCCAGTGCCTGACCACTCTCTGAGAGAAAAACATCCTTTCTCATGTCTTACCTAAACCTCCTCAGGTACATTTGCGGCCATTTCCTGGGGTCCTGTTTGTTGCCTGGGAGAAGAGGCCAAGCCCCTCCTCATCACAGCCTCCCTACAGGAAGCTGTAGAGTGCAGTGAGGTCTCCCCTGAGCCTCCTCTTCTCCAGCTCCCTCAGCTGCTCCTCATAAGACTTGTGCTCCAGACCCCTCATAAGTTTCATTGCCCTTCTCTGGACAAGTTCCAGTGCCTCAATGTCTTTGTTGCAGTAAGGGACCCAAAACTGAACACAGTACTCAAGATGCTGCCTCACCAGAGCTGAGTACAGGGGGATGACTGCCTCCCTGCTCCTGCTGGCCACACTATTTCTAATGCAGGCCAAGATAGCATTGGCTCTCTTGGCCACCTGGGCACGCTGCTGGCTCACGCTCAGCTGAGCATCAACCCCCAGGTCCCTTTCCTCTTCAGTCATCCAGCCACTCAGCCCCAAGCCAACAGTGCTACAAGGGGTTACTGTAGCCAAAGTGCAGGACATGGCACTTGGCTTTGTAGAACCTCATCCCATTCACATCAGCCCAGCCATCTAGCTTATCTAGATCTCCCTGAAAGGCCACCCTAATTTAGGTAGATCAACACCACCTCCCAACTTGGTGTTATCTGCAAACTTACTGAGGGTACATTCAATCTCCTCATCCAGGCCATCAATAAAGATATTAAACAAGATGGGCCCCAGTACCAACAGCTGGGGGACACCACTTGTAACGGGTCACCAGCTGGATTTAACTCCATTAACTACTACCTGCTGGGCATGGCCCTCTAGCCAGTTCCTTGCCCAAAGAAGGGTATACCTATCCAGGCAGACAGTTAACCCAGGAGAATACTGTCAGAGACTGAATCAAATATTTTGCTGAAGCCTAGGTAGACTACATCAACAGCCTTTCCCTCATCTACCAGTCTGGTCACCCAGTTACAGAAGGAAATAGGTGGGTCAAGCATGACCTACCTTCCTAACTTTTTAAAAACGTACTTAGAAATTCATCTTTTAATCCTGAATGTATTGTGGATTTCATCTTCTGGGATCACTGAACATTGGCTAAGATTTATCTGGTGGCACTGAAAATATTCAAGGAATCACAATAGCCTAATTCAGTTGAAACAGATTTGTGACTGACTTTGGATCAGAACCGTTAAGTGAAACTCTGTACCATCCAGTATTTCTAGTCCTAAGACTGCAACGCTAATGTAACCACAATCAAAGAACCTATTAGGAAAATCTTCTTTTAGCTATCAGTGTGCCTGAGTGTAACACTTCAATTATCATTACTGACAGTGTAGCAGTGCACCTCTTCTGTTATGGTTAAGGAGGCAATTTCACCACTTAACTGAATAAATGTCCTCTGAGTAAAGTGTCTCACACTCTCATCTGCAAGATGGGCACTAATCTGCATACACACACACAGACTGTTCTGAGATCAAAACCATCTTGCATGACCTCCAATAATATAGGCCACATATTTGCATCCTATAACTCTACAGCAACTCTATGTATGTGTTTACAGGCTCCAAAGCGTACTCTGTCACTACTCTGACAGACCAATAAAATAAAATGACTAATTTTGTTGGCAAGATGAGGCTGCAGCACAGTCTAATGACTTCACAACTGCACAAATCCCAAATTATGGCTTTCAGAGCAGCCTTGGTGGAATTCTCAAAAAACAAAGCAAGACCACCCCACAGCAATACCAACCATCCCAACTGCTCCATCACTTCCACACTGGCATACCACGTTAGGCAAAATTATGGAGCACTGACAGTCACACAACACTGAATCAATTTGTCATATATAACCATTAGAAAAAAACACCTCCACACAAAACTGCTCTAAAATTATTTTATCTGTCAGCCTTTTTCTGGTTTAACAATCACTGAGGAACTGGAAAAAAATGTTTCACACAACATAAAGCTTTCCTGTGAACTTAAACTTTTCTCTCTTACTGTTCCCAAGTACCTTCTGCCGCTAGACAGGCTCCAATGGTATTTCACTTCTTTCACATTTCCCAAGATTTCACTTCAGGTGAAATTCCTACCACTTCGCACACAAAGCAATCAAACAGGATATCAAAAAGACCACAGTCTTGCAAAAGAGAAAATACAGCATTAGATGAATGCTTAAAAGTAAAACACTTTTTTTCCACTCAAGATCTCCAAAGGACCTTTATGAAAGATCAAAAAAGTAGAAAAGACTTGTCTGTGAAGCAGGTTAGGGATAATGCTGGTATTTTCCTTTCAGCATTACAGCCAGTTTACCAAAGGTGCATGTCTTCTTTTAATAGCATTTACTTTTTTCAAGTATTGTGAGAATCCTTTTTTTTATACACAGTGTTAAGAAACCAACAAAGATAGCTTTTTAGCTGAACAGATCTTACTTATTATCAGCAAGGATTATGGTAGCATGTCATCAAGCAATATGAACAAGCTAACACTGTCCACAGGTCAAGCACCTGTGCTATTTGATACATACGGGAACACTAAAAAAAAGTTAAAACTAGCCTAAAAGATGAAAGATCACAATTCTACATTTTTATCTCAGATAAAAATCCTCTTAGCACCCTTCTTCAGACACTGAAACTGTATTTTTTATAGTGAGCTGCATTACATAGGGACTATTAAGTATATACATCTTTTTCAGGAAAAATGGAGAAGACGTGAAATTGTATTCAGATTAGGAACAGACAACTACAGATTTTCATGCAACTTCTGCCAGCACCTACAAATTACTATTGCAAATAAAGAACATTCTTACGTAGCTTGTTTAATGAATCAGTTGGTTGGGGGAAAAAAAATCAATGCCAAAATGTGAGCCTACTTCCTTTTCAGAATTATCTTCAGTTAGAGAAAATGATCTGTTCCACAATAAACTGAATTTCTTAGTCTTTGACTTGCTAACTAACATTCAGCTATTTTGAATCATGGGATTTTGCTCAAATATCTAAATTACAACTGCTTCACGTATTGTAAGAGATTATCACCCCCAAAAGGGATAAGCAGTGGATCACAAATCTATGGTAACTGAAGCGAACACATGCAAACCTTAGATGAGGCTGGAAGCTAAACGAACAATCCAAATTACAAGGGCTGCTCCAACAGCAATACTTCCTATTTTATTACCTTGGTCCACAGTATCAAAGACAGATGCTGATGGTATGGTAACAGAGGTTGAACCTTCCCACAAATATTGTTGTGTGTTGTTGCTGGGTGACAGGCTGCAGTAGAGGGGCACTCTGACAAAAAGCTGTCTGACATGGAATTGCAGGTGAACCAAAGGCGTGGAATTGAATTCCCCCATACAGAAAAAATGGCACCCTTTTACATTCACTTGATGCAGTGTATGTACATTTCAACTGAGTAGTTGAAAACACTGAAAAACAGAATTTGCTCTATCAAATAGTATTCTTTGTATCAAATTGTGCTCTTTGTATGTGTTGTAGTTTCCATGGAAATAATTAGGAGGCATTTACTTTCAGAGCAACCTACGTAGAGTAAGCACTTGAATTTTGTATGGCACAGTCAACACATCATGAGAAGGTTATTTTAATCAAATGAGTGACAAATCACACAAAGGAAGAGCTGCAGGACATCACAGATCAGAGGGCAGGAATGGATCAAATGATGTAACGTCCTGACTCCCTTAAAGTAGTTCTACTTAGAAGGGAACAAACCTTTCAGATTTTCCTGCAAATGTTCCAGCTTGGTGTTTCCTGGAGCAAAGATGAAACAGAGGGACAAACTCCAGCATCACAAGAGCTCTAAATCCACAAGGGAAGGAATCTCACGATGCCTTGCCATTCTGCTCTTTGGGCATGTCTTTGTGAGCCCAAATAATATAACTGTAAACTACTCAGAGCCGCAAACCTATGAAACACACTACCTCCAAGCTCCAGTGCAGAGGCAAGCACACAAAACATTCCTCTTAAGAGCACGCTACAGAAAAACCAAAGGGCAAAATAAGCCTTTACTTGTACAGCTCAAATTAGTCTTGAAAGTCTAGCAAAACATTATTGCATCCCTGGACATGATACTAGAGAGTATAAAACAAATATTAAGCATCAAGTTAAAGAGTCTGGAAGCTAGCAGCAAAATTCTTAATCACACTTATATTGATGTGCGAAGTCATGGAGAAGAAGGCAAATTTGCACACAGTAGACTGATTATTCTCTCAAGGGGACAGCATTCAACTGTAAATGGAAACACTGAAAGCAAAAAAAAAAAAAAAGGAAAACTGGGCAGAAAAACTATGCCCTCAATTCTTTTATCAAGTACAGCATTAATGACACCGCAGCAAGGTTCCCAACTCCGCATAAACCTCCAAGCACACTGGAACAAACACCAGCATTGCACTGCATGCACAAAGCACAATGAATCTCACACAAACATTAGATAAGTCTAATGAAATCCAAAAACCAAAAATTGAACAGCAAAAATGAACAAAGGAAAACTCTAGTGACAGGAAAACAACTGCTTTATGAACTGGAAAACAATGGGGCAGAAAACACGTTTCCTTCCTTGAGGTTTAGAAAAAATACAATTAATAATTTTTATTATGTTATTGTACGTGGTTAGGGAATAACAATACAGATCACAATTCAGGTAAGCAAATATGTTAAGAAGCTGAAATATGGATTTCATTTGCAGCCTGTGTGAGTAACAACATGCAGACAAACATTTTAAAGGGCTCATCCAGGAAATCTGGATATTACATAAAACAAGAAAGAAGGGGGAAAAAAAACCAAGAAATGTATCAGATCATTCCAAGGTACAGCAGATTATGCAGTTAACAAGCTGAAATCAATAACCCATGCATTAACAAAATGTCAGAAACAAACTGAAGGAAGATGAACATGAGGGAACTGCTGGAGAACACAATTTAAGTGACTGCAAAACACCACAGCCAAAGGACTCCAAGCAGTGACATGACAGCCCTACTGGCTGCAAGCCCTCCAAATTGCAGCCAAAGCCCTTCCATATACATTCACCACATGGCCAGAGAGGTCAGCCTCACCAGTGTCAAGCTCCATAACATCACAGCCCAGGTCTTCCACAACTGAGACCCATTCTAGAAAACGCAGCTGTGGCTTTCATCTTTTCCTGCTCATTTTGCCCACAATATTCTGAATCCTTCAGAAGACTAAAGAAAAGTAGAAATGTGTTATTTCACTTCCGTCCCCCACTCCAAAACTAATTCTATAAGTCTCTGTTGAAAGTTCTTCCTATACCAGCCTGGACACAAAAACCTCTTGCTCAGACCAACACCTGCAGCATCAGCTGGATTAAAGGACACAACCAATCAGAAACATAAGCAATATGATGAAGATACTGAAGGAGCATGTGCAAACTCCATGTGAATTACCTTTCCCAAATTTCCTGCTCCTACCCTTCTACCACAGGAAAGCTCCATGTGCAGCCATGGAGGAGCCCACAGTGCAGCAGTGGCTGAGGTTCCTGCATGTGATTGCATATGATCCTGTCTGCAAAGATCTCTTTGCTGAAACATGTCTCACGTCTCTGCAATTTAAACCAGTAGAGAAACTGCAGCAAATCTAATTAAACTGGAGAAAACAGACTGAGAACATAAGATAATCTTGAATTCAGTAATGCTCTGAAATACAGCTGAAGACCACAAACATTTTGGGAAGTAACTACATGAATGTTACTGCTTGACTTTCTAAAGCATTTTAGGAAGCTTCAATCCCACACGGTTTCAAGAGAAGCATCTCCATCCCTATGCTGCCTGGTCATACTGCAGTAAAGACATTCCCAGATAGGGCTGTAACATATCAGAAATGTTTCGTTTCCAGAAGATTGCTGAAGCAGTCAGGGACACAGGTGGCTTCCTATTCAATCCCTAGTCAGGTGTAAAGACCCAAGCAGGAGCAGATGCATAACTGGAAATAAGCGCATGGCTGCACAGACAGAAAAGTTTTATATTTTTCAACTGAGAGATCCTGTTTGGCAAATGAAGGATAGCAAAAAAATGCAGTGATGAGGAAGCTGTTTAGAACAATTGCTTAGCAACAGCAAAAACCAATTAAAGTAGCTTTTGAGGGAATTCATGGGAAAAGACTTATACATTAAGACGGTTGTAACTGTAGAAGAGACACTAGAATGGGTTGCCCAGTGAGGCTGTGGATGCCCCCTCCCTGGAAGCATTCAAGGCCAGGCTGGATGGGGCTTTGAGCAACCTGGTCTAGAGGGAGGTGTCCCTGCCTGTAGCAGGGGGTTGGAACTAAATGACCTTAAAGGTCCCTTCCAACCCAAACCATTCTATGATTCTACAAAACTGCAACAGGATTACAGAACAGGAGCAGTGTTAAAAGACAGTTCCTTGAACACTGGAGATGTTCTCATAAAATGCCAAATCAGGAAAACTAGCAGAGAGTTCTGCTGTGCATCTTATTACCCATCATGAAAACTCTGTGGGACAACTGTAACAGTAGCATGGAAGAAAACAGCTTGTTCATGAAGGACAATTATGGCAAGGAGTTCCGCATTGTGTTTTGAGAGTAGTGCATTTATTCTGAAATTCAAGAAAATGTAGAAGACTGAACTGAACTTAAGATGGAAGATAGAGAAGAAGACAATAAAGGAAAACTACAGATGAATCAGATTCTCAGCTTCAGAAACAAATACAGACAAAGTTTGTTTTTCCTAACAAAATACCTCAGCTACTCAAAAGACAGCTGGTACAATATGGGATGTCATTAACTCAGGCACTGGGTGAGAAAGCTATGCAAGTCACAGTTGGACTTGATCTACATATGTCCCTTACAACTGAAGTATTTTGATTCTTGAAGAATACAAAGAACTTTGTTGCTTCAGAAATTACTAGATACAGAGAGAGATTAGCATTGAAAAATGAGATGCGATAGACAGCTGCATCACAATCACAAAACAATTAAGTACAAGCTTGTAGGAAGAGCAGGATTCTAAGAAGGACACGATGAGAACAATAATTCAGGGAGAGGTGCCAGATAAGTACAAGTAACTACAAGATACCTGGAATACAAGGCTTTGATGAGAAAGACTAAAGGAAATGACTTTTCTCACCACCTGGGGAAAAAAAAAAAAAAAAAAAAAAGCTTAAGAAAACAACTAAAAATACTGAAAACACTGAGAAGAGGTCTTAGAGAAAACAAAACAGAAGTCAACAAAACAAAAAAGTAAATATACACTTGCAACTTCAAAGGACAGTGGAGCCCTAGATCTGATTAATTCTGGAGGCTACGGAATCTTTCTTCTTATCTTAAGAAGTAAAGAGAGGCTAGAAAAAGTATGTAATCAAAATGGTGTGAGATGTTATAATTAATTCCTGCAGGAATTAATTAGGTTCATAGCTAACTCTATAATTCCACATCAGTGATACAAATTCTACAGCAGGAAGCGTTTCTTGCTTGTTAAAACATCTCCAGGCTTCTTTAAGGCAGGAAAATCAAGAGATTCTACATCTTTCACCAAGGTCCTCATTTAATTCCAAGTTAATGACTTGCGGAGGTCCCCTTCCACTCCTAGGATTCTGTATGATTCTACAGAACAGAAAGACTTAAGTAAGAAATGGATTGTACATAAAGGAAGATGTGAAGTGTGACACTGGAACACAAGGTTTAGTAATAGCCAGGGCCATAGTAATAATGATGGCAGCCCACAGTAGAGGTGTGAAAACACATTACATTGCTGCTCTGGCATGCAGAGCACCAGCACATACAGTAAGAACCTCATCACGATGAGCTGAAAATAGAGAGAGCTGAAACCAAAGTAGAATCATTGTATCCAGTAACTGAACAAAGTTAACCAAATCCAATCACTCCACAATGTGGAGTAACTGTAACACTGTACTGTAAACTGTAACACTGTGGTGAACACATTATGTGATTCCTTGGAATCCCCATCATACTGAATTATGAAATTTTAAACTGTTATATTTGATTGCATAGAGCACAGGTTACTATGTATGTACCATTTTCTTGTTCCATCTATTTCCTATTAGTATGTTTATCAACCCATAAACAACTTAGTAGCTCACATCACCTAAATTTCCAATCTGCATTCTATATGGTAGAGTGTCAAGCCTTGCCAGTAACAGAATTATTTCCAATATTCTTACAGGATGTGTACATTAGTTTACATGATAAAAATCTCACCTGCACATCAAGCAGAACAGAGACAGTAGCAGAGGAGGAAAGAACCCAAAATACCCTGTCCCAGTTACTCCCAGACCATTACAGGAGTTCATCTCCATAATCCCAGAGGAATACAGGAACCCAAACTATACTTTCCTTATGGAACAAGCACTGGCATTCTCACTGAGCCTCAACTCTGCTGTGCAGGCATGGAAAACGACCAAGATGAGTCACCAGCAGCAGCATCTGCCTCAGTTCCGCTGAGCCGTAGCGTCTGGCATGATCTATTTTGCTCTAACAGCGTAGTATTAAACTAGGCACAAAGTCAAATCTTCCCCATTAAACCTAACAAAGCACTGGATAGCTGCAACGCTTAAACAATTCCTATGGTAACTGTGCTACTCCTGCAAGTTTTTAACATTTTGATTATTTTTTTTATTGAGACAAAAAGAGATTCTCCAATAACATACCACCAGAAACTCTTGATTTCTACCTAATCCTTTCTTGACAGGGGGAAAATCATATCAAATCTCTCCTTTAGTTTCTCTGCCTGCAACAAGCAAACAGCGTGGTACAAAAACATTTTTTGACTGCACTGAAAACTATCAATGAATATTTGCAGTGAATCCAGAAAATGAAAATTTCTATCAGCTAATCCCAAAATGTTAGATACGGCACTGGTAATGTGAAACACAGTGGGAAGGGAGAAGAAAAGAAAATTGAAAATACAACATCTATAAGGAGCTGGAACAGACACAACCTGCCTCCTTCACCCATTTTATTTTTGTAGCAGTGACAAAAATAAAAGCCTAAAACAAGGCCGGTCTCCTTAAGCATGCAGTTTAAAAATACAAACACAGCATCACTCTGGAACACGTGCCATTTGAAGATAAGCATCTAGAAGAATTTATCATGAATGTGTAGTTAGTACACAAGCACATGCAACAACATTAATTAAATCAAACGTATCTGAAGCATATTGATTATATATGATGTAAATTTTTCACTGCAGGTTAAAACAGGCTTACTGCAGCAGACAGATTTAATTATCTATAAATAAGGACTGTAAATTTAACTGTAAAATATACCGACAAATTCTCTGCGCACCTTTATGGAGATGCAGGAGTTGAATAATAATTATTTTATCTCCTTTAAATCAAGCTGAACAGCACTTCAAGTCAGGTGTGCTTATAACACAGCAAAGAGACACTACAGTGTGCCGAGTTACTCCTCAAGACACAAGATTTAAAGTCTCCCAAGCAGTAGGTAGATAGCAGCAAGCTGAAGTGGTATGTCTTTTCCTTTGAAACTGGTGTTACAGTTTTTCAGGAAAACTACATATTTTCTCAGTTTACAGGGTTCAGGATAACTTGGGCAATCTTGTTTGCTGTAGACTCACTGAAGCAAGTGGGCATCATGAAGGGGTCAGAAGATCCCTTGTAAATGTCTTTACATATTATGGGAAATGCTTCTAAAGGCAGAGAGCAATTCAACATTTTCACTGCACTACCGCAGGGCAGACCCAGATTCTCTTCACAGGCCAAGTCACAGGACTGATCCTCTTAATCCACGTATGTTGTCTATCTAATCTTGAAACTAGTTCAGAGGAAAAACTGTCGGTGCCTTCAGCAGGAGCTGTAAATGTGGCCTTGACCTTTCTTACTTCCTCAAAAATATTTTAAATTCCTATATTTTTTCCTTAAAATAACTGCTTCAGACAATGGCAGAAAAATACAAAATTCTTCTTTGGAAGGATTCAACAACAGTCCTTTATTAACCAAACTCAACTCAGCAGTGGGGTGACAAGGACAGAAAGGAGGCTGAAACTCCTACTGAATCTAAGGTCTGCATTAACAATGATACCTTTCAACCTATCAAGAAATGTAAAGAAATGTAAAACCTGTAATCTCACAGACACACACGCTGGCATAAAAATAACGGTCCAAACAAAATTTGTTGAATTTTAGCAGGGATTAATGTCACCTGCTTAAAGCAATTTATTTTCTAATCCCCAGTACAGTAGGGGAAGCAAGCTTAGAAGAGTTTGTTCCTGGAAAAAAAGATCAGATCTTTCTTTCCAAGTAGTAATCACAGATATCAATCCTACTGTCGCAGCTAACTAGGTAATCCAAAGGGATTGGGCTTCAGTGAGATCGTAACTGGAAGCATACAAACTTGAACTAAATTTTCTTCCTCAAAGGCAGACTGCTATTTCACAAAGCAAGCCTTGTGAACTGTATTCATTGATAGCTACCTTCAGAAATATTTCAATGTAAACACTGCTCTGCCACTTTGCTGTATAGCTTTATAAATTTGTTGGAAAAAGAAAACAAACAAACAAACAACAACAACAAAAAACCCTTAAAGATCAAAGTTTAAACTTCACATAATGTCACTGAGTGCAAAGAGAAGATACCAAACACTGCTGATTTCATCATTTAGATGGCTTATTTTTTCTGTATTACAAAATATTTCTAAGACATGCTTGAAAACAAGGTATCAGTTTTAACTAATATAAAACACATCTTCAGAGGCTGAGGGGGCACTCCCTTCTTTGGACAGCTCCTTCTTGAATATAATTCAAAGGGAAAGTCATATATATGCAATACAATGGCCTTATTCTGCCTGCCCAAAACTGCTTCTCTTCAAAATTCCCAGGAATCAAGATCAGAATTTAAGCAGCACACCAAACAAGTTCACAAGCAAAAACACAAGTCTTCATTCAGACCTCAGCAGGAATCTCAGTCAGAAACAATTAACAGGTCAGAAACTGTTTTAACAAAACAAGAAACTGAGAACTTGAATTAAAAGAAATACATATATATATATATATATACACTTAAACAAACAAACAAACAAACAAACAAAAAACTGAAGGCTAATGACAAGGGTGAAAAGGCTCAAGTCCAGTCAGGAAATATGTTGGTTATGCAACAGCTCTAAAACTTGGGGCTCTGATGGAAGGAACAAAAAAAGTTTCAAGCTTAGTTGTGCTGAAAACTCCAAGATTTTATGTAAGGGACTACCCAAGACATCAGGAACTTTCTGTGAAAGCACAAAAAGAAATTGTAGCAGGGTATTTCCCACCAAGTTCTGTTTTTAAAGGATGTTCCCTGCATCCCAGGAAAGGCCCATGAAGGAACAGGCTGTTTCCCTGCAGCCCATGGTCAATGTGCAGAGCAGATCACCACACACAGCCATGGAGGAGCCCACAGTGAATGAGGCCAGAAGGAGACATTGCCCATGGAGAGCCCCTACAGGAGCAAGCTGCTGGCACCAATTGGTCTGCAGAGCATACAGTCTGCTCCTGATGGATGGCATCCCATATGAGAGATACCAGCCTCATGTAGAGGAGAAGGAGGAGGAGAACAGAGCAATAGGGATGAAGAGTTATGAACTGGCAGGGCATCTCAGTCACCCATCCAAGCTGTGCTCCCCCTTGGGGAGAAAATTAAAAAGAGTCAGGAATTGAGGCATGAAGTTGATCCTGAAAAGAAAGAATTGAAGTCTTTTAGCTTTGTCTTTGCTTCTCATCATTCTATTCTATTTTTAATTGGCAAAAGAAGTTAAAAATCCTCTCCAAGCAAAGGCTGCTTTAACTGTGATAATAACTGGTAAGTCATTTCCCTGTTCCTTTTCAGAGCCTATCAGCTTTTTTATTTTCTTCCTCACCCTGTTGGAGGGAGGTTGCAATAGCAGCTGGGTGTATGTGCAGCACCCAGCCAAGGTCAACTCACCAAACCATCACTGGGAAGGTACTGATCTCTGCAAAGCTGCTCCCAGGCACCTTCTCCTCAGCCCTGCACTGTTGCCAGAGACTGAGACTCTGCCAGGGACAGGTATCAGCCTCTGTTCTTTTTAATTTTCATCAGGTCCCTGTTCAGCTACTCCTGCCTGGTTAGATTCCTCTGTACAACAGCAGATTGACTCATCTCCTCAGCATAATGTAATCTGCAAAATTGATGAGCTTTCTATCCTCCTCTGTGAGTCACTGGGAAAGATGCTGAACACAACAGGTGCCACAACACACTCCTGTGATACCTCTCAGGATTTTGCACTCCAGGTAGCACATGACCCTTAACAACGAATTATAGGACCAACCAGCAATCAGTTGTTTTTGTTGATTTAACCCTTCTGGTAGTCACAGAATCACAGAATATCCCAAATTGTACAGGACTCATAAGAATCAACATATTCAGTTCCCCACACAAGACCACCCCAAACATCAAACCCTCTGTCTGAGAGCACTGTTCAAACACAAATTGCAGCATCTTGATGCCATGGTCACTGCCACAGGGGGCCTGTTCCAGTGCCCAATCACTTCCCTGCTTCCCATACAATTATGTCCAAACTAGATAAATGAATACTTTTGGAAACAGCATCATAACATTACTTGAGTCAAGATAATTAACACCCACTGCTCTTCCATGGTCATTTTATCACATGAAATAGTTAGGTGGGTAGCCTTGATCAATCTTCGCTGCCTGCTACCAGCCATACTGCCTTCTCCACCACATGCTCAGAAATGCATTCCAACAGGCCTCCAAGATTTTTCCAGGGATAAACTGTAAGCAAATCAGACTAGTTCTCAGAATTGTACTTTTTTTTCTGAAGATGCAAGTAACACTTGCCTGTCACAAACTGAGGACAGCCTCTCCCAAATCTGAAGTCTTTCATAGATGACAGCAAACGATCTTCCAGATGAAAGCCTGTTTTTTGGAATACTTACAGTATAAACTATTTTTGTGGAATTAGTAACTACCCATGGAGGAAGGGAGGAAGGAAACACAGAAAACTGTTGTACAGAATAATTCATGGTTACTTACTTTTCAAAATTAATTTATTTGTTTTTCTTTCACTTAACTGTCTTATTATTGTCTTGTTTTTGTACTGTGTAAGAAACTTAATTCCAGTTGGAAACATTTCCATAAATTCCACTACAAAGTGCACTATACTACAGTATACTAACTATACTGTTCCCTCTGAAAGCTCTAGAAACTTTAGACCATTCTGGTCAACAAAATGTGCCATGGTACAATTTGAACTGCAATTCAACACTGAAAAATGCTGAGATAAAGCAATTATGCTGCCTATTCATTCATACTGAGGCCTTCTGTAATTGTACAGAGACAAAGGAGAAGAATCTGAGCAGAATGGATTTTCAGATCATACATGCAAAGTAGTACCCAGTATAATGCAGTTCGCTCTTCCTACTGCTTAAGTGATTTCCATTTATGTTTTCTCAGGCATACTGTTCTATTTGTGACACGAACCAAATTATATTTCTATTCACAGTTGCTTAGAGATATGAAAGTATTTTGCACCAAATGGACCTCCTCCAATTTTCTTCATTTCCTTTGGGAACTGTCTTGGACATCTTACTTATAGTAAAATCACACCATAAGTAAAAAGAAAGAGCAGAGACAGTCTTAGAGACAACAGCCAGGAAAAGTGAGCAACAGCAACATCTGCCTGCAAAATTGATTACTCCAAGCTCTGGTTGTTGTCTTGACATTATTATTTCACAAACAACCACTCTGCTTTCATTTCACATCACAGCTCACAGAGCAAAAACTCCTAACTCAGTTCATGGTTTGCCATAAAGCAAATATTGTCAGACCACAGTATCCATATCAGGTAAAAACAGTTCACACATACACTCCTCACTACAAGAAAGACACTGAGGCCCTGGAACATGTCCAGAGGAGGGCAACAGAAATGGTGAGGGATCTGGAGCACAAGTCTTATGAGGAGCAACTGAGGGAAATGGGATTGTTTAGCCTGGAGAAGAGGAGGCTCAGGGGAGACCTCACTGCACCCTACAACTTCCTGAAGGGAGGCTGTGATGAGGAGGAGCTTCGCCTCTTCTCCCAGGCAACAAACAGAACCTGAGGAAATGGCTGCAAATGTACCTGAGGAGGTTTAGATTAGACATAAGGAAAAGCTTTTTCTCTCAGAGAGTGGTCAGGCACTGGAATGGCTGCCCAGGGAGTCACTGTCCCTGGCAGTGTTCAAGAGGTGTCTGGATGAGGAGCTATGAGGTATGGTTTAATAGCTTGTGGTAGCAGTGGTGATAGGAGGATGGTTGGACTGGATGATCTTGTAGGTCTTTTCCAACCTCGTGATCCTATAATTCTATAAGCACAGACGCTTCAGATTATGAAAGAGGGAAGAACAGCCAACCTGAAATTTCTGGAATTTTGAAATTACCTGAGAAGCAAAAAAGCTAGCCTTTTTTACTCTACTCTGTATACCTGTACAAACAGGATGCCTCAGATGCATCACAAACCCTACCAGCATTAGAACATAATTCAAACTAACAGGTTTAAAGCACTAGCAAATAGACACTCTTTACCCCAAGTTTACAGCCCCTACTTAAATTCATGCACCGTACACAAGCATCCTTTTCAGGAGCCTCCAGATACACACTGTAAGATATCAGCATCTGAACTACATATCGGA
Source organism: Excalfactoria chinensis (assembly GCF_039878825.1). Taxonomy (NCBI): domain Eukaryota; kingdom Metazoa; phylum Chordata; class Aves; order Galliformes; family Phasianidae; genus Excalfactoria; species Excalfactoria chinensis. The sequence goes on from NC_092857.1 coordinate 33,420,846, forward strand.
AATCATCAATTACAATTCTGACAAGGTAATTGGTTTTCTCCCAGACACATGCATGGTTCTCATGATGCCAGCTACAGATTACAGCTGAAATTTAATCAGTACAAATGAAAAAATAATGGAAGAAGTCAAGAGTTATAAACACAGTACTAAAATAATAGATATGAGCATAGGATGAAGGTGTTCCTTCTGCAAAGAAAGAGGTTATTGCTTCTTAAATTAAAGGAACTGCGATACTCAGACAACTCGGGAAAAGCCCTCACTTTTATGTGTGTGGACTGTTTACTCACTAAAGAACTTTCTATTATTATCAGAACAAAGTTAAATGAAAAATCTTATCAGACAAAAAACAGAATAATCCACAGTGAGTCCAGAGCTACACAAGAAATGGTTGTCCAACACATCAACCTGCCCAGTCAACCCTCTACTGACAAATTTACACACAAGTCAGTTCAGCTCCTTTGATTCTCAGAGGAGAAAATCAGTGCCTCTTCTCATTAACTGATCATTAATGTCATAAAATACAAATGGATTTACTTTTAAAACTCTTCTAATTCTGTCTGGAACTAATTAGCAAGGGTACTGCTTGGATACAAAGGGAGGCTCATACAAAATTCATTTTCTTTATAATATCATGCTACAAAAAAAAAGGGAGCTTGGGAGCTCTTTCACTTCATTGTATTCTAACCCTCTGACTAAAAGAAGATCCCAAATTAGTTATGTAGTAGCACATCAAAAACTGTACAATCACAGAGTTGCATATTGAGATGGTTTTTGGTACAGTCATACCAAGGTACCTGTTCCTGAAGTCAGTATCAATGACATTTCCAATATTTCAAAACATTTACCGATTTTCAAAGGCACCCATAATCTCCTAGTCAGGTTTGAGCATTCCAATAGTCTTACTATAAGTGAAGTATCTCCAAGATCTAGCCTGACTTTGTATTACTTCAGCAGAGTCTGATTAGTTATATCCTGTCAATTCAAGCACAGATTGCATACCTGCTCTTTACCACAGCTATTTTGAGTATCCTACATGCATCTGTGGCAGAAACAATTCCCAGAGTTCCCATATCCCCTGATGCAGCAGCTTTCCATTTCAGCACTGAGTTACTGGCATGTGCCTGCTCTTATTTCCCCAACTTTCTCAGAAACACCTACCCTACAGTGACAGCTGAGAAAAGTGCTTGTTTGAGTGATTCACAATTCACAACTCATTGTAAGATCATATGCCGCGTACTTAAGAGTAGTCTGGTAGAGATCTGATGCAGAACTCGGGTGTCTCCAATAACTGTTAGTGCAACTTAAAGCCAAATTCAATGTTACTCCAACAAAACTGTCAGAGCCCCCAGTGTAAAAAACACGCTTCAGGAGCACATCAGTCAACAGCAGCATAACTTAGAGCCCAAACCCTTCAATGTCTTAAGATTCTTCTCTGTGGTTTGCATAATATAACTTATGGCTTACTTAAAGATGAATCTCATGGGCAGCACCAAATGGAATTCACTCACAAATACACAAAATTAAAAAAAAAGCATAACCAAAATAAACAATTGTTAAAGGATTGACTGCTCTTGAAAAATCTTCCTCTGGAAGCAGAATTCAAAATGCGCAAGTCAATAAATCAATAATTTTTTTATTTTTTTTTTTTTTTGCAAACATCTACAATTTTTTAAAAAATGAAAAAAAAAAAAAAGGTTCTTTTTTACTTCTTTAACCTACTTTCCATGTAGAGCTATTCAGCCCTGAAAAAGAACACGCATCTCCAAAATCTACTTAACCTCCTCCCAAAGTTTATATTCTCCAAAAATACTATGTCATAGCAGTGTAAGGTCTATGTTGTTTTCCATATCAGTGGATACGGTATTTGAATTAAAAGTATATCCAGAGAGACAGATACAAAAAATCCCACTGTTTGCCACAGTTCCATTTATAAGTGCCTCCCCACAATATTTACATACACAAATCACACAAATCAGCAACTGAAGTACACAAAGTGAACTGATGCTATGTACTGCCTAGACGACCGAAGTCCAAAACTCCGTCTTACCTCTTGGTCTGCACACATATAGGCCGAGATGAAAGTACTCCCTCCCACTTATTTCCGTGGAAAATATCACAAATACAAAGAGCACAATAACACTCTTTGACAGAGCAAATTCTCAGCTACAAAATGCTGTTTTTCAACATAGTCAACACCATGAGCTGTGTGTTTTTGCCAGCGATGAACAATAGTCTGCATGTTGTGCTCATAAAAATCTGCATCAGTGTAGGTGACACACTGTCACCATCATAGAAACACACCACCCACTGCCTCACTGTGCTCACATCCTCTGTCAGGTCTCCAAAAGCATCCATGAAGCATCAATGAATGTCAGTGGAGGCCATTTTTTCCACACAGAGGAGCTGACTGACACACCATTGCTTCATATGCACTTTAATGCCAGACGTTATTCTCACAGGGTGCCACGCTGCTGCCGTGTGTCCTGTGGCAACAACATCTAATGAAATAATGGTAGGGAAGTTCAGTCTCTACTGCCATACTATCAATATCTGCCATTGATATTGTGAGCCAACATAATATAATAGGAAGCTTTACTTTTGGAGCAGACCTCATTAAACATATAGCATAGTTAATGTATACAGATAACAAAACTTCTTTCAAGTTTTAGGACTTTTAATTCAAACAAAGAGGACAACAAAAACATAAAATTGGTGGGATACCTGACCTCATTTTTGTGAAACTAAATCTATCTGGTTTGGTGGCAGTGGCTGCAATTCTTTATGGGCTCTCAAGTTGTTCATCAGAGGTTTTTGACAAAGTTTCCTGTATTTCATCCTTGGAAACAGTTGTCAACAAATATACATAATGCCAAAAAAAAAAGTGCAGTGAAATAAATAACTCTTAATTGTGAAGCAAGGAATTTTTTTCTCTGGTAAAAGAGAGCTTATAAACGTCTGGTAAGGAGACATGATCAAGTTTTTCACTGAGCTGAATTCTGATATCAACTCAATACATTCCATTTGAAAATCTGCAGGCTGTTTGTTTATGTCAACTTATAACAGAGAGGCAAATATAGAAAAAAAAAAATTGATTTTTTTTAGCAATCCCAAATCCTGCTCTCAAATCCCTTTATCAAAGCAGAAAGCAAAGCCACATACTTTTGGCAGTTCACAGGACTGTGTTTAGCCAATGTATCACAATGTATACAATTATTTGCTATCACTTCAGCTAGTGTTGCACTGTGTCCGCTCCTTGTCCTGATTTCAGCCCAAACAGCACCAACAGAACACGAATGTTTGGTTGTAACTGAGTGGTAATGGCGTCTGGGGCCGGGCCAGCCCACTCAGCAGCAACAGCCACCGCCATGATGGCCTGGGGCAGCAAGCATTCAACTGGCTGCGCTGGCCCACATGCAGGCTGTGGGTCATCAACTGGACATATCTGGGCTATGTACTTAGCTGTAGGGCTGGGAAATCGAAACAAGTGGTGGTGTATTTCTGAAGGCAAGCTGCTACCTATACCTACAAAGTAAGACTACTGTTTAGCCCTGTATTTCCAGCCAAAATGTAATTAACAGTGATTAACTTTTGAGAGAAACTGAACCAGATGACTAGTTTCTGAGACTGGGATGTGTTGGATCTTTCTTGTTGTTATTGTTGGGTTTGGTTTGTTGGTTTACAGAAACACTTCCTGATCAAAATTAAAATCTGACAGCAAATCCTTCCCGCAATACTGGAATCAAAGCTACCTACCTAAAGAAGAGAGCCAGAACAGTAATCAAGTCACTTTGCTACCTGAATCCTGAAGCCTTAATGAATACTATCAAGGAAACCGTCTCTTCAGATCTATCCACCTCTCTGCGTGGATGTTTTTCCTGAGCTACAAGCAAGTTCACAAAATTTTAAAAAGCTATCCTTGCTACTGAGCTCATCAGCTTCTGGAACTTCTTATGCACATCTTACACTGTACCTTAAAGCAAATAGAAAATTAGAATACAAAATTAACCACATGGATACAGGCTGCATCTTGTTCTTAGCTACACCAATGCAAATACTGAGTTGAAAATGCTACTCATCAAATGAGCCGTTTTGAATTTAAAAGACTGCAAGTAGAAGAAGAGTGTGGGATATTGTTTCCTACAAGAAGAGTTACTTAGACTTTGTTTGAGAGCAGTACCAAAAAGGAAATGTGGAAACTTGCTTTCAGCATAGTTTCCAAATAAAATATGGGTAAGTTCTTCAGGGATGTCCACAAAGCCGCAGAGACATCTCCATTTAGCCCCCGGGAAAGCCTTCTGACGGTAACAAACACATGGATTAAATACTAAGCATAGACATACAGATGATTCCAAGTATATGTAACTCCACAAAACTGAATATAGGTTTGCATCACTCACATGATTACAGCAGAACTACAAAGATGTAAATCAGCTGTTTTTCTTTCCTCATTAGAATTATTGCTTTTTCTAAATTCAATTGAAAATCTTTGTCTGGGGCTTGGCTAGTTACCCTAGAAACAGATCAGACCCTCAGATGCTATTTTCTTCTCATGTACTGTTCCAAATTCCAGAGGATTTGTAATCCTGAGATATGCAGGAAGAAAATCCCATTTAAGGAAGCTATAGTTAAACTCAGAAAGAATGTCATTGATAATACCTTTCACTTTCACTAATTTCCATCTCAGAGATTTGGATGTCACTGCTCAAAATAGCCTTCACTGCTGTTCAGGGCTTCCTAATGTCACCCTCCACCAGCCTATTCATTGTTCTGAAAATGGCATCATAATGTGCTCCTCTATGGGACACTTCTGGGAGCAATTAGTGGAAGTGTAAACAGAAACCTGAAACATGATCATTGCTATCAAAATATACTAAGAGCTGCTTGAAACAGAAAAGGTAATCTCCTACATGTAGAGAGGATTATCAATTCATTATTTCTACCCTTACTCCCTAACAACAAAGCAGCACTTTAATCTTTTTGGTCATTCCATGTAGAAAGAAACATGTAGAAGGACATTCAGAATGTCTTCCAACTTCCAGGCATTTGTAGCATTTTGCACACAATGCACACAGAAGCTAAGTCTTTACATAAGCTTCAGTGGATTTACCCAAGTCACAAAAGACTATCAATTCTTTAAGAACAAGCTCTAGGCATCAGGCAGTTGTCCTTTTAATAAATACAAAACATGTAATTAAAAGACAAAGTTTACATTACTTTAAACCTTGTAGGTTTCTGAAAGTCACAAACTCTAGGCCTGAACTGCCTGTCCATTCAACATGAAACTGCAAATGCACCTCCCCCCATTGTCACAATGATTTCTAATCTGAGTTGCAATGGAACAACAGCAATTACCAGATTTAGAGAACAAAAACAAATGTTGACAGTTCCTTGGCTCATCTTCCAGTCACAATTAAAATTCATGCAGAAAAAAAAATGACTATTTCCATATTGTGTTCTGCGCACACAGATCTTACTGCGCTCACACTTGGAGACTCCCAGGATGTTGCTGTTGAACTTCAAAAGCCATGAAGCTGCAGTGTGTCTTCAAACACCTCCAACTACTAACAGGAGGCAGAAGCACAGTCACCATGAAGTATGGGAAACAGGCACACCATCAGCATGTAATTTCTTGCTTTCAGCAAGCAGTCTCCCACGTGAGACACCATCAAACAACAGCCTTTGGAGTCACCTCAACAGAGCAAGTGATGCATACCTAGTACATGGCAACTAAGAACATGCTGTCTTCTCCACCCTGCTTCACTGTTCTTCCAGTAACAAATGTCTGCAAAAGTTGGCAAAGTAATGGATTTCACACAGCTTGAAAAAGCAGGGTAAATCCTAAAGATCTCAAAATGTAACGGAGTCTGATCCATACTGTTGCATGAGATTGTAGTTTTTCAGTTCTGACTCAAAGCTTAGGCTCTTGGTTAAAAAAAAAAATAAAAAAAATGAATTTACAAAGTTGAGGGAGGTAAGGAGTAGTATTTTAGATTTGCTAAATCATTAAATACTCACAAGTAAAAAACAAGCAGTTCCATTTTTAGTACATTCAGGAAATCAGTAAATTCAATGAGATACTGTAAAATAATTTCCTCAATTCTGAGTAGTACTGAAGCCACAATACCAGTTATAAGCAGCTGCAATAGCACCATTTGCAATTTGCAACTCTTACCACAGCAGTCAGGCCTGATGTCTGATTATTGTCTGGGAAAGTACAGATTGCGATGGCCTAATTGGCCACGCTGTTCACTGCCTGCTGAGGGCATAAAGGTGATGGGCAAAATGTGAAAATGGAGGTGTATTACAAAGAATTATCATGAAATTCAGCATGATTAATGAGACAGCCACACTGACAGAAATAATGATAATCACTCTCTAGTTACTAATGAGCATTTGCCACAATGATAGACTTTTAGAGAGAAATAAGGCAACAAGGATCTTCAGAACTACAAAGGTATTGCTTGAACCACCTACAGGGAAACAAGTAGATGACCAAAATAGCTAAGTAGAGCAAAATGCCTTGCAATCACAAAAACAACTCCATCATTTCACAAAAGAAAAAAAAAAAAATAGGTACAAGGGCTGCTCTGAAAGTAATGCCTCCCATTTCATTATGTCAGCTCATGACATCAGTGGCAGATGCTAGTGACAAGTAGCATCTGGAGTAGATCCTTAAGATCCAAAACTGTTCGTTAAAAGTTATGCTGGAAGCTTAGGCTGGAAACCTGCTACTAAGATCCTAACATCACCCTCCAACATCTCGCCCTATATTCTTTGTTGTCTCTCTTAAGTCAAAATTTAGCAAAAGCTAAAAGTGTCGTGTACTGAATATGTAGTTCTTAACAAGAGAAACTGTGTCCACATCTCTCACAATGAGGTCTGTATTTCTGCATGTCAATGAGCACCTTTATTTGTGGAAAGAAAAAAAACAAACATCGTCTTATTCACGCAACATGTAAGTATGAATAGATAACATCCCAGCAAATACCACTCAGCATTATTAAAAAATCTGATTACAAAATGCTTTGATTTCTTTGATAGTAAATTCAGAAAAATTCAGGGAAAGGGAACTGAAGGGCTTTTACCCCATTTTACAGTATTAGAGCAACACAGAACAGTAACCACATGCTGCCGATCCTTCAGCATGACAAGACAGATTTATTTAACTACACTGGGCTTCTAACTGCAGACTGTGAAGCAGTTCCTGTCATAATGGTGAAGCACCTCCCCATTTTTATGCTACAAGGCTTACCCATTAATCCAGTCCATGACTCTTCAACAACTGCCACAAGATAAAGGTTGTTTCTTTTTTCTGAAACAAATGCTTCTAGGTGAAATACACATCCAGACGTGTGAACTCACACAATGTTCTTTCCATGTCTCCTCCACAGGTTCAGCAGATCCCGTTCAAAGCAGTGCCTCCTAACTGTGAACCACTGCAAATAAAATCCACCATTACATCACTGTTTTTTCTTGTGGAATGTGTCACATTCACCAGGAACTGATGAGCTTCATTTATTAAGCAGGAGATTTAGCCCCCTCGGGGCAAAAAGGAACTAGTGGACATCATTATGACGTAACTTACAAGCCAGACATTGATGGATGGCAATAAAAACAAAACAAAACAAAAAAGAAAATAAATCCCCACCACACACAATCCAAATACACAGTACCCACAGCAAAACATGAACAGGTACACCAAACACAGAACAAGATGCATCTGTGAGACCACCTCACACGCCTTACCACAAGCATAACCCATGAGCAAGTGAATCTGAAAGATGACAATGCTAGCATGCCTTACAAGAAATTCCATATTCCTGTGCAACACCTGAGTACAGGAAAAGAAAATCGTAACAATTTTTCCTCTCAGGTACCTGAGACTGAAGGAACCAGGATTAAAGATGATCTTGGAAACACAAACAAAAGCATTTCTACCACCAAGTCTCTAAACAAAACTGAAAACAATACTGCTGCCATCTCATTAAAAGCAAGGTGAAATCAGTATATCTTCATTGCAGTCTTGCTTCTGGCATTCAAATGCTTCCTGAGAAGCAACAGTGCCAAAAATCTCATCAGTTCTGTGTCAGTGCTTGGTAAGCTATGAACATCAATAAGAAAAGACCTGGGAACCATTAGCAGGAGAATTCAGAAACCACTGTCTGTGAGGAAAGCACACCACACAGTAATACTTTCAGCTGATGAGCAACAGATAAGGATGACTAAAATCCTCAGGCTTTAGTCTCCTCAGCAGAAAATGTGATCCAGATATGCATCCTTGAACTTTAACAGGTAATCCATCCATTTTCTGCTAAGAAAAAACTTAAATAAGCAGACTTAACTCCTTGCAAAATAAAAGCGTGGTGGTGATTTTCAGAGGGAATTCTCCCTCTCAATGAAAAAGGAGATCACTCCCCATAATTATTTTATCTAATGGCTGTGGTCTCTAAGAGATTTGGAAGACCTGATGACTGCCTGTTTACAAATGTGCCTTCTCCTTGCCTTGAAATTCACACACAGACTTGGGCTTTATTGAATACTGATTTGGATCCACTAATACAGCGAGTTTTACCTGGATTATCCAGTGTGTCCATTGTTCAGCACCCTATTACATCTAAAAAGCCAACCCAGAAAAGTAGCCACTGAGGCTTGTGTGATCCTACACAATAATATCAATATTAGATATTGCAAAAAACCTTAAAGCAGCAAGATTTCCGTCATGGGTCAGAGAAACACAAAGACCTCAATAGGTGTGGTGAACAAAGGGACAGCAGAAGTGTATCCAGCCAGAGGAGTTTAATCTTTCAGGGCTCTATCTGTCTTTCTTAGTGCTCTAAGCCTTAATAACAGAGACACAGAATATTATAAATACAAAATAATATCAGGGCTCTTTCATGCAGCTTCACCTTGTGTCCATTTAACCACCAACAGACTGAAAAAATATCTTCCTCTTCCTAACATCACAAAAATTTCTTATCATAAAGCTGTGAACTCCTTCCCTCTGATTCAAGATGAAAGACACCTTCAAAAGAAGAGCACATATTCCTTAGTACTTCAGTAATCTTTTAATATGTAGTTTTTCCACATTGCCATTCAGTTCAAAATCCCTCTATCCACCATAAAGGGGCAGTTCTACCTACTGGTGCTTACACAGATCTCTTCTGAGAAAAGTTCTGTTATTTACTGGTTAAAGACTATTATAGAATCACCAATGCTAGAAAAGACCTACAAGACCCTCCAGCCCAAACATCCAACTGTCACCAATGGTTTTCACTAGAGCATGTCCCTCAACTATTAAGATTATTAAGAACTAGATCTCAGAAACATCTGCAGTCTCACTACCAATGCACCAGAATACATGACATAACGTCCCACATCACTGAGGTAATTCAGAGGCACCTCACACATCAGTGTGACTCTCTAATCTAATATAAGCAGTGATACAGGCAGACAGCGTATTTCACATTCATTTTTAGGAAGACCTGCTGACTTGTTTCCTTCAGCCAGAAATTTTGTTCAAGAGATTTCTTGGCTGCAAACCATTGACCAAAATAATGAGATCAGTAGTTAGCTAGAAATAATAGTTATTTTCAATGTGATAGTTGGATGTGTATCCAGAACATTTTGATGAATTGCACACTGAAGTATTAAACGTGTCTAACTGATGATACACAGATGTGTCTTCTGTAGTCTTAATTACATCTACATTTACATTCAAAACCAGTTTGGCCTAACTTGAAACACTATCATTCAGCCTTTATAGTTGTCTTAAAGAAAGAAACAAAAAGCCATCCAAGCGTGTGTTAAGGTAATTAAGTGCTTGAGTGCTTCCTCCCAATGAGGAAGGGTGAACTCGCACGTCACTTTCACCTACAGATAAAACTGCTGAACCTCAAGCCAGCATGGCCCAAAGAAGTTGACACTGCTACAGGTGAATACCACCTGACTGATGTGAGATTTCAAACAAAGCCTAAATCACCCAGGCATTCTCAGATCAGATGTAAGGTACTGCCAAAATGACTGAGGTCCAGAAAGCCCAGATGCTGAAGCTGAGCAGAACCACCACACCAGACACAGAGCAGCCCTCTCCCTGCTTCGAAGGCAGGCTGGAGGCTCAGCCACCTCTCCCACTCTGCTGGCAGCCTGAGCACCTTCCTGTAGGAAGAACCTGTCAAGGGCTTTAGGATTTGCTCATTGTTACGTTCTTATGAAATGAAATTAAGCATGCCAAAATCTGAATGATGTCACGGCAATCTTGTAAGTGGATTACATTAATCATTTATCAACAAGGCAAGATAATAATTCAGTGAAAGCAGAACCTGGAGTTTATCCCTATTTATCACTCCAAAACAAAGGGTACAATAGCTGAGGATATCAGAAACACAAATAACGTGCCTGAAGAGGATTTTTTAAAGGTCTACAGAGATGTACTGAGATTACAAAACTACAGATTTTTTTATTTTTTTTTTTAATGTAGTATCTTCTACTTAACACGAACTATTGAAGGAGATTTTCTTTATCAGCTGGAAGGTAACTGCACAAAACGCAATTAAGAGGAAAACATCTTAATAAATCTTTCATTTTAAAGAAACAGTGATCAAATTTTTAGCATGTTACAACATTACTGAAAACAAAAATGATTCCAGAATTTTGGGAGGTTACTTCCTCGCTTCTGATAGTCTTATAAGTCCAATTTTAAAAAAGCAGGTGGTTGTCATGGGATCAGATAAGGTAATGCAGCAAATATACCTGCATCACAGCCTGCACGGAACAAATGCAGTAGGACTGATCTGAAAAACAGAGCCAAGCTGAGGTGACCGCTGTTTCCTACACAAAGCAAGCACTCTCTACAGCAGCTCTGGGCTCAAGGGCAGCAGCACAGCCAGCAGCGCCCAGCTGGGCCTGCTCAGAGAAAGCCCAGACTCAACAGCACAACCTCCTGCTCACCGGCTGCAAGAAGAACCTTCTGCACGTTGTTGTTATTTCTGAATCCCCCAGAGAAGCAGCACCTCAATTCCAATTTCAGACACGATCAAGCCAAGCTGTACACGCACTGTGTGCGCGCCTTCTGTCTCAGTCACCTGGTTTGAGCAGAGTTTAGATCGGATGACATGCAGGGATCCTTTCCAGCTTATATTATTCCTACAATCATAAAAGAGCTGGTGGAAGAAAGCTGTTATGAGAAAAAATAAAAACCCTGCCATTCCCCACACACATCCCACAGACAGTGCCAGCTTCCCATCCCAGCAGCAGAGATAGCACCCAGCCTCCCCAAATCCATTGCCACAAGCAACGTACTGAAAACAACTGGTTCTGTCTGCTTACTGGATCTAAAGCGTGTTACTGAGAACATTTACTTCAGCCCACAGAAGACCCGGACATAGACCTCTGCCAGCTAAAGCCTCCCCCATCAACTAACATGGATGGTAGTTCATTTTTTAAATACTCTTTCCTAATTAAGGTTTATCTGTGGGGTTGGACTCTATGATCTCTTGAGGTCCCTTCCAGCCTTGAGATTCTGTGATTCCATGTGATTCTGCTTAAGCAGCACAATTTCAAACCTGATCAAAGTCCCATCAGAATGCACACTATAGAAATGCACAGTGATAGTAATTCTGTCATCACGAATTGCAACTCACAGATCAGAATGAGTTATTAAAAACAAAACAAAAAAAAAACCCAAAAACCTAGGGATATTAGGGGAAAAAATCACATTTGTACGTCTTTTAACTTCTCCATTATGTGCTGATGATTTGTCCTTGTTTACAAGCACCTTGTATTACTCAGTGCCTAAGCTCCTGCTCATGCCAATACCCACCATTCTTCAGGCACAACATTTGCCAGAAAAAAATATCTGAATGACCACCATAAAAAGTGGAAAATCAGAAATATTCTGTCTGATAAAACAAAAATGATGGCAAAGAAGAAAATAATTTATCCAGATCAATGCAGAGCATTTTTTTTTCCTCCCAGGTATGAATCTATTATAGAAAAAAAAATTTCTTCCTGCTGTGTGCCATTGTGAGCACAGAAAAAAAAAAATAAATAAACAGAGAGTTAATTTAGGGTAATTGCTTGATTGATCTTGGCAGCAGATGGTCACGTTTTATCGACTCCATGGCTCTGCCATCCCAATGTCTTCCTGACCCACGCCTAACTTTTAGACTTGAAAGTCTGAATATCAAATTCAGCAGGGATGCTCCTGATGCTCAAAAAGAATGCCGCAGAGGTTTAGAAAATCATAGTAAGTTGAAAAAATAAATTAGCCCCAAAAGGATTCAGCCAAAAAATCCAAGGATGTGCTGTCACATCCTCGGAATATGCCATGTTTACCAACAGATTTTTTTTTTATGACGTCTCTCACTCTTACCTCTCATTTTGATCTCATGCATGATAAGGTGGCCATTGACTTACAGAGTCAATGTTTTTACTGAACAGTTAATAATACTTAATTGCTGGCTTATGAGCAAGATTTGATAGACCAGACAGATAATCTGAGTACATATGATGGTACGGAAGAAAGGCATGTATCTAAAAAAGACTTCAAAACATCCCATGTATTTTAAACATTCTGAATTACATAGATTTCACAGAGCATCTCCTTTTGCTGGGCTACAAGAAAAACAGAAGTTCCCACCATGGTCTACCTCAACTAGAATTTTCATTGCTTTAAATACCCACAATCCATTTATTTCACTAGTTTCCTTTCTGATGTACAAAATCCCACTGCTTATCAGCAAACAGCTCTTCATACAGTCTTATCAGAAGATGAAAAATCTAAAATTATACAGATCATCATCTAGGGAACACCTTTTAGGACACGATCCTGTCTCTACAATGAGATGGAATAAGTGGACATAACACAGCTGCACCCCTTTTCCCAACAGCATCTCCCTTCAGGCTCCCTGGAAACTGGACTCATTTCATCATTGCTTACATGAGGTTGAATCCTTCCCCCCAAAAAAGTTCCGCAGCCCTGGAGCACCCTGAAGGAAGTCCTCTGCCACCTGCAACTGCTCCTTGTTTCCCATATGTATGGCAAGCGCTGATCAGAAATGGGACAGGGATCACCAAAATGGCTGTCTATGTGAAAGCAGCAAACAAAGATTATTCCCCAGATCCTTCCAGTAAAACAATGAACATATGACTTTTTTTTTCTTTTTGAAGAGCACAGTCTCATGCAATGGAAACAGAAAAATACCATCACACTGCTCTGAGCAGCTGGCTTATCAAATCAGTCAATAGTATGAAGCAAAACAATCAATCTGTTCTACAGAAACCTTTAACCTGTACACAGTATGTATTACACACAATCTGTTAGCAATGAGCAGAGGATTGCTTGCTAGATCTCTGATTAAGCAGAAATCTTCATCTTCCATAAAATGAGAAAACCACATTTAAAAATGCATTACCAGAACATCAATGCTTGACTTAAATCGACAGTAATAGGATCTCGTTCAAAGTTAAGCCTCAATTAATCTAGCTGCACTGCTTATGGGCAATGTTTATTACACTGTTTGAAGTTAATATTATATAATCTATTAATATTTTTAATTTTGGGGGGGATGAGGTAGAGGGGAGAAGTTCTGATTCTTCTAATTCATAATCCAGCATCAATCCAGAACAGATACTGTCAATAGCCATCAAACTGTGTGCTGAGCAAAGAAATGCCGAATCGGATCTTTAAATGTTGAGGCAAACAGATACAAGCAGAAAGCTTGAGCACTTGCTTTGGTTTTCCTTCGTTACTCCAAAGCTTATTGTATTTTTTTGAAGGGATTGCTGGTTTGGATACTAACCCTGAAAGTACACAGATGGAGTAACACCCCAAGGCCAACCTTCCCAGACAACATTTCAGGACTCACTGCTCCATTTCCCTGCCTTGTTTGCCACAAATACTAATGCACACTGAGACAACCTCAAACCAAATAACTAAAAAATACTGCACATGAACAATCACACCGACCTATAAAAAGCACAAAACAAGAAGCTCAGCAAAAGACTCAATTTTTTCATACCTGCATGTCTTTTATGTAGCTCTAGAGCTGGTAGAGAAGCTGCTTCTAAGAAGTAAAAGCTAACTGTACCTTAAAGATGGACACAGCTTCCATACTGCAGGCTTTCTGAGTTTAAGAATGCATCACTGTACACGACTGTGGCTCAAAATGGTATCAGTGAAACCAGAAGCCAGTTCCTTGACCAACTGAAATGCATTTATAACCAATACTGTGCTTATCTTTATTTCCACAGTCTTGTAAGGGGCCAGCCTTCTGTGCAACAGCTCAACAGTCTGAAAAGCATTTATATTTTAAGTAAAGACAATGTTCTAATGCAAGATGAATGCTTCAAAATGCAACTCACAGCACCCAAGAAAAACTCAGACCAATATACTGCACGACCTGTACCACACAGCCGACCTTGAGTTGCCATTATTTTGTGAAAATCAGGTTAACCTGAAATCTCTCAGATCCCCCAACTTGGGTCACACTGTTCCAAGGGAAGGAGGCAAGCTGCTTTTTGCTCTGTTTCTTATTTCAGCCACTGAACACGCACAGTACCCTACCCATCACGACGACACATTTTCTGCTCTTGTCTTTTCTATGGTCTCCCACTACAGCTTGCATGACGCTCAGTTTCTGGGTTTAAATAGGCACTAACGCACCAAAGAACCTTCAGCCACCCATCACTTTCATGCACTGAGCTGCTGGGCAGCTCCTCCCCACTGCCTAACACGGCAAAATGTGAATGTGTCCGTTGCTTTTTGTTATCTGCACATCAGTAAGATATAACACACCTGGAGAACAAGCAGGTTCTTTGTCAGCACCAGCGTCTAGGAAAACAGGGTGCTGCTGCCTGTTTCAGCCACGGGGCTGCAGAGGCAGGTACAGCCGTCTCGGATTTGACAGCAATGCAGCAGAACTTGAGGTACTGTGACAGGGATATTTTCCAGGGCAAGCTGCTGGGGACCCGCAGGCCGCATCCTCGAAGCAGGCGCAAAATCGCTGCGGCACGGGGCGAGCTCCCGTCAGCGGGCACAGCGCGATGGGCGCACACCAGGGAGCAGAAACGCAGCATCCCGGCCTGCTACACCCACAGCAGCTCCGAGCACGCACAGCCAGCGGACATCCCTCCGGTTGCTCAGCAGCGACCAGAGCAGCCGGGTCTGAAACCGACTGCAATCCTACAGCCCCGCAGCAGGGACAGCAAAAACGCTGCAGATTTCCCAGCCGAGGCCCGAGCTCCCGCATCTCCTACGAGGCAGGTTTACGTACGAGGGCGGCAGCGCAGCCCTGCCCGGACCGTCCCTACTAACACTGATCCTTCCAGAAAGAGCCGCAGCGCGCGGGGCCACCGCAACCCCGCCATATCCGGGCCCGCCACCTCCCGCGAACCGCAGCCCCGGGCACCGCAGCCTGCCCGCCGCCCGCTGCTCCCTGCCGCCGGGCACGGGGGAGGAGGGGCGGCCCCACAGCTCGGCCCGAGCGGAACGCACGCGGCGGCCGCCGCAGCGCCGAGCCGGCTGCCAGCCCTCGCCCGCCCGCCCGCCGCTCCTCGCTCGCGGAGCCCCCACGAGGGAGGGGCGGCCCCTCCCGTAGCCGTGCCGATGGGCACCGCCGAACGGGGTCCCGATCCCGCGCCCAGGCCGCGGCCCGGCCCCTCCGCACCTGGTGCGGGTCCGCGCCGCCTCCTCACCACGCAGGGCGGCTCCGGCGGGGCTGGCAGCGCAGCGCGGGGCGGACAGCCCGGCAGGCAGCGTTTCCTCCCGCCACCATCTTCCTCCGGCCGCCGCCCCCGCCGCCAGCACCGCCCGGCACGGCCCCTCCCGCCGCTCCGCGCCGCCCTTCGCGTCAGCGCGTCGGCCGCCGCCCCGCTAGTCCCGCGGCGGTGCGGGGCGGTGCCGCCATGACGGGCTGCGCTGGTGGGAGCCGAGGAGATGGCGGCCGCCGGGCCGGGCTCCTGTCCGCTCAGGGGGTCGCCCGAACGTCCCCGGTGACCGGGGGAGCCCGGCCCGGAGCCCGACCCTGCCGCGGGGGGAAACAGCGGGTGCCCGGCAGGATCGTGCACCTGGAGCCAGGCCCCGGGGCAGCCCTTAGCGCCCAGCGGCGGGCAGAGCTCCGAGACAGGACTCGCTGCGGGCGGCATCGAGCATCCGCCCGGCGGCGGCGATGTCCGGCAGTCCGCGGTGTGCTGCCAGGCCCAGTACCCGTTACCCTGCCGTGAGGGCTCACCAGTGCTGCTCTCTGCACGCAGCTGCTTATTCCCTGTTCACACTTTCAAACGTGGCATTAGCCAGAGGATATCGCGGTATTCAAAGAGAGCCATTAAGGATCATCGAGTCCCAATTCATGGCTCCACGCAGGACCACCTGAAACACAGACCATGTATGGCTAGGAGCGTTGGCTGGATGCTCCTTGAGCTCTGTCTGCTTGGTGCTGTAACCACAGACCGTGGGAGCCGGTTCCAGCACCACACCAGCCTAAGGTGAAGAACCATTCCCTAACACCCAGCCTGACATTCCCCTAACACAGCTCCTTGCTGCTTCCCTCATGTCTTATCACTGTCACCAGAGAGCAGAGCCCAGAACTGACCCCCCACTCCCTATGAGGAGCTGTAAGCTGCTGTGAGGCTGTCCCTCAGCCTCCTCTGCTCTAGGCTGAATGGGACCTCAGTCACTCCTTATCTGTCTTACCCTTTAGACCCTTCACCACTTCTGTAGCCCTGGTTTGGGCTAAAAAGGTTTTATGCCCTTTTTGAACTGTGGTGCCCAAAACTGCACACAGTACTCCAGATGGGGACACACCGATTGTTGTAGAGTGGGACAGCCCATTCCCTCAGATGGCTGGCAGTGCCATGCTTGATGCAGCCCAGGATACAGTTGGCCTTCTTGGCTGCCTGTGCACATTGCTGGTTCACATTGAACTTACTGTCTACCAGGACCCCTGAAACTTTCAGCAAGGCTCCCAGCCTGCATGTATAGAGGGGTTGCCCCTTCCTGGGTGCAGGATATGGTACTTGCCCTTATTAAAATTCATGCGGCTCATGGCTAGCTGTCTATTTTGTCTAGATCTCTACAGGGTCATACACCCTTGATGGAGTCAAAGATGGAGTCGGACACCACATCCATAGTGCAGGCTGTAAACAGCAATTGTAACTGCTTCCCTGCTCCTGTGCTTTGCAGTGATTCCACGTACACAGGGAGAATGCTGAAGTCCTTGAGAGAATGCCTTACATGTATGGTATTTAAAGTAATATTGGCTAGATAGTAATGACTAAAATAAATACCCCTATGAGGACAGGCTGAGAGAGCTGGGGCTGTTCAGCCTGGAGAAGACAAAGCTCCAAGGAGATCTGATAGTAGCCTTTCAGTATCTAAAGAGGGTGGTAAGAAAGAAGGGGGCAGACTCTTTAGCAGGGTCTGTGGTGATAGGATATGGGGAAATGGTTTCAAACTGAAAGAGGGAAGATTCAGATTGGATATAAGGCAGAAGTTTTTTTTACAATACAAGTGGTGAAGCACTGGAACAGGTTGCCCAGAGAGATAGTCAGTTATCTATCTCTGGAAACATTCATGGCCAGCTCTGAGCTCCTATGATAATAGTATTCATTTGGAACGTTCCCTGCCTCCCAAAAACATACACAAAAGAGGCTTCCAGTTTTGTTTTGTTTTGTTTTGTGCTATCACAGGGCCTGTGATATGCTTTGGCCACCCTGTAAGCACAACCATACTTTCATATCTTATTCAAAGAGCTGCAGTACTCCACCAGTGCAAACTCTGAAAATGAGAGTACAAAAAATATGCTTTGCTAAAGAAGGGGGGAAAAAAAAAATCATGACTGCTGCTGTTTAGACAACTGCTGCCCTTTCCTCTGTATTTATTTCACCGCAACACCTCATTTTTTTCTCCTTTGATAATAGTCCTTATTGATTGATTTCTTTCTTATCCTGGAGACATCTTTCTGCCTGATGGCTTTTGATGTGAAAATAACAAAACTAGAAGGAGATTTCTGCTCCGTGCTCCCTCTATTTTTATTTTTTTTTCATGGCCCTTGTGTATGGCCCTGCTACAGCCCCAGGTTACAATTTAGCAGGTGTGGACTTGAGAGGCTTTCAAAGCTGTTCCTTACTGAACGGTTGCATTACGTAAAGCACTTCTGTCTTCTTGCCCTCTCTCACAGTAATCATACAGTAAAGATTGAACGTGGTCTAAGTTTGCCCTCCTGTAGAGAGGTAGCTTTGGACAGATGTCCCTTAGAGCTCACTTCCAACCTAGGTGACTCCATTGAAGTCTTATGACTATTAATGACTAATCATCACAGTTTTCGTGATTGCTCAATGATGCTCAGGGAAAAAACAATCTATATTATAAATCTGTTTTTCTTCTTAAGTTTCATTTTTCTCCCATTTGTCTCGCTGTCATCAATGACAGGTGTTCTCAGGCACAGGTTACTTGTGAACTTGGAAAGATGCATCTGTTATGCAGCAGAATCGGTGCGCTTGCATTAGCATTGGCCTTCTACCTCCCACATGTTATCAATCTGATAGTCATTATTTACGTCTCTCTATGTATGTATGTATGTATTTTCCAGTTAAAATGCTGGAATTTGTGATCTGATTATTTTGGAGATGAAGCTTTGATTTATGCAACACAGTTTTGCTCTTTCTGAAAATGTGGAAACACTTGTTGGGTTTTGTAAAACCACACTAATGTGGATTTAATCTCCTGGACAAGAGTAAACTGCCCTTTTAGAACCATCCAGACCACATTTAAACGTAGAAAACTCATTCTCATAATGTTGTAACTTAATGTCTGCATTTTCGTTATATTTACTAAGTCACGGTGGTAATCAGTCACATAAGTATAGCAGCCAGGGTTTGAAATACTCAGACACACTTGCAATGTAGGTAGTGCTATTTATGCTGAACTTTTTCATGCTAAGTGCTTTTATTCCCTCCTTGTATTTTACTTTAGATACAGACACTTAACACCATCCAGTGTGTCAATGGCTTTTGAGACTCATTAGG
This sequence comes from Excalfactoria chinensis, assembly GCF_039878825.1. Taxonomy (NCBI): domain Eukaryota; kingdom Metazoa; phylum Chordata; class Aves; order Galliformes; family Phasianidae; genus Excalfactoria; species Excalfactoria chinensis. Next base: position 33,439,869 of record NC_092857.1, read on the forward strand.
TACCAGCTGCTGTGTGAGTGCCAGCAAAGCATCTATTTCATGGGGAAGAACCTGGCCCAGCTTTCACACAGACATCTCATTAACTGGGCCTGGATACTTCAAAGAGAGGAAGTCATGTTGAATGCTTTTCTTTTCAGAAACAAAATTGCACTCTGTAAAGTGCATTAATTGGATTCAGCATGTTTACACTTCAGGTCTATAGATATATCCATTAGCCTAGATAAAAACCTTGGCTGTGGCAACTCAAACATTTTTTGCTACATTGCTCTAGTAATCTAGTCAACCTGAATGTATTTTCAGGATCTGGAAATCACACTGCTCAGAGGTCTGTGGCTTGTTACTTTCAGCCTTAGGCCAAAGACAAAACAGCTCTCCCAGACTGAAAAGACCAGTGGAAACTTGACATAGTTTTAAGGTCAGATAGCTCAAGATCCACTAGGGACATAAATGAGTGCTTTTTACAGTCTGAAAGCTTGGAGTTACAGCTTTCATATGTCAAAAAGCATTAATCTCTGACGAGCGTTTGTGGAACGTCTGCTGCTAGAACAGCAGTGACTGTTTCAAATGATGTTAAAGGATTTCAGAACTGGAAATTTCATTTCCAAATTCTGACACTGGACCAGCGAGTGTCATTTTTGTTCTTACTTTTTTTTTCTTGGAAAGAAAAACCTTCAAAGTAACTCTTCCTCCTTTCTCAATATCCAGGTCCAGTTAATGAGAAGACAAGTGATATTCACAAAACCTTTTACACATCCAGTCCTCTTCTCAGCTCGTTTTAAAATAGCTATCAGGAGTTCAGAGTCGCACCTATGGAATTCAAGGCTGGGATTTACCTTTGTCATCATTTGTTATAGTTGTGTCTTTTATTAAACCTGCCACTAATCTGCAGAACTGGAACACTCCAGTTCCATGGGCATTTTCCTTGATTAATTCTTATGCTAACATTTTTAAGAAGCCCTTTATGTTAGACAAGGGCACAAAGAGGTTGCCTGGCATTTCTCGTGTCACTTTTATAGGTATAATCCAAGGTGATACTGAAAGACATCAGAGATTTTATTCTATAAGGCCTTCTTCGCCCTCTTATGTTATAGCTCACCAAAAAGAGCCTGGGCTTTGACATGGCTCTGCATCACATAATTATCTCTAAATTGGAGAGATACAAATTTGAAGGATGGAATATTCAGTGGATAAATAATTGGTCCAGTGGTCACAACCAGGAGTTTGTGGTCAATGGCTCTGTGTCCAGGTGGAGTATGGTGATGAGAGGTGTCCCCCAGAGGTCCATCTTGGGACCACCGCTCTTCAACATCTTTCTTGGTGACACAGATAGTGGAATTGAGTGTGCCCTCAGCAAGCTTGTTGATGACTCTAAGGTGAGTACTGCAGTTAATACAATAGAGGGAAGGGATGTCATCCAGAGGGACTTGGACAAGCTGGTGAAGGAGGGCCACAGTAACCTAATGAGATTCAAGAAAGCCAAGTGCAAGGCGCTGCATCTGGGCCGGGGCAATCCCAGCGATATACAGATTGGGTTAAGAACTCCTTGAGAAAAGCTCTGCAGAGAAGGACTTAGGGCTCCTGGTGGATGAAAGGCTGGACGTGAGCCAGCAGTGTATGCTTGCAGCTCAGAAGGTCAACTGTATCCTGAACTGCATCTGAAGAAGGGTGGTCAGCAGGGTGAAAACAGTGATTGTCCCTCTCTGCTCTGCCCTTGTAAGGACCCATCTGGAGTTCTGTGTCCAGGTCAGGGGCCCCCAGCACAAGGAAGATTGGGAGCTGATGAAACAAGTCCAGAGGAGGGCCATGAAGATGACCAGAGGGCTGAAGGACCTCTCCTCTGAAAAAAAGTTGAGGGAGCTGGCCTTGTCCAGACTGGAGAAGGCTTTGGGTAGATCTCACTGTGACCTTTTAGAACTTAAAGAAAGATTATAAATAAGATGGTGACAGACTTTTTACAAGGGCAGACAGTGACACGACAAGGAGGAACGGTTTTAAACTAAAAGAGTGAAGATTTAGAATGGATACTAGGAGAAAACCTTTTACTCAGAGGGTGGTGAGGCACTGGCACAGGCTGCTGAGTGAAGTGCTGTCCAAGGCCAGGCTGGATAGGGCTCTATGTCCAGGTGGAGTGTGGTGATGAGTTGTGTCTCAGTGGGACCCCCAGCCTTGTGGTAATCCTGCCCATGGCATTGGAGTTTTAACTAGACCACCTTTAATGTCCTTCCTAACCCAAGCCATTATACGATTTTATGATGAACAGCATCCTTTCTCTCTCCTTTATGACTAGTCACCAACAAGTCAATCCTGTTCAGCAGCGAGCTGACAGTTTCCCTCACATGTTGGTAAAGTTGCAATGATTACAATTGTCAGTGGGACTAGCAAGGAACTGATGTGTGCTCTGTTTGGTGGTTCTTAAAAAGGTCTCACTGTAGAGACAGCTTTGACACGCAGGGTAGAAATTAGCATTTTAATTCTGTATCTCCATTTTTATTTTTATTTATTTATTTATTTTTAAAACCAAGTAGCATCTACTTCATTAATCGAATAATGTTCTCTTTATTTCTCTTTAAAAAAAAAAAAAAAAAAAAAAAAGTGATGTAAGATTTGGGCTATTATAACTGAAGACCAACTGCTGACTGAGAAAGCCCAGACCATTTAGACAGAAAGGGTATTAAGTTATTTATATTTCATATCTTCCAGCTTCTTGCCCCATTCTAGCCCCTGAGAAACCACTTCTGACCCCTTAGCACTCACTGTCTTGGCTGATCTCTCAATTAGAGCAGCAGTTACAGTGACTGTTTAAGATGGTACAGTCACGGAGCAGCTGAGAGCATTTTTAATTTCGGCATTCATTCTAGTGAAGCACTGCTGAACTGCCAGGGCTGTAAAAGCCAAGCAATCTTTTGATGGATTTTCAAAGGTTTAATGTTTCTAGTCAAACTGAAAAGCTTGCAGAGTATGAAGAATAAAGCCGATACAGGATGCAATAAACTAAACCAAAACAAGATTTTCATCTTCCCTGAAAACATACAAACTTTTTTGCGCAAGGGTTAATAAAAAGAAAGAACTTTTGCTCTTCTAAGGATATCTGGTCAAGCATCTTTTTGAAACAAAGGGGGATAAATAAACAGGGAACAAATAAGCAAAAAGGTAGAGTAGAAATAGGGAGAAAAAGTAGGGAAAAAAGTGGCAAAAAGAATAATAAAATGGTTTACCTTGGATGGAACCTTTATGATCATCCAATTCCAACCCTCCTACAGTGGGCAGGGACACCTACCACTGGACCAGGTTGTTCAAAGTCCCATCCAGCCTGGCCTTGAATGCTTCCTGGGAGGGGACATCCACAGCCTCACTGAGCAGCCTGTTTCAGTGCCTCACCACCCTCACAGTAAAGAATTTCTTCTAGTATCTGGTCTAATTCTACCCTCTTCTGGTTTAAAGACATTTCCCCTCCTCTTGTCACTACCTGCCCTTATAGAAAATCCCTCCCCAGCTTTTCTGTAGGTCCCCTTCAAGTACCAGAAAGCTGGTATGAAGTCCCCCCAGAGCCTTCTTTTCTCCAGGCTGAAGTGCCCCAGCTCTCTGTCCTCGCAGGGGAGGTGCTCCATCCCTCTGATCATCATGGCCCTCCTCTGGACCTGCTCCAACAGCTCATTCTTGTGTTGAGGGCCCAGAGCTGGACTCAATACTCCAGGTGGGGTCTCACAAGAGCAGAGTAGGTGGACAGAATCACCTCCTTCAACCCGCTGGTCGCACTTCTCTTGATGCAGCTCAGGGTATGATCTGACTTATGAGCTGCAAGCACACATTGCCTGCTCATGTTGAGTCTTTCATTGGCCAACGCTTCCAAATCCTTCAAGCCGTTCTCCATCCAGCCTGTATCTGTGTTTGAGACTGCTCTGACCCAGGTGCAGGACGTCACACTTGGTCTTGTTGAATTTCATGAGGGGTCAACCTCTCAATCCTGTCCAGGTCCCTGTGTATGGCATCCCTTCCCTCTAGATTGTCAGCTGCACCACTCAGCTTGGTGTTGTCTTTCAAGCTTGCTGAGGATGCAGTCCCGCTGTCCATGCTGCCTGCAAAGATGTTAAATAGCACTGGTCCCAATACTGATCCCTGATAAACACCACTACTCAACGGTTTCCACTTGGAAAAACTTGGAAACTGCTGAGCTGTTGACCAAGACTCTGAGTGTAACCATCCATCCAATTCTTTATCCAGCAATTAGTTTGTCCACCTAGCCTATATTTATTCAGTTTATTGATTAGTATGTTATAACTCTACAGTATTCTGGTTATAATAATATATTTTAATAGCATGAACCTCTGTTATGTGGTTAACAGTGGTGCACTGGGGTGCATTAAGCAAGGAACTGTCCCAGGCCTCGTATATGTTCATTATTAAACAAACAAACAAAACCTATTTATTAAAACAAAACATGAGGGCAACAAAAGCATAAAACTGGTGGCACATCTGACCTTGCTTTCATGCAACTAATGCATCAGCCTGGTTTGAAGGAGGTGGCTGCAATTCTTAGCAAGTTCTTAAGGTGCACATCAGAGATTATTTTTACCTTATTTTACTCCTCCCGTGCTTCATCCTTGAAAACAGTTGTTCACAAATGCACGTCCTGCCAAAAAGCAATGACAGGAATAAGGTGTGATTGTGAAGCGAAGGATAATATTCTCTGCTAAGATACAGCTTTTAGAAGTCTGGTAGACATCATCAGATTTTTCCCAGAGTCGAATATCTGACTGCAACTCTATAGATTCCATTCAAAAATCCATGGGTTATTTATTAATGTCAACTGAAAATGGAGTTGCAGATACACCAAAAAAAAAAAAAAAAAAAAAAAAAAAAAAAAAAAGATATTTTCAGCAATCTCGAAACCTATCCTAAAATTCCTTTATCACAACAGAAAACAACGCTATATATTTTTTGCTGTCCACTGTGCTTAGACACAATGCCTACAATTATTTGCCATCACTTGAGCTTGCTGTAATTCAGGTTTCATTTCAAATGCTGCAATGATTTGAAACTTAGCAACGATCCGTTGGTTTGCACCTTGAAGACACACACTTTACTCATTTAGATGAGTCAAATCCACCAAAAACCATATCACAAGTTACTTATACTTTTTGTGATCTCTTTGAGATGTTGCAAATTACCATCTGTCAGCACCACACAAGTATTCTGCGTATTTCTTCTGCAGTGAACTTGTTAACTCGTTATTTTGCAGAACAACACAAGACCAAGTCTTACATGTCTGTTTAATAAGAAAAAACGTATGTCTTCGCAGGCACACACATCTAGGTAAGCTGAAGGATTACTATTAGTAATCACTGCCTTTTACTTGCCAAGTAGCACAAGCACATGTAATACATGTAGATATCAATTTGACCATGTCAAAGGCCTTTCAGAAGTCCAGCTCTACTACATCAGCACTCTTCCTTTGTCCAGTGATGTCACTTCATCACAGAAGGCCACATCAGATTGTTCAGGTATGATCTGCTTTCGCTGAAGCCACGCTGGCTGTCTTGGATCACCTCCTCATCTTGCAAATACCTTAACATATCTGCTGGTATAGACTAAATTCATATAAGATAGCACAGTTCTTGTTAAAATAAGCTTATTAACAGAAAGAGATTAGGAACAATAAGGAAGGCTACCTGTTAGCAATGAAATTCTACTCCAGGGTAAATACACTGCCACAAGAACAGTTTTAAGGAGATGAAAAGTTTATTTAAAAACCGCCAACATTTAACAAAAAACAATTTTACACTATTTTCCATTTTCTACAGAAATACAATAACTTACAGCTGTGCTTAGTATACTTATTACTAATACATATAAAAACAAGTCTGCTGATAAATAAGAGGGGGGGGGGAAAAATTACCAACTGCCACCACTAAAATTGTACCTGTAAAGTTTGGAAGACATCTGCATAGAATGGTTAGGATGCTAGGGGTATTCTTATTTTTGTTTTTTTAAATATATTTTGTTCTACTAGGATACGTAAAAATATAATCAACATGCAATACAAAATATCCGAGAGAAACAAGGTAAAATTCAGTGTGCACAAATGGAAAGCACTGTTTGGGTGCCCTCCTATGTTTTTAACTAGGCATGAGAGAGCTGAACATCTTAGATGGCAAAGTTTGAACTTCCCTTTACAGCCAAGCTAGGTTTACAACTGTGAAAATCATTATCTGGCTAGGTTCCACTACAAAAGGATTAAAGAGTGGAGGAAACAGTAACAACAAATAATCCTAGAACATCTCAAATCAACATTAAGTAGATGCATTTTAAGAAGCAGATTAGGTGTTACCTAGTTATAAACAATTGTGAGATGACAGAGTGACAAACGTGCAGTTTACTGTTGCACCATAGATGTATACAGCACGTTCTGAGAACAAAAGAACTTAAGCCATTCAATATTTATTAAGACTTTCTTCCTTCAGTGTTACACCAGTTATCACACAGCACCTTAAAGCTTACCATTCCTCCCTAAGAATCCTGCATGAAACTCAGCCACTGACCTACACACAATTCTTCACACGTAATACCTCCCAAACTCTTTGTTCTTCCAAACAGAACACAAACCAAAAGGCTTTCTTAGCTCTTGATACCTGCATAGTACCCATGTTTGTTTCCAGCTGCTCATTTCAACCTGTAATACTTCAGAACCTTAATAGTTTCTCTTCAACCACAGTGCTGATGAATGTACACGATTAGCTTTTTTTTTTGTCACAAAGTTGTAAATATGACCATATGCCAGATTGTAGGGCGACAGAAGTCACTAACAATCCATCACAATACTTCGGAGCTACCATACGGTTACTGATATCCTTCCTTCAGTAAGGTCTGATCCTTTTGTCAGGAAAGTCAGTAGGAATTTTATCACTCATTTCAACAGAACTTCAACAGAATCAATCATTTCTCTCTGGTAACCGATGACAGGACACATGGGAACAGCACAAAGCTGTGCTAGGGGAGGTTCAAACTGGATTTCAGGGAATTTTTCTTTACTGTGACAGTGGTCAAACACTGGAACAGGCTTCCTAGCGTTCAAGAGGCATTTGGACAGTGCCCTCAACAACATGCTCTAACTTCTGGTTACTCCTAACATGGTCAGGCAGTTGGGACTACATGACTTATGAAGATCCTCTGAACTATTTCCATTTGTTCTAAAATCAACCACTCAAACCTGTAACAAACTGGTTGATCCCGCAAACTGTTTCTGCAAAAGGAGTCTAAAGTTTATTACTTGCTCATACTAAGCCTACCCAGTTAACCCCCCAAGTTTAGTAAATTAAAACCCAAAAGCATTCAAAATGATGGGGGGGGGAGGGGGGAGGTGTTAAGTAATTTATTTTAATGAAAAGAATAACAAGAAAATACTAAAAATAGCATGCCAAAATAACTATGTGATATTTAGATTCAAATATTGACTGCAAGCCTGCATCCTACATGTCTTTCTGGTCTTCTCTAAGGCTGAAGTACTTCATCAGAGTTGAGCCCATCTCTGTTCCTTCCTGGAAGACTCATGAAAGTTATCTGGCAAGCAGGACACCAACTGAACACTCCCCAGTCCTCCCAACTTGCAGGACACTACCAGTTCTTTCACTGTCTCAAAACCTACCTACAAGCAGTTGGAAAAAACACCATCGCAAATCATTTGGTCCATATATGCACACATTTGCCCAGCGATTGTGAAAGGAAGGCAAAGTGCCACAGAAGGGAAGCTCCTTTCAGTAAATTCTGACATCGGCAATGACCTTTCTAGATTCAGAGGCTTAAGACAGAAGAGATAGGTTCACAGATCACCACTGTTGCATATAAGTAGCTGTGCGTGGAACATTTTTCATTCCTGCCCAGACATCACATGAACACAGTTCCTCCACTTACCCACCTGTACATACACATGCTCACCGTGCAAAAATATATACAGATAATTAATCTTTAACGATGACAAAAACAAAACAAAATAACAACCCTCCCCCCCCCCCCAAACTATGACAAAACAGGACCAGTGAAAAATGAACTTACTGCTTTGAAGTCACCCTCCTGTAGAACACTGGTCATTTACCACATTGTTTTCCAGTGTTTTACCCTTCTCTTACCCTTTCTGCTACACAACTCAGTATTTATCTAATTTGGAGATCTCAGTAAATTTTACAGTGGTCACAACTGTGTATCTGAGAATAAAAAAAATTTTTGCAAAATACTATTTAAAAACTGTTCTTTTTCCTAATATGAAAGCTATGAGAATTACATGTTTGTTTTTTTTTCCACATATCTTGATAAAATAAACATTTTTGTCCTACACAGAATAGTACTTTGATGTACATAAGAGCACTACAAAATTAGTGTTCAATAGCGTACTTAAATACTATAGTTCTATCACAATCATTAATCTTAATGCTACTTAAAACCACTTAAGACATCCATTGTTTTTTGTGACATGAAGTTAACAAGACATTCCCAATCACAGCTCACAAGATGACTACCCAGATTCAAACACAGACATTTCGAAAAAGAAAAACTAGAGCAAGAGGAAACAAGCACGTTAGAAATAAACACATTTTGTCCCATAAAACCAAGTTTTGGTACCTTGTTTAATTTATGTGACTCTCCTATATGTAACAGCATACTCAGTACTTCATTGTTTTCCACGTTTAATTAAAAAATAAACTCATTCTATACAGCCACTCGGGGAATCTGACTGAATTAGTGATGCACCAATTTCAAAAGCAACCTGTAGGGATGCCTCATCCAAGAAAATCTCTTTGTTCCACCATGTCCTAATCAGAAAATGTCCTGTGAACAGATACAGGCACCCTCCTGTTTGCTGTGGGCTCACTCTCACCTCCTCCTACAGTAGGATTAGCAGCAGGTTTTGAGATGGTGCAGATAAAGATGCTTAATAAACTTCAGGTAGGAGCTATGATCTTCAGAACAGCCACATCATGCAAAAAGCATATTCTGTCAGTAACTAAAAGCTTTGTTAATTCTAGTATGGTCTCCTAACAGAAGCCAATAAATAAATAAATATCGGAGCCACATCGTGTGCCAGCACAGATAGGAGTAAAAAGCATCCCCGTTATTTCAACTATGTCCCTGTGAGATGCCGAGCAGCTTTCTGAATTGTACTAGGAGGCATAGAGACGAAACCCAGCAACTGCCAGGAGCTGCCTGCAAGACTGCAACAGTAATTTAAGATACAGAATAAAAATATAATGCAGATGAGATGCTAAGGTACAGTATTAGTGCGTGGGTAGATAAAAAACACTATGCTAGACAGTTATCACGTTTAGCAATTATGTTTTATTTTTAAATCAATGACTATAAACTGTGAAATTGTACCCTAACTCACTACGATTGACTACGCCCTGAGAAGTAACGTTACACACTAAATAAAAGCCACTAAAAGGGTTACGTTTGTACTTCAGAAACATTAACTGACTACAGGGGTAATTCTTGGAAGCACACATTATGGTAATTTTCCCAACTTTAACAACAGCTTGAAGCTTCTTTTTTGCCTTTTTTTTTTTTTTTTCCTATATAAAGTTTTCTTAAAACAACCCGCTGTCCCGCTTTACACTCTTTTAGGAAACTAGATGGCTTTGTAGGTAAAGTTCTTGCTTCTTTCACCTCTGAAAGAGGATCCAGGCCGAGCATGAGGCTTCAAAAAAAGCTGAGCGTGACAAACTCCCCATACGGACAATAACAGGAGAACTTTTCGGGAGGTAGTCGGAGTTATCTAAACATGAAATGAGGCCACCTCACTACTCCTTTGCTACATTCTTCTTTTGCTGGTTGGAAGAACAGACAATAAGTTTGGAAGGAAACACACTCTGAACACATGGGAAAAAAGAAGAAAAATCATCCTAGCCAGGGACACTGACCTTCCTTTGAAGCTAACTTGAACGTTAAGTGCATTTAAGAATAGATGATTTATCCTCTTTCCTTTACACGACACTAAAAAAAGTTCTAACTGTGAAGAACTCTTATCCCCAGATGAACAAGACAAACATATTAAAAAAAAATCACATCTACATTCCACTTCACTGCTTGTTTTCCAAAACTGTTCTTTTTCATCCCCACACTACAGTGCAATGACTTGCTTCCCACTAGATACAAAAGACAACAACCCTAAGTAACATTATTCCCTTGCAGAAGGCAAGACAGAGCAAAAAAGCCCCACAGAATCTTGTACAAAAACTCAACCATCACGTCTCCGAAGACTCACTGCTTAAATTATTCTGTAGTAGTCACATTTTAGGCATTGTAGGATTTGTCATTCTGAAGAAACACGCTTACTGAGTCTGCTTAGGCAGACAAGCTCTCTAATACCCTTCGTGTTTCTGCTCATCTGTATTATACAATACTGTTTAAGAATTAATTATCTAGTTACTTAGTAAAAAAATTCACTCCTGCCCACTGATTCCAGCTACATATTCTAATAAAGTAGGACTAGCACAAACTGGAAATGCTGAAATTCTGATTGTATGACAGATTCTAAGCGTCCTTACTATGTTAGCACTTTGCTTATTTGTCTCAGAAGAAGCTAATTAAACAGCATAAATTAACAATTTACTTTTCTCCATATTTAAATGTCACAAGAATTTGATTGTTTAAAGAATGTGTAATAAGTCAACAGAACACTAATAACCAGGTAGGAGCAGATTAGCAAATACTAATCTGAGCAGTGACAGTGATGCGTTCTAACATTAACTTCACATAGCTTTACAAAGTTACATCTAATGCTGCATGTGTTGTTCCAGTGACTGTAACACACAAGATAACAAATGCCAGTGAAATAATAGCTAATAATAATAGCAGCAGAGAATTCAACCCACTCTTACACCCATTCTAATCTCTGTAGTTTCAAATTACATTTGTTCCTCAAAACCCTTTTTCTAGCAGAAAAAAAATTCTCCAAGGGTTAACCCAGTGAGCAAAACGAACTTGCATCAATGTAAAGCACATAGTACAGTGGAAAAAAAATCAGTAAAGATGCTGAACTTTGTAAGAGGATGCTCAAAGACTGCGCACAATTGGATTTTCTAACTGAAGGAACTTACAGAGAGTTAATGCCTTATATTCTGCAGCTTCTGTTGGACATTTTCTCCATGAGAATGTTTGTTGACTACAGGAAAATACTCTAACCTCTGAAACACAAAGTGAATTAAACACTTCACTTAATCTGTACCCAGCAAAATCTATGTATGTTAACTACCAACGTCCTGAGCTGCTCTTCTTTCTTTGAAGTTGTGTCCAAGACAGATTCTGAACTAATACAGAATCAGCATGTTCCAAAGAACACAGTTTTAGAACATCCTACACTTCTGCGTTTAATACAATTTGCTGACAGTACCTTTTTAGTCATCTCATGTGAGGGGTTTCAGGACACTGTCGGCATGGAATAATTTAGCAATCTATTTTCTTCTTTAATAAAACTTACAATAAAAATGAAAAATAAAGTCTTTTTTGTCAGCTTACTGTTGTTGCATGTCCTTCAAAAATGGAAAATACAACTTATTTCAGTTAAATTCATTTTCACTGTTTAATTCTTTGTGCAGGAAAGTCTGGTTCGAAAACACCTCTAAAAGCAGCAATTCACTTGATTTAAAAAGTTGGGAGCATTTCAATCAGGCATAGGTTTTCTAACTCTGGACTCATACTACAGCCACTGATGTTTTCTTATGCAAGTAATAGAAATATCAATAACATCTGTAATCATCATTCCCCAAACACTGTCCAAGTATGAATGCAAAATGCAACTCTGTTTATATAGGACCAAATCTTGCTGCTGCTGACAAAAGCAGGAACTGCACACAGGCATTTAAGGGCACCTGTTTGATCTTAAGTGTTTCTGTCAGAAAGATGGTCAAATTCAATAGCACAGCATTTTCACGACATAGCTTTAAGAAAGCCAATGAAACCTCCAGATCACAGTCTGGAAGAACTACATAATGGATTTCAAGTTGGATTCTAGCATAAAACTTGCAAGCTCATTTAAAAATATCAATTGATCCAGTGCAAGAAAAAAGCATTTCTTCCACAGTTCAAGAAACATTTCGTATCCTGCTCCCACATCCCAGTCTTCTGCTGCCTGCTCCTATTACTCTTACCAAGAGGTAATTTTTGCAAAGGTAAACAAAGGAAACACAGTTAAGTTACTCTCTAACTACTCGATGACCATGAATATGGCCCTGCCACCTGACATCACACCTTCCACGTTCCTATTAGTCATTAATGGGATGTCTGTAATCAAACTGACCCAGATTACTGCACATGCCTTAACATACCCTTAATGCACAAAACACACTGTGCCCTCTGGGATGGGTGTAAATTTTGCTCCAGTTAAGTTATTCAGTTTAGACTCCAGTCTGTGCCCGAACCTACTCATTTTTCAAGTCACACAGAAAACACCTTATGGTGTAATAATCCTCTTAAGCCATTCCCACACCTGATTCACACATCAATTACATTCTTCTGCAATCAAAATGAGCAACCAAGATGCAACCCAAGAAGCCATATGATATATACTTAGCTACAGGGGCAGGTGCAGTTGCTCATGGAAACAAAGCTTTGCCTGGAATCAGTCTTCTTCAGCCTAAATCAGTCTTATCTAGGTATTATAAACACAAGAGCATATATTTAGAAACATCTGTTTGCTACTCTGTGGCTGAAATGAATTACGAACTTCTCTAAGACTAGAGATGGTCAATTTTCATTTTGAAATGCAAGTGTAATCTTCATCTACCAAATTATTTAGCACTGTTGGAATTCCACACGTCTCAAGTGCTTTTCTTCTTTTCAAGTGATAAGTTTTTGAGCAGGCCACATGTCTTTTAATTTCACTTTCTTGTTCTTTCTCTCTGCCCAACAGAAACAGCAGCTTGAAACTCATCGTGGTAAGGAGGCACTTTGGGCAGGAGAAATAAATAGCAATTGTGGCAAAGATTCTAGCTTGAAAATCTCATCCCCTTGGTTAATATTCTCTGTTTGGAACAGAGGTAATGCTGCCATTGTACAAACTTCCACGTTGTACAACATTTCCTCCCTTAAAAGTCCCTTATAAAGACAACTCCAAAGGAAATGACAAAACAAACCATTCATGTTTAATTTCACTGGAATAGAAAGGTGTATTAAATCCCCTTAAAATTCATAGTTACATAAAGAGAGGTCCTATGGTTGGAGAAGTGCAAAGAAGGAGTCACAGAAGCCCTGCAGAAGAACAAAAGCAAAGAGATAGTCCTGTCCCGCTGTCCTTTTTTCAACTGTATAGTCTCAACAACCAGTCAGCAGAACTATTTTTTCACTCACCATCTACTGGGTCTGTACAGTCTTGGTTAAGCGTATGTTATCAATGTGTGACACAGCAGGCTGAGATTCTGTAGTGTACATAATACATTCAGAAAAGTGTATCAAGTGTCATTAATTCTGAATTGTTGAGGTAAAATAAATAAATAAATACAAATTAAGAAGTTAAAGAAGTCTGATCTATGAAAAATATTTCCAAATATAGCTGTGACTGTATTTGCGTGTTTGAGACAGAAAATACTACATTTTCCCACATCTCCTATTCAGAGTTTCAGCTTCAGAGACTTTCTTATCAAACTCACTTAACAACTAATAAGGAAGCAATAGCCTAGTCACAATAATAAGAAGCATGATTCCAATGCTGATACTTCTTTAAGGAAGAAACTCTGCAGCCTGGTGTTCTTCCAAAGGTAGTTAATACAAAAGTAATAGTAGTCACCGAATATAGTCTGAATCCAGTAAGGTGTGAGTAAGATCTAATACAGTGAACAGAAACTACCTGGAACCAGGCTAAGCTGGCACTGGCAGATCTTATTCTTTTTCCAGACACTGTTTTAAAAGCAGAACCCCCACACCCCCTTTTTCTTGAAAGCCACACCATTTCAGAGTCCACTTTAATGCATAAGTTAAGACAATGGCATGGTAGAAAGCTGGCATAGATAGAAAACCAGTGACTTCTTAAAAAGATGAAAGAACAACCAATGGCATTTGCTTAACAAAAGATATGCCAGTTCTTTAGTAAATAAAGTGACAGACTTGTACTCTAAAGTTTTAGGACTGACCAGTAAAAGAGTGAGAAACACATAGCTAGCTAACACTTGCAACCAAGACATGCACTTGTGTCTGAAAAAAAGAATATTGCACTAAAAGAACTCTCAAGGCTTTAAATTCTTCCTTCACTGACCTAAAAAAGTAACTAACCATTTCCTATAAGCAGTAGCAAACCTTGCTTGGTCCACATCTCTACAAGTTGATAAAACTTTATCAATAAACCTGTATTCCATTTCTTGAATGAGAGAGTCCTGCATTGGAGCACGCTTCAGACGTTTTGTTTCTTGACTATAACCTTGTTTGCTGCTGGATTCATTCAACCCATCAACATCCATAGCTTGTGCCATGTGGCTTGTTGCAGGATTGGGGTGTGAATTATGCAAAGTTTCATCACTGCTGTCCACAGATGAGACCACCACACTCAGAAGAGGAAGTTTGTTGCTTAAGTGGTGCTGAAGGTAAAACACGCGCCTCCTTTAGGGGAAAAGGAAGAGAAGAAAAAAGCACATGCTGATAATAATCTGCTGTTGCTGCTGAAAAGCAGAATTTGCCACCACACCGTATTACTTAATACACAGCAAAACAGCTTACTGAATGCAGATAGAGTGAATGTGATAATTTCAAGTAGAACTGGAAATTAACCATTGTACTGATTGCAGTAATGTGTTGATCTCAGTAATAAAATCTGCATTACCATCCAGCAAATTATTCCTTATACACTGTTAAATAAAATGCAGACTTCACCTCTTTCACTCGCAAACAAGTATCACTGCACAAAATCTGCTGTCACAGTTCACACTCTACAAAACAAGCCTCTCTGTTCAGCCTAGACAAAACTTTTCCAAAAAGCTAGCAGGAATTTAATTATGGAAAGCAACTTTTGCAAGTATGTGCTTGCAGGCTTATAAACGCTGCAGCCCCGCAACCCCCACAGATATCTTCTGCAATTATAAAGTTAGGTAGGAAGACTATCCTGAAACCAACTAGTCTTGGATTTTAAGAAAAAGGACAGATTTATTTATTGGAAAAGGTGCTTTGAATGTTTTTTTTTATTTCTGACTACTGTGACAGCACACATTCATCCTGTTCAGCTTTGCCACTGTGCTTTCTAAGTGAGCCAAGCCTGCTAGCCAACACAGAGTGGATCACAGCCAAAATTACAAATATAGTCATATGTTTCGGAAGCAAAAGAGAAAAAAAAATTATCAATGTCACTTTGGCAAACTCACTTTTACCTCGTCAGGTATATATATATACACAGCTGGCAAAGCAGAATTTTTCTACAGCTCATCTTTCTTCTTCATGTTTCATGCTACATCTTTTGCCCTTAAAACATCTTAAGTGTAAGGAGGCACTTGCACAACCTATAGGGACAAGTGGAGCTGATACCAAGAAGATACTTAAACAAATCAATTTTTCCATTCAAAAGCTCTGTTATTCTCCTGAATGTTTTCCAAAGGCTTAAGACATAGTAGATTACAAATTGTTAAATGAGTGGTACCTTTTTAAACAAACAAACAAAAAAAACTAATTTGGAAATTCCAGGCAAAGCATAATTCAATAACCAGAAGGATGCTCTTTTGCCAAAGTCCTCTTACCTATGACACCACAAGGTTTCATGCCCTGGGTAAGTGTTGATCAGATCAGTGCAGAAATCCAACTCGTCCTCTAAATAGCGGGGGATATCCACATTCTGCTCCTCCACACAGACAGCTCCTGCTCCTTCACACTCCTCCTCTGTTTGAAGGCTAGAATTTTGCTCATTTTCCATTTGATTTTTTATCAGTGTATTATCATCATTCACAGTTCTGCCTATCAAGGACTTGAGTAAGAACTGGCGGTAATGAAATCCACTGTGGTCTGAGACATGCATGGAAACCCAGTATTTAGTGGAAGAAAGCTCATCAAGAAGAACCTGAAACAAAAAGCAGCAACAGCTATCAACCAGAGTGCAGAATAAATCTATTACCACTGCTGTTTTATTGAGGTCACCTCTCCTCTGTTTTCAGTGGAACAGGTTGCCCAAGGAGGTTGAAACTGGATGATCACTGTGGTCCTTTTCAACCCAGGCCATTCTATAGTTCTACGGTTTTCAAAGCATGCAGTCAGCATTTAACAACGAATAGTGCAAAATGAAAGAAACACTGAACATTTTCCACTGTGTAATGGCAGGTATCTTGGCACCTGTGTGCTAAAGAATCAACACGTATTATGTAATTTCAAAAAAACATACAAACAAAAACACTAGGAAACAAGCAACGGTGAAAACCCCAAAATGGCAAGGTGTAAAGGCTACAGGAGTGAGAGGTAGAAAGCACACCAACCTACGTGGACGTTATTAATTTGAAGTACTTTAATTTTTGCCTAGTGAATGACACATTAATGTCTGAAAAAGGAAAAAAGGTTTGCAATGATTTATTCTTTCATTTTCTGCTTCCATAGCACATTCTAAGTCCTACTGATGGTGGAATACAAGGGTATGTCTGTAATTAAGATGTTTTGCTTTAAATAGATATTTGGTGAACTCTCAGAAAGGCCATCAAAGAACAGTGATAAATGCTTCCATTATTGACTGCAGCTGTATTTACAACATAGCTGGCACCTAAGAATTCTATTGTAATCGTAAGCATTTTTAAACCTTCATTTCTAATCAGAAAGGGGAGTTTTAATAATGTGCAAACCTTCTTTTGCTTTAGTTTCTTGTAATAGAACTAACAGTTATACATTTTCATTGCATTGCTCATTCTGTGGAACTTAAACACTCAGAAAGTTCAAAGCTGTCATTTTATCAACTTTATATCCACAATGAATTCACCTATCAGCTTAGAAACCACAGTTTTAAACTGTCCATATTATTTAAGGTCATCTCACAGTAAACTAGTTCAATTTGTCTTGTTTTAGATACTACTGCATGATATGAAATATTCTGTCATCTAGGTTTTTACATATATTAAACACTATACAAGCAATATCCCTATAGTAATATACAAGACTGCTGGAGCTAGAATTGCATTGGCAGCAGTGGTCTGATCAAAGATACTGTTGGAGTTGAAGAACCTTCTTATCAGCACTACTATGCTTTCTCTGTAATTCCCGTTGTCTTTACTTAATACCCTGACATGAAAGAAAAGCAGAATAAGGTAGGAAATCATGGTATCACACTACAGTATCAAAATAATATACTACCTGTCATGTGTTACCCTTTAATTTTATTAGAAAATTCAAAATTAGTGCTATGAAATCTATTTTTTTCTTCCTTCTTTGTTTTAGCTCACATAGTTATATCTATTCTCCACCACTAAGTACCAATAGGTGAAAAGAACTGTACATGGACAAGAAAGATATCTTTCTTACCTGCAGAACAAAACCTGCCTACACTTAGGAAAAACACAAACCAATATACAATGCAACATTTCGCCATTTTTAGAAAGCACACTTTAGCTGCCTGCACTCACCTAATATGACAGATCAACAGTAATCCATCCATGTCAGGGGATCTGCCGGGCAAATCACACTGCTTTTTTTAAATACTTTTTTCTTCTTTTATTTATTTATTTATTTTTAAACAAGGAAAATGAAAGACTTTATTCATTATTGTATTTTACCTTGGTAGTCAGCTTTCCCACATGCTGTAAAACCCAGATGCGATGGGACCAGGCATTGTAGTTGCTTGGGTATCTCCCAGCAGCTTCAGAGCAGACGTCCATTTCCTCCTGCACTAGTTGGTGAATCCTTTCCACAGGTGCTGCTCCCAGGTTTCCTTTATTCACAAGAGTGGGCAAGGAGTTTTCCTGAATTAGCTGCTGCAGCACCCATCGTCTGGTTAGGGTTAAACAGTATAGAGCATTAATGATAAGAGACCAATTCTTAGAGAAAAACACTATTTTTTAATTTATATTTAAAAAAAAAAATAAAATCAAGCTTTTCTTAGATTTCCACTATCTGAACTATGCCATAACTAAATGCGGAATAAGAAAAAGTAGGAGACATAAGCATCTGGTTTGTTCCCATACTGAAAACTATGACCTTGCAATCACACATCAAAATAATTTAACTTCTGCTGTATTTCTTTACCTGTGCACTATTAGTTGTCATGGCTACCTATGGCATACTAAAAGAAAAAAACAAAGAACAAATTTACAAAAACAATGCAAAGTCTGCATGAGTTCTTCTTTTAGAGGTTTGTACAATACTAAGGTAATACTTAAAAAGAGGCAGAAAAAAATGACTCAAGAAAGATACTAACTGTACTTTATGCACATTTTCACACTTCTCAGCAGTGAATACTACAAGCAAAACTAGTTTCTGTACATCCGCAGAAAGAAGATGCAAAACACTGAAGGCCTCTGAAGCTATAAGCAAAACAGAAAAAATAAGTACCTTTACTACTGAATTATATATATTTGATTTGAAGTCACTGAGAAGAACAGCTTCCTATGCGGCCTTTCAATTCTATTTTGGACTTAGTATTTTTAGATGAGAGCTGCATTAAGGGAGGTACTCCCAGTGATGCAGGAAACATACATCTGCAGGCACTACTGAAAACTGTTGATAATAACA
Organism: Excalfactoria chinensis; assembly: GCF_039878825.1. Classification (NCBI taxonomy): domain Eukaryota; kingdom Metazoa; phylum Chordata; class Aves; order Galliformes; family Phasianidae; genus Excalfactoria; species Excalfactoria chinensis. The sequence goes on from NC_092857.1 coordinate 33,458,532, forward strand.
GATATCCATGCAGCAGCACATGTACCGAGAATGGCAATGGGGCTATGTGGAAGAGCCTGGAAAGCTGGATATCCTTCAGTGTCAGACACAGGAGTTTTTCTGCTTTGTACCAACTCACACATCAGTTACAAGATCAATTAATAGCTCCCTAATGAAAGTGCAAGTCCAGAAAAAGAAATTAAGATGGAAAGTACTACTTTGCAATTCATCTTTCATAAAATAGCAAAAGAAGTTAACGAACTACTACCATGTTGCTTTTTCTTCTAGGTATTTTAAACAAGATATAACCTGTTGGAAGAAAATACTAACAAATACAATCCAAATATTACCATCTAGTATTTCTAACTTTAATCAGAAAGAAGTAGGAAATTCTAGATATATTTAGGCAGGAAAAGTAACCATGTAAATTCAACCCCCTAATAAATGGCAGACAGTGTTTTTTCATTATTATTGACTTCCAAGGCAAATCATAAATGGAAAATAAAAGACAAATCGCTTCGATATTGATACTGTTATTATTTCTATTTCTTAAAATGAAAACTGTTTATAAAATAATGAATTCACAGTCTCTGTGGCTTAAAAAAAAGAAAAAAAAAAAAAAGAATGAAATCTGAGCAGTTTTTTTGACTTTTCTCATGGGAGGAAAGACAAGAAGCACAACCTTAGAAAAGTTTTAAAATAGGCGCTTGCTACCTGCTGGCTACCATGGAAACAAGCTATTGGAAGTCATAAAATTCTCTAATAAATTTGGACAAAATGAATCTGATCTGTTGGGTCATGTTCCATTAATATCATTATTCCAGTCTGCAGAATTGAAGAAAATGAATGCAGGATTATTCAGTGACAACTGTGTAATAAACAGGTACACTAACTTTATATGCACGAGATCCATCTGAAACTCCGCCAAAAGTGGCAAAACATGGCAGATATTTCAGCATCTTTAGTGAGCGTATTTGCTACGTGTAAGGAGCTGGATTTGTTCAACATATTTTTAAATTTCTACATTCTAATGCTGTTGCTGAATCGATACTACCAAGATAGAAATTAACGTAAACTAAGGTAATAATACTCTGTAAGGTAGGTAACACCTAGCAATATTTCATTTATTGTCTTCTGTGTAAACTTCAAGAATACTAAGCCCATTCATTCAAAAAGAAGAGTTTACCAATAACTCCTCTGACCAAAAATTCATGTGCTATTGGCAAGGCTGAAATTTTACTCATGCTTTTGATAGAACATGAATCCCCTCATGGGATACCAACTTTAAGGTTGTCTCAATACTGGACATGTAGAGTGCAAATATTATGAACTGACTTCTAATGTACCCCATTCAAATATTTTGAAGGTTGTCTGTAAAATAATGAATAATAACATAAAAACACATTAAGAAAAATCATGCACGTAGCAAGAAATTTTATCACAAAACTGAACAATATACCTGTGCTTCACTCAGCTATATTAGAGGCCTATTTACATATGCTCAGTCATGAATAAGATAGTTAGCTGTGTGTGCTTGAATATTTTTGGAGTTAAATAAAAAAACCAACACAACAATGTACTCCATTATCTTAAGATCTAGTATTGGTGATTTAATGGCTTTGAGTATGTTAGAAATGATAAAAACAAATTTACTGAACCAAAAAGATCAGCAAAGAAATGGAAGTCAACATCAATTTGGGTTGTAAAAATCACCTTCTACAGATGCCTGTCTTTCTGAAATGTCTACAAACAAACAACACAGCAGTAAGTAGAGGGGAGCAGAGGAGAGAAACCCACGTTGCTCTAATTCCTGCTACTGATGAAATCAGAAGTCTTGGGATGAGAACTGAGAGTGCTGAAAGATATGATAAATCCTTAGGAAAAATTATCCCACATCCAGAGCTGATTGGAAAAAAAATAAAAGATTCCACAAAGAGGTGCATATGATTTTAATTCTAATTATAGAAATAGAATTACAGAAGCGGAATATAGAAATGCATCTACAAAAGCTAAAGGACTGAGTTTCATAGTGACTGGCTCAAACACTCCACTGTAGTGTCCTCTTACATAAGCATTCTCCTTAATACAAGCACAGAGGAAAAAAAACAAAAAACAAAAAACAATAATAATAAAAAAAAATACTAGGAGGAATGTTTAACTCCAGGGAAGCAACGTAAGGCAAGGGAAACAAACCTATGAATCCACGTTTCTGGACTCTTTGGAAACTTGGTTAGCGCCAGTTTTCCAAGATGCAAATCTTTAAGTGGACTTAAAGTGCCAGAAAGTATTAATTCTTTCCTACAAAAGATAAAATACATTTGTATGAATAAAGGATGTAATCTGAAAACAAACCACAAATCTCACACAGCACTGATTTATTATTATTTTTTTTAATATAACACAATTTGGTTTATTAATCAATCCATAGCACTCAGCTGTACGCAGGCACTGCTATTTAACCACACTCAGCAAAATAAATCCCAATCACATAACTTTATCTTAATACATTTAACCTGTTGTTACTCAACTCTAACAGCAATAAAAAAAATCACCAAGTCAATTTTTAAATTATTATTATTTCAAGTGTGGCTCTCTATCACATTTTCTATTACCAACAAAAAAACTGCAGTTTGGGTTACATGTTTCGCCTGCTAACAATAATGTTGTTTCTCCTGGTATGCCCTAGAAAAATCTTAATCACATGAATTCCTTCTCTCCTCATTAACACAATGACAGCTAAGAGAGCCACATATATATATATTTAAACATCCTTCCTGAAATTCAGCTTTCAGAACACTCTGCAAATTTGAAAATACTTTCACTCCTCCAGACAGCCTCCCCACACACGTTTAACTTTTTCACAGGCAGTTCTTAAATATGGCCCAATACATAGCATGAAGAATTCCCGATTTTAGAAGGAAGGAAGGAATATTCTGTGTGCAGAATATTTTTCAAAATGACTAGAAGAAAGGCAGAAATCAGAAAGTTTACTCATGTGTAAAACACCTTCCTGTTTAAATGTTAAAATAAGAATTTACCCTAGCAAAACTTAATGCTCATTCAACATGAGCTTTCCAAGAGCACTTCCTATGTATACACAGCAGAGCGAAAGTCTCTATTTTATCTATTTTTCCATTTTTATGCAGAGTTCCCTGCTTCACATCTTGTTTGTTTTTCTGGATTTAGAAATCTCCCTGCCTTTCCCAGAAGTATTTGAAAACATCATCCTGTCACTGGATAAAGCAAGAATGCTCCCTTCCACATCCTGTACTCCAAGCTACTTCAAAATCATAGAATCACTCAGGTTGGAAAAGACTTTAAAGGTCATCGAGTCCAACCAGGGCCCAAACATACTACCCTAACTCTAACAACCCTCCGCTAAACCAGAAACGCTTTGAATGAGAAATGCACTATACTGTGAACGGTATTTTACCCAATTTCTTGGAGGGGAGGGAGAGGAACTGGTAGTATGGAAAGAAAACTGCTATGAAAAAAACAAACAACTTTACCTACTATCCCCTGTAGGAGATAATCTGAAACACTTTTCATGTGCTTCATGTTTTTACTGACACCTCTGAAATCAGTGATATCTCACGGGAAAGGTTTGAATTTTCAGAGCTTCTTGTTATCTGATGCCTTTTGATCACTTACAGATGTCCGATAGCATTTCAACAAGAACAGTAATATCTGTGGAAATTTATTTCACAATCATTTACACACATGTTTTGGTCATTTTTAGCTTAAAAGATTTTTCAACTTCTAAAAGCAGATGATAAATTATGACCAGTGACTGCAAACACCTTGTTGCACATTCTGTAAAACAGGAAAATTTCTATCTCACTTACACTTACATGCCTGTTATTTCTTAGCATGCTTTCCTACACCACACAATAAGCTCTTGCTCAGCTCTCTTGCTTAGTTTCTATTCCTCTGCAGCTTCCCAGTTCCTTCTAATTAAAATAAGTAAACACCTAACCTCTGTGGGCATATTGCAGTGTTCAGAATAGAGATTATTGGCTCCTAGTCAGTAATACATTTCAAATTATATATTCTCCAGTCCTTCACCAACCACAAATAACTTTCTATGATTGCCAGTTCCGCTCAAATGCTCATTAGCCTTCCATACTGCCACTCCAGTCATGCTCTGCCAAGCCCTGTCCTCTCTCCAAGGAAGAGCTTTTCTCTTCCTACTCTCAAACCCTCTTTCTGACTATCCAGGTTCAATACTGTTGGATCAAATGCTACTTGCGAAGCTCTCAGCAGAGAATTCAACATAGGAAACATGGATTATCTAAACCTAAAATAATGCAGTTATTAGATTATAGGAAGCACTTCATGGGAAGGGCTGCTGCTGTTAATCTTTTTATTTTTAGGCTTAGAATCTATGCTGCTTTTTTCCCCTTGCAAATAAAACAGGGAATTTATGTGCCAAGAACATAAGATAAATCTGGCACAACAAACATCTTCTGTGCAAGATGAAAACAATCATCCCACGACTGATCTATCATGTTCTGCAAGCAGAGAGCAAGTCCCACATAATTAGTTCCTAGTTTAGAGTAAATCACAGTACAAATTTATCTCCAATAGATAATATGCAGAACATAGCCTGCCCTCTATGGCGCGTCTGCACATACCATTTTTGCTTGGCTAACTTAACCTGCAGTGTACTCAAGGGAGGCTGAAGTATGGTTCTTCTGTTTGAGCTCTGCCATTATGTACCTACCCACCCCCTGAAATAGCCACTGCCCAGCAGCAGTCTCTGCCAGCATGGGTCCAGGTTCAGAACACCAGCTGTTCAGCTAAAGCAAACACTGCTATAAATTCCTCAGCTACTTAATGGCTGCTACAACATCACCTTCATTCTGAATGCTGCAAAGACAACACCAACCAAGCCACCTTGTCAAGCGCTAGAGGGGCATTCCTCTCCAGCAAATGATAAAAGACAATCTTCATCTATATTCCTTAACATTTTTTTTCTATTTGCAATTTAAACTACACATATATACTGCACATGTAAGAACAAGCAATGAGAAAGCTCCTTTAGCTGTCAGGCAGGAAAAAAAAGTACAGACTGTTAATCATGGATGCATTTATGTTTATACAAACAACTGAAATCAGTTTTAGGTACCATAGAACTACATTACTTTAAAAGCTCTAGTGCTTATGCATGCTAATTCCTTTTTATTACTCGAAAGCTACTCAGGGGTATACATTTTCAAGACAGCAAGCCCTTTGTTATCACTGTCACCTGTCTCTCTTAGGCCCAAGACATTGGAAGGTACAAAACCCAGCAGAACTGTTCAGCATTACGCCAGCAATGAAAGACAAAAACTCTGGATTTGCAATCAAGGCTGACAGCTATCCACAGCCATCATCTTTTTGTTCATTTTACCTACAGAAATAATGAACCTAAACTACAAAAACCCTTTTTTTTTTTTTAAATTAGTCCTCCTAGATATTAAGAATTTGCAGTCAGACTTCCAACGTCTTACTATTCCTTTAAGACCATCTCATATCTTACCTTGGAAGCAGAACATTCCCCAACCTGGGAGATAAACACAAAAACTATCTGCTCTAGAACCCTGTAAATACAGCTTCCTTCTCTTCTTTTGCAGTGTATCTACTGAGAGCTGTTCGGCTCTGATGAACTGTACTGATAACAACACTGAATCAATCAGTTATCTCAAAAGGACTCAGATATATTATTCAATGAGGGACAAAACAAAAACAGTGCAAACAGAGAGCAGACGTTAGCTGGATACTGTGATTCAGCAAAAACGATAGGCCCACCTGAAGATTATAAATAACCTGGCTCAACTGACAGAGGCAAGGAAAGTGACACTTCCAGCTGAAACAAAATAAGGACCTAACATGTATTCACATGCAGTAAGATGTGCTTTAGCCTGTACTAAAAAAGAAAAACTAAATTTCTTAAAATTATCTGAAGCACATACAGGATAGAAGAGATGTTCAACATTCCTTTAATGCTCTGTAGCTGAAAAGCTGCTGTTCTACCATTATGTACTACTAAATGCAGAGTTTATGGCTGACTTGCACATTTAAAGCCCAGGTCATTCTGATGTCATTTCCTGAATGCAACTCACCTCACGTTCCAAGCTGTGGTGAAGTCTGGATTCAGCAGCAGCAGTGTACATGTGGTGTCTATCAGCTCTAAAATTAGAGAACAAAAAGATTAGCAATGTTTCACGTATTCTAGTGGTCTCTCTGCACTCCCTTAGTCCCATCCTTCATTAAAGTCTTCCCTTGCCTGACTGCCATATCTACGTCCATCTCCACAGAACACTGTTATATCTCATTTTGGAAGAGTTCTATCTTGCTAACAACTTATGTCTAAGACGTCTGCAGCTGGAAATTTCAGACCACCACTTGTACGCCTAATTATGTATCCAGATACACCTGTAAACCTATCTACCCATATAGGTATATGTATAGATAGATACACCTATTTAGAGATATGTGTATCTATCGAGTTAGATAGTCTCACATGTATTGTATACCCTCAGAGATGGACAGTGACTGCACCAATTCCTTGAGTATACAATGATTTAAACTGCAGACGGACTGTATGCACTAAAGTGAACTCTTCAAAGAAAATCCAACAACTCTGAAATAAGATAGTAACATTAAATGTATACTCTTATTATTTCTGTACAGCCCTGAGCTACAGATATGTGCTACTTTTATACTATATAATGCAGTTGCAAAACAAACGAAACTAAATATTGCAGCAAATTATATCTAGGAAAATCTAGGAAAAAATAACAATGAATTAGGTTCACAACATAATTTAGCTATCCACATGCACTTACATGTAACAGAAAAAACTTCTGAGTTCACTCTGAACTGACAGCCTTGCTTCAGACTGTTGTATTATGGATATTCCATACCATATGAAGTCAATCTCAGCAATAAAAGTTAGAGAAAAGAAGGATGCAAGAAGGTACATTCAGAGTGACAGTGTTTGTCTTTCTAAGAAGCTCCCGCTTTCCTGGGAGGGGCTGAACATCTTCTCCCGCTGATGGGAAGTATCAGATTAACTCCTTTTTTTGCTTTGCTTGTGCACATGGCTTTTGCCTTACCTAGTAAACTCTTTATTTCAACCTACTAGTTCTAACACACCTTTCCAGTTCTCTCCTTCAGGGAGAGTGAGCAAGCAGCTTTGTGGGCCACAGCACTCTGCTGGGTTAAACCACAACAACCAAGCAGTTTGAGTTTCCACCAGGGTAACAGCGGGGATCCCCGAGACATCTCCACCTAACCCCGAGATGCTACAGACTACCACTATGTTGCTTACCATTAATCCCCACTCTGAGGATATGCAGATTCATATCAGTTACCCTGTCACTGTCACCACAGATATCCAGGCTTTTACTGCCAAGGAAAGTTTGGCTACATTCTCTCCTCAACACTCTGTATTTAAGAAACTAAATAAACTGTACTCCAAGTAATATCCCCCAGATGACTCACATGTCAGAGAAATTAAGAAGGGAAAGGAAGGAGATGGCCTTGTGGAACTGAATAATCTCTACCTGGTTCTCTGGCTGCAAGATTACATTTAAAAAACCTACCAGTGCAGCAATAAATGAACATATTACTTCGAAAAGTACAGGAGAGCAATTTCACTTACCTTTTAACCAAGAAATCTCTCTAGGAGTACATTACTTAACTGTGTGAAAAAGTGGAATACCTTTGCATATTACTGCATGCTTGGTTGTTTATTCATGCCTGACAAAGTAATTTTGTGTATCCCGTGTTTCCATGGGCTCCTGCCCAGGAGGACTATGTTATGTCATTATGTGAGGGCAATATAATCACACGTAATTAAACCCACATTTCCTATATGGTGAAAGGTAGTGAAGAAGTATGAATTACAATGAAAGAGAGTGAAAGGTAAACTTCAAAACGCAGGATAAGAAACAGAGAAGCAACAAAGTGCTGTGACAAAGAATAGCATTACAAGACAGCACAGCGGTTCTGAATTAAGACACACTGTTTGATTTTAATTATTTCAGTAATCATTAGCTACCATGATTGCATAACCTAGGGCAGACAGGATACATTAAGCGAAAGCTTATCATAGCCTAGTTCAACCTTTCAAATACTTATCAGAAAAAGTTTTCAGAGACTATGATTCCATGTGGAAGAATACAGTTTGTCCGACAAACTCATGACTAACCAGTAATGTGACTATGGTAATGTCAAACGTTTGGAACAGCCCAAAATCATACCCAATCTAAGCAGAAGCTTATCTACCACATTGTTTTATATAAGTGCTTGGAGAGAAGTGAAGCAATAAGTAAAAAATAAATTCACTGTATCCTAAATATTATCAAAGGAAAAAGCAGATGAGGAAACTCTCATAGAATTATCTAGTTCCTTTAGTTTGATCTTTGTAACTTTGTGCATCAAAGAGCAGGTGTAGATTTCACACAGCTTGAATTTCTAAGCCAGAGATGACAAATGACAGAATTTTAGAAGCCTCTGAGCCATTTCCATAGAAAGTCGTATGACAGATCTAGCATTTAGTGTTACCAGTTGCCACTTAGATCTGTGTCAGTAACAAAACTCAACATGTACTTAATTTAAAATTCAAAAACATGCTTACAACACAGGTATCCTTTTGGATGTGAGATGCCTCTCCAGACAGAGGAGGGCAAGTATGACCAGGTTTCTAGCTCCTTTTTATTTTTGTTGCCCCAACCATGACTGTATCCAAATTTACATAGATCACATTAATGTGCTTTTCAGAAAGCTGTTCAAAAGGTGGAACTACGGGCTTATGGAAAGTAAGGATTTTCTGAGAATAGGCAGAACAGCATTTTGCACAAAAAGAGAAGATATCTGTAGCAGTTTCAGACAACTGTCTTGTGATATCACAGATAGTCAGCATTCATAAATTAAAACAATTTGAAGAAAGAAGAAAAACTTCCAAACTAGAACACTGGCAAAAGTCATGACTTGGGATTCAAATAAACTTTCTTAATCAAACTTCCAAAGGAAACCATGATAAAATTAAACATCCGTCCCAGTACAGAGGATATTATATTTCTAATATAAAGAGATTAAACTATATTAAAAGCAATTCTGTATGTCAATCTGGAAAATACCTCTCTCGTCATGCCCTCCACCACCATTGCTCAGTTTCTGCTACAATTTAATGGTAAAGCATATTAAATGTTGTAAGCTGTACAGCGCTTCCAAACATGTTACTAATATGGTGGGGTCTTGAACATGTTTTCCAGTTACACAACAACTCGGTAGACATGGAAATACTGCAGGTCATCTCTTCTCAAGCAAGGTACATTGGCTTTCAATAATTAAAAAAACAAAGGAGAGGGCAGTTTTTCTCCAAAGGAAGAAAATCCAGAGAGGTTCAATAAACAAATACGCCGTTTGCTAAGTTTCACACCACTCCTGCTATTTCCTGACACTGTTTTACAACCTATGTTTTCTGAAGGGAGGATCTGAAATGCTTCATCTGGGAAGGAAGCAGAAAAACTTTCTGAACAGCCCTAATACCTTTGCCATTCCTGCTGAATAGACAGGAATGTGACAGTGTCATCACAAACAAAAACACCCAAACCTGCCTAAAAGAGTCACTGTCTCAACAAATGAGATTCCAAATGAGAAGACTACAGAAAGAAAAGTTTCTAAGCTGACTGCCATTGCGAGGAGACCTGAAGCCAGCAGCAAAAAGTTTCTTGAACTACAATTACCCTTTTTCATTCTCAATTTAAACAAAGTTACTTTGTAAACAAGAGTCTCCAGCACCACACTTTTTCATAATTCTTAACACTTTTTCATAATTCTTAAAAAAAAGCATTCAAAATAGACAAAACCATACAAAAGTATTTTTCATGCAAGGAAGACAAACTAAAAAGAAAGAGAACAACATCAACAACAAAGGAAGAAAAAAAGGGGATAGTATTCTACAATTAACAAACTGCTTCAACAAACAATTTCTGGTACCCTTAAGTCCAAAAAAACACTGCACTTCTTTCTTACTTCAGATCCATATGTTACCACAGCTGCCTTTCTGTCACAGGACATCATACCTTCTGCAAACAGTAACAGTGCTTTCCTAAATCACACATGGGACTAAGTCACCTCACTCCAACTCTTCCAGCTTGGGCAAGATAAAGGATTTGTTTGCATTTTCAACTGAGAAACAATACAAAATCCCTTGTGATACACAACACAAAGCCAGCTTTCCCTCAGGTTTCACTCAGTTCTTTCACAACAGGTTGAACTGCATTTAAGAATGGCCAATTTAATGACAAATAAAGGTAAATAAAGTATGCTAAGAATCAGGTACTAATTTCCAACAGGGTAACTTACCATCTTTGTTTAGCCACTGTTTTCTCTGTCTGTAGAGTAAAAGCTTGTTGTGGACGTAGGGCAAAAGAAACTTGACACACCAGCTCTCCACACCAAGTTTGTTTTCCACCAGAACTATTGGGCTCCGGTTGTATCTTGCTTCAGGGCAGGGTATCAATCCAATTTCATCTCTTAAAAAAAAAATAACAGAAAGAAATGCAATTAAACTTACTTCCAGTATTTGACAACTATGTTTTTCAAAACTTCAGCTGTCAGTCCATCACCTTTACCCCTGTGCTCATTATTCTCAATTCACCTTTCTTGCTTCCACACAGACTTGCAGGTACAATAAAATGCATTTTTTAGAAAGTAATCTCCTGCATAATTATGCTGCAAATTAACTCAGCAAATAAATGATGCAAACACATTTTTGGTCTGAATAAAGACTTAAGCTGAGCAAAAAAACCCAAATCCAGCAGAAAACCCATAATATTTTACATTGCTTTACAATCTATTTAGATACAACATAAAAGGTAGCTGTGGTTTTAGGAAGAGTCTCTACAAAATGTATATTATGTCTCCAGTACTGCAGCAGGAGAAGAACAGGAACACTTACAGACATGCTGAAGAGTCTCAATGTAATATTCATTACTAAATAAACAAGCATGAATTCAAAGTACTTTAAATGCCGTGTAAATTTTTTTGGTGATTATGGACTTTCTCTACTTACTCAGAAATGTTATATTAGGTTTTCCCAAAAATCCTGAATGGGGAAGGTCCTTTCTATGTACTTATTATATTACACCTTTAATCAACCATCTAGAAATAAACAAAAGATGGCAACTAAAATTTATACCCACAAACAAAGCAGAAGCATCTCAGGTTTTTTAGTTTCAAGGGGCCATATTATTTTTTCCTTAGCTTTTAGTGTACACGGATGATGAAAAAGCAGTTCTTAAAAACCAAAGACAGACTGCCAATTATTCACGCTCACTTGGACAAAAAGGAATACAATTCTACACTTTCTACCATTCGTGATTTCACCATCAAATTCTGTTCAATGGAACAAAACTGGAATGATGATGAACTTTTTTTTTTTTTTTTTTTCAGTACAAGGTCTATAGATACATCCCAAGTGTTGACCTCATAATCTCAACCCAATTATCACATGCTAATTTTGCTACTGGATAAGCTGAGCGTACTGATTTAGTTCAGTGTTCTCAGTGGATTATTAGTGAAGCAATTGAAAATGACACCATGTGTTTGTTTAAGAACAAGTATACCTGCTTACTCAGAAAACTGATTTAATATGTCAGACAGTAAAAGAGCACAAATAACCTGAGGTAAGATACTTGCAAATTACTTGGCTCTGTCTCTAGACACACACCCAGGTCCATTACCCATCTCTTCCATCTCTTCTCATCTGAGAAAAGGGGAAAAAAAGAAAAAAAAAAAAGAAAGAGGGAAACTCTCAAATATACTACCTACCAAACTGCAAACAGTATGCGATTTCCACCCATACTGTTCCACTCAAAAAAATTAAGCTTTTCACAAAGATACTCAGGTTAGACTTATAATGACATTCCAGATTAGACTCATAATAACATTACAGACTGATGCTCTGATGCTTTCAATATGGTGCCTTATAGCTTGAAGTTTGTGCTTCCTGCTGTCTTTTCCTTTACAAAGGGAAGACCTCACGGTGGCCTTCCAATATTTGAAAGGAGCATATAAACAGGGGGGGAACAGCTGTTTATGAGGGTGGATAGTGACAGGACAAGGGGGAAAGGTTTTAAACTGAGACAAGGGAGGTTTGCAATAGATATTAGGAGGAAGTTTTTCACACAGAGGGTGGTGACACACTGGAACAGGTTGCCCAAGGAGGCTGTGGATGCCCCATCCCTGGAGGCATTCAAGGTCAGGCTGGATGTGGCTCTGGGCAGCCTGGTCTGGTGGTTGGTGACCCTGCACATAGCACAGGGTTGAAACTGGATAATCATTATGGTCCTTTTTAACCCAGGCCATTCTGTGATTCTATGATTCTGTGAAATGCTAAATCTAGTCCACATCCAAACTTTTATTTGCTCTTGCATGCTGCGACACATAAGGCCTCAGAGGCAATGAGCACACAGCTTTGCTAGTTAATTCTGTGAATTACAACAAAAATTTATGAGCTGATGCTTACAGACAGTACAGCAAAGGCAAATAGCAAGGGAAAACAAATAAAAACAACCCAACACCCACACCTTCAGTTCTCAGCAAACAGAAGCTTGACTCAGGAGAGCTAATTTCACAACACAGCATTAAGTACACCATGACTATCGATCGGTAGGATTTGCAAAGAGTTGACAAGTCAAACGCCCCAACTCTAGGACATGCTCAGCAAGCCATAAGAGGCAGAGGACTATACCACTGCCTAATGAGAACCATGAAGATACAATACAACACAAAAATGTTTATCTGGTAAATTTGTGCATTTTCTCCAAGATGCAGACCAGTGATTGTCATGTGGTAGAAACATTGTCTGCAACACTTTGGTTTTGTCTCTGATGTTCTGGGTGGTTCGTAAACCTTACACGGCATTCGGTTTCTGGGAAGGAACAGCATTTATGATTCAAAATGCTAGAAGAGCAGGATGCCTATCGTGTTCTAAACAATTCATGCAAACCAGCATCACTCCTGAAGGCCTCTTGGGTCTGCAGGAGAAAGTAATGGAATAAGTCATTCATTTTGTCAGCCCAGTACATTATGCTTGAGAACACTTGCAGCCTCTGCATCATCACATACCCCAAAAATGTTTTTGCAGCAGGACTCACACACAGGCACCACCAGTCACTCAAATATTCCTTTTAAAATTAAATTACTTAAGTACCCTAAATCTTGCGCTAGTAGCCTCTGGTCATAGAGTCATCTAGGTTAAAAAAGACCTTCAAGATCAAGTCCTATCATCCACTTGACCAACTGAGTCCCACCACTAAACCATGGCCCTTAGTGCCACATGCGCATATCTCTTAAATACCTCTAAGGGATGTAACCAGATCACTGGGCAATCCATCCCAATGCTTGATCATCCCCTCTGTGAAGAAATTCTTCCCAACATTCAATCTAAATCTTCCCTGGTGTAATTTGAGACAGTTCCCTTCTATCTATCACTAGTCATTGGAGAAATCTACACCCTCCTTTCCTGCAGCCTCTTTCCAGACTGAACAGCCTCACTCTTTCTAGCTTGTTTTCCAGTCTCTACACCAGTTTTGTTGCTCTACTCTGCACACACTTGAACACCTTTGAGCTCAATTCTTCTTTTAGTGAGAGGCTGCAAAATGAGCACATGCTCCAGGTGCAGTCTTACCAATGACACATACAAGGGAAGCAATCACCACTTCCCTATTCCTGCTGGCCATGCTATTTCTAATGCAGGTCAGGCTACCACTGGCCTTCTTGGCTATCCGAGCATACTGCTGGCTGCTGTGCAGCACTTCAAGGGCCTTTCCTGCCAGGCAACTTTCCAGCCACTCTTCCCCAAGCCCGTATCGCTGCAGTGGCCTGATGTGACCCAAGGAAAGGACCTGGCACTTACAGTTGTTGCGTGTCACGTAACTCTCCACAGCCCAGCATTCCAGCATAGGAATGCCTGGTTATATTGACAGGACCACACAAACCAATTGTAGGGTTTAGGGTGCTCATATTCAGGTACAAGTCGGTCACAGTACTGAAGGTAATGGCAATTGAAGGCCGTTGTTCTGTGGTATCTCCCATTATCAGAAACACTACCTACCGTTAAACTAATGTTTAATTTCACTCTGTAGATTCCACTATTTTCTCTTGAATTTCAGGATACAACTTGACGTGCTTACACTTCACAAAAGCAAGTTCCAAAAACTGCACAAATTATCTTTGGATTTACAGATCATCCTAACACCGCAATTCACAATCATAAAGCACTAAGCAGAAGCCGACAGAACTTAGCTGATAGTTTCATCTAGGTTATCACCAAAGCTTCTTCAACCTGTTCTGAGGCTGGAGAAGCTGTGTAAGAATAATACCCTATGAAGCCTGGAGCTTCTTCATACATACCCCGTGCACAGTTAAAATCTCAGCTGTGGCAGAACAACACTGAGAGGCAGCTGCAGAACACTCTTCTGCATTTTTTAAAACATCATCTTTCAAATAACCCAACCTCTCCCACAAAGAATTAGACAGAGGGTATCAAGAAACGGTTTGGAAATTAGAATGACACATAATTAGGAAATACTGTTCAAATACAGTTATACTGATAAAAAAAGACTGGAGTAAAGTAGCCCTGAACATTATAACTGCAGAATATTGATGCAATTATAAAACGCTTTTAATACTGGATGTCAATTTAAAGCATGGACATTTGGGATTTATATATTTTTATGTTTAAACAAGTCTCATGAAATGACAACGTGACTTACAGCCTCTGAGAAGTGGGGAGAATGGCCTTTAAATACAAGAAATGAAAACATTTCTTGCATTATCACATGCACATATGATTCTATTTCAGAATTTCAAATAATAAATCAATACCATTAGTCATTGGTTAATTAGTCTTTAACTTACTGGTACAACCAAAATCTTTCATAAATGAAAGAATAGTAAGATACTACTGAAATCCTAAGTATTTCCATCCCATATTTGATTCTAAAGAAGCTATAAATATTGGATTAACATTATCTAGGAGTTTCCTTTTGCTTGTTCACACATTAATCTTCACTTCAAAGTTCTGCACTGATTACCCTTCTCACTAAGTATTGCAAACAAATTATATTTACAACAGATGGCAAATTCATTAAGAATCAATGCTGAATAAGTTATTTAACAATTTAAAGGGAAAAATATTGGCAAAACAAACTTCATATTTAGCTAATGACTTAATGAAGTGTGTTTCATTTTGGGTTCCCAGAGGAGGAACCTGCAATCACACCAAAAGAAATCTTGATTCAGTTTCAAATCTATGGTGGCTGCCTTCTATTTGATTATGTTGGTCCATGACATCAGAGGCAGATGCCGGTGACATGGCAGTAAAGGTTGAACCTTCCCACTAATATTTCATGCCAGCAGGCCACTGCGAATCAACAAGGAGCTCCTGGACTTCCTTAAGCACAAAAACAAATCCTCTAGGGAATAGAAGCAGGAACGGGATAACTGGTAGGACTATGAAGATGTTATATGAGCAGCAGGGATCAGGTTAGGAAAGCAAAAACTGAGACAGAATTAAACCTAGCCAAGGACATAAAGAGGAACAAGAAGAATGTCTGCAAGTGTATCAGTGATAAAAGGAACGGTAGAGAAGATGTGGGTGCTCTCCAGGAGGAAACTGGAGATCTGGTCACAAGAGATACGGAGAAAGCTGCAGTGCTCAATGACTTCTTTACCTTAGTCTTTGCCAACAAGGGCTCAATCCACAATGTCCAAACTGCAGAAAGCAAAGGTAAGAACTTGGAGAAGATCTGGCTACTTTAAGTTAAAATCAGGTTTGAGATTATCTAAAGAACCTGAAGGTGCATGAGTCCATGGGACATGATGAGATCCATCCATGGGTTCTGAGGGAACTGGCGCATAAAGCTGCTAAGCTGCTATCCATCATATTTAAAAGGTCATGGAAGTCTGGTAGAGTTGCCACTGACTGGACACATAACCCCTATTTACAAGAAAGGCAAAATTAAGATCCATGGAACTACAGGCCAAGCAGTCTCACCTCTGCACCTGTCAAGAGCATGGAGTAGATCCTCCTGAAGTCCATACTAAGGCACATGGGAAATAAAAATGAAGTGACTGGTGGTAACCAACATAGCCTCACCAAGGACAACTCACACCTCACAAACTTGATGACCTTTCATGATCTAATTACAGTATCAGTGGATAAAGGAAAAGCAACTGACATCATCTATCTGGACTTGTGCAAAGCATTTAACATTGTCCTGCATTACATCCTGGTCAACAAATTAGAAAAAAATGAATTTGATGGATGGACCACCCTCTGGATAAAGAATTGACTGAATGGTTACACTCAGAGAGTTGTAGTCAACAGCTCGGTGTCCAAATGGAGACCAGTGAGGAGTGGTATTCATCAGGGACCAGCACTGGGACCAGCGCTATTTAACATCTTTGCAGGCAACATGGGGGACTGCATCCTCAGCAAGCTTGAAAGACAACACCAAGCTGAGTGGTGCAGCTGACAATCTAGAGGGAAGGGATGCCATACACAGGGACCTGGACAGGATTGAGAGATGGACCCCTCATGAAATTCAACAAGACCAAGTGTGAGGTCCTGCACCTGGGTCAGAGCAGTCTCAAACACAGATACAGGCTGGATGGAGAACGGCTTGAAGGATTTGGAAGCGTTGGCCAATGAAAGACTCAACATGAGCAGGCAATGTGTGCTTGCAGCTCATAAGTCAGATCATACCCTGAGCTGCATCAAGAGAAGTGCGACCAGCGGGTTGAAGGAGGTGATTCTGTCCACCTACTCTGCTCTTGTGAGACCTCACCTGGAGTATTGCGTCCAGCTCTGGGCCCTCAACACAAGAATGAGCTGTTGGAGCAGGTCCAGAGGAGGGCCATGATGATCAGAGGGATGGAGCACCTCCCCTGCGAGGACAGAGAGCTGGGGCACTTCAGCCTGGAGAAAAGAAGGCTCTGGGGGGACTTCATACCAGCTTTCTGGTACTTGAAGGGGACCTACAGAAAAGCTGGGGAGGGACTTTCTATAAGGGCAGGTAGTGACAGGAGGAGGGGAAATGTCTTTAAACCAGAAGAGGGTAGAATTAGACCAGATACTAGAAGAAATTCTTTACTGTGAGGGTGGTGAGACCCTGGAATGTGCTGCCCAGTGAGGCTGTGGATGTCCCCTCCCGGGAAGCATTCAAGGCCAGGCTGGCTGGGGCTTTGAGCAACCTGGTACACCGCAAATTGAGACAGAGAAAGTGACCTGAACTAAGGTGATATTGGCAAACCAGATAAAGCATCTTCAGATTTCACACACAAGTGCTGGGTTATCCTTTCCAATTGTGCCCTTAGCATTCACATATTTTTTTTGACAAGTGAGTCTTTTATTCTCACTGGCCTCATAAGCAAAAGAAAAGCAAAGTTCAAAAAGAATTCATGCACTGATGTATTCTGTGCTTACAGTCCATTCAATTCCAGTGGGACAACTCATGCAAATGCTTTTATCAGATCTGTGCTGGTAGGACTGGGTTCAAGTACCAATAAATTTCACAGCCTTACAAAAATTGAAAACTAGCAAGTTGACACAGTTATCCTGCAGAAGAAAATGGAGCGATCAGACAGGGGAGGTAAAATTAAATTAGCACTGCTTAGTTAACTAGAAGTGAACGTGCCTTAAAAACACAGCATTTGTTAGGGACTGCAACAGACCACAGCTGTCTTGGTCAAGGAATACAAGATACCTCACATCAACCAGAACACCTGGCTGTAAGGGCTGCAGCCTGCTGCTCCAGATGCAGACAGGTGTGGTAGCCAATGGCCTGCAGCCTATCCTAGCCACACAAATACTAGAGTTCAGAAATCCAGCAGGCAGAATTCCCATCTTCCTTATCTCAGGAGGCAAACCAGCAGCAGGTCATCCTTTCTCATACTACACATGATACAGTGCACCAGTTTCAGGGCACACAACTCTTTAATCTCTCAGACTGAATGAAAGAAAACACCAGCTGCATATTTTTCAAAAGCACAGGCTCTAAGTTTGCTATCAGGAAACAATTTTGATGAGTAGGAACCAAAAGGAGTCAGCGGATTCATTCACAAGCACTGGCTGTTTAGAGCACATTATGCTTCAGAGACTAAAAATGGAACTTCATGGCCAAACACGATTCTTTTTTAGAAAGTACCCATATGCCGTATTTTAAAACCTGGCCACCTACCCAAGCAGTTAGCTACATTTATGGAAATATGAAGACACTTATTCTAGTCCTCTCCTTCAAGCAAAATGACACGTTAAAAACTGTGCATAAAGTTTTCCTAAATAACTGCTTAGCGTGCTATTTTCTGGAACAGATTAATAGGCCATCGCCTTGGAGACCGCAGCTCTTCCATCTGACACAAAACCCTGCATTTACGTTACAAAGTTCTTACCCATTATCTGCTGCCTCAATTGTTCCAACTAATATGGAGTCTGGATCGATAGCAAGACTCTTCCCTAAACAGTTTGCACCTTAAAACGAACAACTGCAAACGGAAACGGGAGCGGTAGGTAAGTGAGCGGGTCAGCAACAGGACTGAAAACGAAACATGAACCTTCTTGCTCAGCAGAGAAGATAAACCAGGTTCGCAGAAGACAGCAGTAACTGCTCTGTCCTACACAGCCATCGTGTTCATCTCCCTCCAAGGCGAAGGAAGGGCCGTCTCTGTGCTGGCGGTACAGATGTCAGGTTACATACGCGTCACAGGCGCAGCTCGGGAGCTGCCAGACGGAGGCCGGACGCACCGTGCTGCCGCTGTAAGAACACACGCGGGCTGCGTTCCCGCCTCACCTCACCTCGGCCGCACGATGCACGGCGCCCAGCCCCGGATTCGCACGGCGCTCGCTTAGCAGGTGGTGCCTCCATCAGCACATCGGTCCCTGGTGCTGCGCTCCTCCGCGCTCGGCACCTGACCCAGCCGGAACCGCTCTGCTCCCGCACAGCGACACGCCGGCCGCCGCCGGCCGCTCGCTACCCGGCGCGCCGCGCCCTGACCTTGGCCCAGACGCCCGGCCCCGCCGCCGGGCGGCCCCAAGCCCCTCCGCCCCGCCCGCCCGGCGCCCGCCCCGCTCACATGTCGGGGTTCCGCTTGAAGGCGTTGCGGATGTCTTTCACCACCCGCTGTACCAGCACCGCCACCTCCTCCGGCGACTCGGCCATCTTCCGCAGCCGGCCGTGCCGTGCCGTGCCGTGCCGTGCCGCGCCAGGCGGGCAGAGCGCTTCCGGGTCAGCGGGCGGCGGGCGCCGCGGGGATGGCGCTGACGGAGCGGAGCGGAGCAGGGCGGGGGGGGCGGTGCGGCGTCAGGCCGGCTCGGACGCCGGGTGCCGTGCGGCCTCGTTCGGGAGGGGCGGGCCCGGCCCCGCCTCGGGCGGCTGCAGGCGTAGCACTCGCGGCAGCTTCCTCTGCCTGCCGGCTGAGCTCGACGGAGCTCGGAGTCGGCAGGCGGCTAGCGACCCTGGGTGCGGGGCTGCCGTCCAGAGAGCCAAGCTGGGCTCTGCGCCGTGGTTAAGTGCCGTTAGCTTGTCGAGCCTCCCCAGGAGCACCAGCAGCAGCTCCGAAATCCGGGAAGAAAAGTGTGTAACTCCTCTGTGGTTAGAAAGTGGCGTTCCTTTATTGCTCGCGATACCTACCGGGCGGCTTGACAAGCAAGCACGCACTCTGAATTCAGAGTTCAGGTCGTACGCCTTAACAGTTAAGACATACATATGCAGTACAGTGGCATACATATTCATTGTTTTCCAAGGGCTCGTACATGTGCTCGTGGGGCATGTTCAGTGCTATCTAGGGTGGTCCGGCGCTCACATAATTCTTCCCCTTTTTTCGCTGTCAGCTTCATTACTGAAATCTTTGACCAGCTTCCATCCACTTTTCTCCAGTTTGGAAGATCTCCATTGCTTGTTAAGCCGCAGTGAACCGCTTTTTAAAAGCGGTGTATGTGGAATCTGAGGAAAATGTCCTTGCACATTTCAAGGCAAAAGATAAAAAGCATTATTATTTATTGTGTGAGGCAAAATCATTGAGGCAAAAGACAGAAGTATTCTGTTATTGCCCTCAGTGCAGAATTATTGAGGAAAACATGACTATCCACTCAGTAAAGCTGAAATTGAAAGTCTTAGAGCTATCACTTGCAGATTCATTTTGCTAAACTAATATATCAGTTCTTAAACTAATGTACTAATCCCTACTGCTAAAGAAACAAATCTCTACCATAGCCACCATTATTTGTTTCACATGAGCAGCACTGATACCAAAGAGCTTGAACAATTTAGTTAGCATTTAAAGAATAGTTCCCTTGATGCTCCAGACAGAGCACCCTGGGGAGCCTGACCTAGCAACAGATCTGGAGGTTGGTGGCCCTGCCTGTGGCAGGGGGATTGGAACTGGATGATTCTTGGAGTCCCTTCCAACCCAAACCATTCTATGATTCTGTGATCCTATGGCCCTTCGTGTAGACATCATGGGGAGGCACCAAAGAGATATTAGAGATATAAGCACCGAAGATCTAAGAGATGTGGAAGTGCCAAACAACAGTCTACAAGACTAGGAAGTATCCAAGAGCTATCTGTGCACCTCATCATCAATACCATCTATGGGCAAACTGAAAGGCCCCTTGCAAGAATCCCCTGACTGACAGACGCAGGCACAACATTAGATTTAGTATGTAAGAAATAGGTGGAAACTTTTTAGTTTGTTGTTGTGCAGAAGCCTGCAAATTCCTTTCCATCTGAGGTACGTACACTCTCACCTTACAAAGGTCTGTTGATAACTTGAACATTTGGGAATTTGGACTTACTGCAGGCATAGTAGGTTGCATCCAAGGGGGAATGTGTTTTGGGTGGACTGGGAATTCTGTGACCTCTGCGTAGTTCAGCAAATGAGGAAAGGAGGAAGGTACAGTGTGATCAGGAAGTTAGGGTAAAAGGGAATGTGTGAAGTCCAATACTTTGAGAGACCCCTCAGGGGTATGTCCCAGTGCAGCCTCCCTTTATTTGAATAAAGGAAGCTAAAGACTGTCTCTTTTTTGGGATAAAGATAATTGTGCAAGCCTATGTGAGCAAAACTTTCCCAACAGTGACTGTTGCTCTTGACTGTTGCATAATGCACTCCAAAAGATTGTTTTTGTGTATTATTTAGTAGTGTGTTATTTAGATTGTTATATTACTCTGATGATTTCTCAGTGAGTTGTGTCTTTGTTCCATGCAAACAAGTCAACTCTAAGCCCTGCAGAATCTTAGAGATTTAAGGCTCTAGGGAAATATTTTGTGCCCACAGAGAAACTCATGAAGGCCAACTGAATAATGGAAAATCAGCCATGTAGGTGTGGTCTCAGAACTTAAATCTGAATGTGTTTTATAAGGCTACTTGGAAAACCTCAAATCTGCATATGTGCATGTTCTCAACATCTTGAAAATTACTTTAAGGTTACTAATGTACTAATAAGCGGCAATAGTTCATTAGGATAATGCAACCAACTGACAATATACAGTAGGTAAGAATGCATTTTGAGGAGGACTGAATATTAAATTGCTACTCATACAAATATCACAATAAAAATATATTTAAATTGTGTAATTTAGGTACTTATTCTCAAAGTTTATAAGGCAGATTTGGGTATTAATTTTGCATACAGTTGTGTACAGTAGCTTTCAGGTGTGTTCACTGAGTTGAAAGTCAAGCATACTTGATCCAGTTTGAGGGCAAATATATAAAACAAATGATTGTAGAAATTATTTCAGTCTTGCTAAGCTTGATGTAAGGCTGTAAGTTGAGTAAGGTGTAGAAACGATGCTATCATGGGCTAATCTAAAAGTTTATGTACCCTTTTCAGAGGAAGGAAATTTCCTTGGCTAATCTGGGGAGATAGACTACATTATGTGACTATGATATTGGACAAGGTGTCAGAAATCTTGGAAACAATTTGGTTGAGGTAATGCTTCTATGATGAATACAGAGTAATATGGTCCTGTAGATATTCAAAGCGATATAACAAACCTGCTTTATAAAGCTTGCATGAATTAATAACTAAGCACCATAATCTTTCAAGTGAGATACAGTTCACCAGGTATGAATCTAAGATCTTCGTAGTCAGCTTTGCAGAATATGCCTGATGACCTTGGTTCATTTCTATGACTCTCAACTATTGTAATTTGTTATAACTTTATAAGCAAGTTAAAACATGGGATGTCTTTGACAGGACCTTAAAGATCATCCATTTCCAACCCCTTTGGCATGGGCAGGGCTGTCCCCCACCAGCTTGGGCTGCCCAGGGCCCCATCCAACCTGGCCTTGAGTGTCTCCAGGGATGGGACACCCATAGCTGCTCTGACAGCCTGTGTCCATGCCTTCAGTAAAGAATTTCTTCCTAATATCTAATCTGAATCTCCTCTCTTTCAGTTTAAAACTGTTCCCCCTTGTCCTATTGTCATCAGATTGTGTAAAAAGCCTATCTCCATTCTGTATATAAGTACTCCCTCTAATTACTCAACTGCTGCAGGGAAGTTGCCCTAGAGCCTTCTTTTCTCCAGGCTGAACAAGGCCAGCTCCCTCAGTTTCTCTTCACAGGAGATGTGCTCCTAATCTCTGATCGTCTCCTGGACTCATTCTAATATCTCTATGCCTTTGTTGTGCTGGAGGCCCCACACCTGGATGCAGTACTCCAGATGGGGCCTCACAAGGGAGGAGCTGGGGGGGACAGTGACTTCTTTCACCCTTCTGGCTACCCCTCTTTTGATGCAGCTCAGGATATAGCTGGCATTCAGGGCTGCGAACACGTGCCACTGGCTCATAACAGTCTTTTCATCCACCAAGACCCCCAAGTCTTTCTCCACAGGACTGATGTCAATGAATTCTTCCATCGTGTGTGTGATTGCCCTGAATAGGGGCAGCACCTTCCACTTCATTTCATTCAGGGGCCTACATCTCCAGCTTTTCTGTGTCCTTTTGGATGGTGTCCCTTCCTTCTGTCGTATCAACTGCGTGAATCAATACCATAAATGCCAACTGAAGTATGACAGTTTGCATTAAAACCCCTCACAGTTGATACTAATCCTGTTCTGGGAGGCTGGACATGAGTGCATGGGAAATAAATGGGTATATTCATCTTAGTGTTGTTCCATGACTGAAGATGATTATTCTATGTAGATCACGTTGCACAGCCAACAGGAGAAGAACTGTGTTAACCCCGTCCTTGCTTTGCTTTTATCACAGTGATCATTTGAAAATTTGATAGCCATGCAGAAGGCAGAGCACAGTTTTTCAGAATGCAACAGAAAGTCATCCATCTTCAGATTTCTCAGTGTTTTTTTTTTTAATGTCAAAAAATGTGATGTGTGCATAGTTTATGCCTAGCAGTTATGCACACATTTGTTTTTTCCAGCAAGCAAGCAGAGACTGTAACTGCATTACTGTAGAACTCAGATATTGACAATTACTTCTTGTTTTGTTGCAAGGAAACTAATTCATATGAAAAAAATTATCCAAGTGTATTGAGTCAAAATTTTATCTGCCAGCATAATGCTTTCACTATAATAAATTACTCCATCATCTATCACCTCCAGAATTCCTACCGTAATTGCTAACAGTAGTGCTTTGTTCTGTACAAGTTGTTTAACCCTCACTCTTGTTGCAGGGAGAGGAGGAGCTGATATCCTCTATTAACAGAAACACTACAAATGACATTTTAATGAACTTTCCAATCTATTCGTGATTTAATATTTTTGTATAGGGTTCATACATACACAGGGTATATTATTGTTTAACTACCAGGGATGTTTTGGAATGTTTGAAGCTATTTTGTGATTCAAGTAGTATGTGCATTCTTGGTATAAGTTATTTTTCTCCTGTGTTATAATAAAAGTAGATACTAACATATTGGTAAATGCCTATGCCTTGTATATCTGGTGTTGAAGATAAATAACTGTGTTACAGGTCTGTGTAAGTGTGTTGCTAAATGAAGTGCAACCCACAGGAGCTTTGAAAGCATGTCTGTTGATGAGTTTTTAGACTGACTCCAAAAATCTGTTCACATTTACATATATGTAAAAATCATACAAGTAAATTTATGCTACCTTATTAGTAGAAAAACTGAGTACATTTTCAGTTAATAAAGTTAACTGAGTTAACCTTCGCTCTTGTTCTAGCATTAAAAATGTCTTAAGATATTGTGTGCCTCCGGTGGCGCAGCGGTAGAATTCCCGTCTGCAACACCAGGGGGCCCGGGTTCGAATCCCCCCTGTGGAGCAGGGGGTAGAAGTGCCGCTCTGCTACACAGAGGGCTCGAATCCCGGGAGTTGGACTCGATGATCTCTAAGGTCCCTTCCAACTCGCACAATACTATGATACTATGATGATATTACTTTTTTTTACTCTAAACACTAAATACACTAAATGTGAATATGAAGGATGCCCTAGCCTTGCGCATTATCATGTGTTGTACAATTATAATTTTAATGTAGTATAAATACTGTAAATAGTATATAGTAAAAATTGGCACATATAAAGTAGAGGTGGTATGAATGTAAAAATAGCCCCGTGTATACTATGTAAGTATATAGCATATATTATGCTAACAGAGAATACTAGTACAGTATTTAATTATAAAATTCTTATTCTTATTGGGAATAAGAATAGTAACTGAAGGTGTTTGAAGTGCTATTAGTACTTAATCTGTTGATTTCTCTGTAAATGTTAACCTCTGTTAATGGCTCGTCAAAGATGCTCATTTTTGCAAATCTATGTCCAAAACATTGCTAAGTGCCTGGAAAACTAGGGCACACTTTTTGCCTTGCTTATGGCTTTGGGGGTTGAGTGAACAGAAGAAATCACAGAGCTTCTCTAAAGGAGGTAAGCTGAGCAAAAGTGGGTGTGGGTATCTTTGTTGCCCCTAAAAACTATCATTTATCACTGGTTGTGCACAAGGAGTTGCTCACAATGTAGGATAAGGTGAAGCTCAGGTGTTTGTAGGTGAGGTAAAGTGCATGTACAAGAGAAGAAAGAAACTGCTTGTATAGACTTGTGATACAAGTCTGTAATACATTCAGCTCATGTTAATGCAGTCCCTCTAGGCATAAATACTGCAGAAGGAGCACTTCTCCTTCCTTTCCTTTCCTTTCCTTTCCTTTCCTTTCCTTTCCTTTCCTTTCCTTTCCTTTCCTTTCCTTTCCTTTCCTTTCCTTTCCTTTCCTTTCCTTTCCTTTCCTTTCCTTTCCTTTCCTTTCCTTTCCTTTCCTTTCCTTTCCTTTCCTTTCCTTTCCTTTCCTTTCCTTTCCTTTCCTTTCCTTTCCTTTCCTTCCCTTCCCTTCCCTTCCCTTCCCTTCCCTTCCCTTCCCTTCCCTTCCCTTCCCTTCCCTTCCCTTCCCTTCCCTTCCCTTCCCTTCCCTTCCCTTCCCTTCCCTTCCCTTCCCTTCCCTTCCCTTCCCTTCCCTTCCCTTCCCTTCCCTTCCCTTCCCTTCCCTTCCCTTCCCTTCCCTTCCCTTCCCTTCCCTTCCCTTCCCTTCCCTTCCCTTCCCTTCCCTTCCCTTCCCTTCCCTTCCCTTCCCTTCCCTTCCCTTCCCTTCCCTTCCCTTCCCTTCCCTTCCCTTCCCTTCCCTTCCCTTCCCTTCCCTGTCAGCAGTATCATTAACAAACTTGCTGAGGGTGAACTCTATCTCAGTCCATATTTTTGACAAAGAGTTGAACAAGACCAGACCTAGCACTGACCCCTGGAAAACATCACTACTTGCATGCCTCTGATGAGACTCTGCACCACTGATGACAACTGTCTGAGCTCTGCCAGTTAAGCTCCACCTCAATGTTCACTCATCTGTCCCGTACTTACAAGGATGTTACGTGAGACAGTGTCAAAAGCCTTGCTGAAGTCAAGGTACACAACATCCACTGCTCTTCCCTCATCTACCAACCATAGTAGATGGCTACTAGGTTGGTTGAGCATGATTTCCCCTTGGTTAACCCATGTTGACTATTTCTGATAACCTTCTTTTCTTCTAACTGCCTAGAGATGACAGTTTGTTCAGATGTTACGAGAAGGTGACACTAAGGACACAGCATTGCCTTCATCATTCTCTTTCTTAGGCTTGTCTTCCATTGCATTTTGGCCTAATATCACTGTCTGACCATCAGTATTTCTTACCACAGCTATTTATCCTACTGAGAATAAATATCTGTGTTCTGACTATATGCAAAAATCTCTCTCTCTTTTTTTTTAATCCTTTTAAATGATAATGCTGCTCAATAGTATGTAGACATTGCTGAAACATTTCTGAAAGATGAAGTATGAAGAGTAAGAATTTTCTTGAACTTCTGAACATAATACCCTGCTTTGTTTCTTCCAGTGTTTTTTCTGTTCCTAAATTTAATTTAATGGCTGAATGCTTTTAGGGTTACCTAGGGAACCCTGCCAAACAAGCAGGCAGTCGCTGTGCTTCTTGAATGAAATACTTCCTGTCAGTGAGTTCTTCTCGATTAATGTTGACAGAGACCAGAATGCTTTTCCTAAAGCCCTTGCTCAAGCACAAGGACTGCAGATGTTGAAAGCAGTGATAAGGCTGTTTTCTGGCTTTAATAAAATGAAAATTCTGTGAGAATGTTCTTCACTATTTGATTCAATGCAAACTCACGCTCTAGAGATAGATTTTGATCTATTGGTATCTCTTCTCTATTTTTTCCTGCAGTGCTTACAGTGACAAGGTGATTACATTGCTTCTCTACCCAGGGTTAACTGATTAAGCTTAACTGATTAAGCTGAAAATCTGCAGGTGATTAATGTCTCTGGAGTGTGTGCTGGGAAGTGGTGTGATATTTTTGTAGCTCAAGAACCAGTACCTTCCTCCAACAACTGAAGTAGAGCTGCGATAAGATCAACCATTCTCTGAAACTCTTTACCTGTTCTACCTGTTCCAGAGCTACTGTGGGTTGTAAGCACAAAGCTTGAGCTCCTTAAATCTCCCCACTAAAGAGACAAAATCAGGTTTTTGCCTGCATAGCTAGCAACTTCCAAGATGTATGTAAGTGTATTGGTTCGGATTAGGCCTAGTGATCTGTCACTGGTCAGAGGACCCAAGTGGACATCTAGGGAGAGCTAAGAAAGGAGTTTGTACATACAGTGCTCTCCTTTGTTTTCTTTCCCTCTTGGCTTGAGCAGTTTGATAATATTGCCTGTTTGCTTCTATGCAGGAAGAGGCTGAAATTTAATTAACGTAACTGGCATTTGCTAAGTCTGTTGCAATATCATAACATGCACAGAATTAAAGGCGAGGCTCTGCATGCAGCTGAGTTCTTCGCCCCTAACTTTGCTAAACACACTTTTTAGAAAATACAAATTCTACTCTCCTTTCATTAGAATGGTTGTATAAGAGCAATTCAGGATTGTGTAAGTCTGGATGGACTTTAGCTTTCCTAACCCCATCCCTGCACTCTTAGGCTGTGCATCTGAATTCCTTCTAGGTAATCTGTTTTATCTTGTGCTTCTTGTGCACTTCCCTATACATCTGAATTTTGGCAGGAGCAAATTGTTTATCTGTGCAGGCCTCCTTTTGTCTTTTACTGATTTCCTACATGAGGGGAGGGGTCATTCTTGAGCCCGGGGAAGGTGATCCTGTAAAACTGAAAAGCTGTCTCTCCAGAGACATCTCCCAAAGGATTTTTCAGGCAGACCCCTGAAGAAGCCAGTCTGCTCTTCTGAAGCCTGCAGTTTGCCCTCCTCTCAAGATCCTGAAATGCTTTCATGTCTTGGGTCCCTGCAGCCATGACTGTGAGTTCTTTATTTTGAAGTATGAGCTGCAGAGCTCTTGTAATTTCCAACATCATCTGTCCGGACAGCTTCTAAGGACCTCAAAGATGGAGATCTTCAGATCACTATTCTGTTTTGAAAACCACCCCTATGGGTTCAAAAATATATATTAATTGGTCTAATTGTTTTGTCCTGTGTAATGACTTGTGTCCACTGTCTCTCATCTCACCTCTGTGATCTTCCAAGATGAGTTTTGCTCCATTTTACCCTTCTACTAAGTACTTGTAGACAGTGGTAAGGTCTCCTTCTAGATTTTCCTCCTTATGCTGAACTAATCAGCTCTCCCAGGCTCTGCTCACACATCAGATATTAAAGATCTTCGATTATCTCTTATCAATTATTCGGTTGTCTCTACTGGTCTCTCTCCTGTATATCCTGCTCTGGGTGAGCCCCAAACTGGACACAGTGCAGAATATTTAATTTGATTAGGCTCCTTGAACAGTTTTAATAAAGTGATCCATATAATTCCCATGTTAAAATGAACTTTGGTCTTTATTGCAGCTACCAAATAGATTGAAAGGTATGTATAGACATCGCATTTTGAGTAAAAGACCGTTTTTTAATAATGAGGCTTAAACTTCTGAATCCAGTTTCAGAAGTTTGATAATGTCATCTGGATTAAATACTCAGGAGTGGAAGAAATCTATGTTCTACATAAGCTAAATACTTGCGGTTCAGGAAAGTGATTTTCAGTGAGTACTAACAAAGCTCAAAACAGGATTTCTTTTTGGAAGTCCCTCCATTGTCCTCCCTCCTGGGCTAGGGTTTTCAAAATATATCAGTTTGATAGAAAAGAGCGAACAATTTTATTTAAGGGTGATACATGCAAATCTCAAACAGTTCAGTTGGTTTAAATAATGTAAAATTACTTATAATCAGACGGCTATTGAGAGAAACAACTGCCACCTCTGAAGCCTTCAGATCCTGCAATACTCTGTCCCAGTACTTGCAATATAAGATGCCATCTTGCATTATGCATGTATTAGCATGGATTGCTAGAAATAGCAATCTGATATCAAGATTGAAGTTTACTTTGGATGAGGAACTTCTATGTTTCTCCATAACATGAGCACTGAAATTACAGTTTTAATGGACCCAAAGTATGTTAAATGGATGACATCTTGCTTTTCTTTTAGAGATGAAAAAAAGATGGGTTTTTGGAGTTTGGCTTTGGCTTTGGTATTGCCAGTTACTGCATCAAGCAGTTTGCTTCTTTCAGTTAAGCTTTGCAGTGAGGTTGGTGAGTCATACCCAGAATATATCTAATAAGGTGGCTTTGAGGCAATGACTAAGAGAGAGCAAGCACGTGTGGAAGGAGAGAGTTAACTCCTTTAAGAATATCTGGTCAAGAACCTTTCCCAAGGGTTAATAAGAAAGCAAGGCAGTGATGGAAACCAAGGTTACTTAGTGACATTAATTATTTGAGGGCATGTGAAAGTGGGGGAAGGTTTATTCTGTCAGCAGGATCTTACTGAAGACCTGTAAGGTGGAATGACCAGATACACAGCCGGTTACTTGTTCTGATTGATAAGGAAAGAGATGCTCTGAGAGAATGCTGACTCAAGCAAGATTGTTTGAGTGAGGAACTCTGGGGAGAGCCGATAAGAAGAAAAGAAGGGAGAATTGCTGGCAAAATGCTGAGACACAGACGAAACAAAGCAAAAATGAGGACAATGACAAGAAAAACCTTCAAAGCCTCACTAGTTGGTGGGCCAGCAAATCATAGATGCCACTTCCAGAAAGACCAGTCTTGACTTTATAGCTGATAAAACTCTGAACCAAGAGTCAGAGTTTTGAAATCTGCAGAATTCTGATAACCGATAGGGTTGTAAGAGGGGCAGAAGGGCAGCAGGAGGAACAAGGTAGGATAGGTAGGAAAGGCTGTGAAAGAACATGTCATGTGAAGAACAGGCTGATCAGTGAGCTTGTCTGGCTGTCCTACGCCTGATCACCACAGTCTGTCCTGTTTCCTCATTCAGTATTTTTCTTTACTTCTCTGTGTGTGCATTTTCACATACATTCCTGTGTGCGTGCTGAAGGAATACATGGCAGCTACTATATAACTTACTATATAATAAAGGTGGGACCTTTATTACTCATTTGTTTGTTTCATTTATTTATTTATTTTTAAGACACTAGGAGACCAATCCCAAAGACTGGGATATAAATGAGATTTGGATTCAAGGAATTTGGTCTTCTTATCCGATGCAAAGAAATAAAGATCCTTTTCTTTTGCTATAGCTCAGAAATTTCAATACAAACATCTGTGAGTCCAGATTCCAACTTTTATTAAAGAAATGTGCATTTTCATGGTCTTTGGTTTGGTTTATTCAGCAGACACAGCATTTAAGTCTGCAGTTTCCACTGAAAATGCTGAATGCAGATTCACTTTCATTCAGCTGAGTAGCTTTTCCTCTTTAAACACAAAGGTAAAGTTACATTCAAGCTGTGAATAGTAATGTGATTTGTACATAAAAAAAATTTTCAAATACAGCAGACACTGCTGTATATTTTCTGGTTCAAACCTGCCGGAACATATAAGGGTCAGTAGAGTAAAATGAGTAATTAGACTATGTTGTCCAAACAGATTTCTCTGTTCAGAAGATACAACATGGAAAGAAATGAAACATAATCAGCTCAAACATTTTATTAATCAAAAAAGGTATTTGTATAGGAATAGATCTCCAAGAAACTGTAGCTGATGGGCTTCAGTTTCCAAGACAACAACCCCCATGAGAGTATCTCCTGGTTCTGTTACTCGGTGGATCACATGGCTTAAGGAACTAAAGGCTAAAAGCTGGAACAATTCAGTTATTTACCCCTTTAATAACGAAACCAAAATATTTCAGCACACTGTGTGTGAAGTAAAATCTTTTAAAATTCTGCATAATCAATCAAACATTCTACATTTTTTTAGGCACCTTCAAATAAACTATAATCATTCAGTTGTCTGTGAAGTTCTATTATCTGATATCTGAAATACATTAACATAACAAAGACCAGGCTTGAACAATTTCTGAAGCTTTTCCTGCTAAACAAACAAACAAACGTGTAGATTCGAATCAAGGAGAACAGATTACAGTTCCACATAACCACCATGTGGGTTTTATATTCCTTCCTCCACCTTGTTGGCAGAAACAATTTGCACTCACATGAATGCACCTAAATTCAACAACAGGAGAGGATAGTGCCTTACCTACTTGTTGTTTTACAGTTATATGACTACAGTGTAGTTTTTTTTCTTATATTCACTTTAAATGTATGCATAAAATAGTTTAGTAAATGTAAAGAATATCAGTAAATGCAACAGATGTGTGAGTCCAAAGGGTCTGATTCTGCATTTGATTTGCATGAAATGGGAAAAAACAAAACAAAACAAAACAAAACAAAACAAAAAAACAACTTTGAATGGCTTAAAATTACTCTGCACTTATGTAGCAGCACTACACTCTTTGCTGAAGACTAGCATCTAAACCACAAGATTGTGGAACTGTATTAGTCTTATTTTAGCTTACTCACCTGAAATATCAAATATCACTTGATTAAATTCAGAGAGTGGTGTCCTTCATCTTACTGCTCCTTTGTGCTGTGAGAATATGTTTGAGAACATGTGGGGTGGTAAAATGTTATGACAGAGCTCTTGTTTTGTCTTTTACTGAGATGGTGGGACAGCTGTTTTGCTTTCATTTCTCAGGTAGAGTTGACAGTTGACATCAAATCAGTTGACTCAAATGAGAAGTATTTAGTATTCTTTCCAGAAGAAAGATGTTAAATGTTGCTCAAGTCCGGCTCAAACAGAGATAGCATATAAGTTGCAATTTGTCTCTGTTAAATTCTGGTCTTGTCCTTCCATTGCTCCATGTGAAGAAGAAACTGTATGTCTATGCTCCACTAGGGGCAACAGATCTTACTGCAGCTGTAGAAAACTGATGTGTTTTAGGTATTAATCACTTTTTTTTTTTTTTTTTCCAAACCTTTTAGGACTTGAGATTAATTCTATTACAGAATTATGGTTTTCACAGTGTCTCCTCCATGCTTATTTTCACACAGTCACTCAGCACTTAAATCTTGCAGTGAAAGTGCTAGATGCTGTGTTAATAGAGTTGGAAGGGGAAAAATAGTAACAGATAAAAAGGTTTTTATGGTAGAAAGTGCTAGCACTTCTTACGTTTTTAACAACATTTTGAGATTAGGTGTGGCAGCTCCAAAACTATGAAAGCTAGGAATGGTTGCAACCTCTTCTTATGGAACCTAAGTCTGTACTCGGACACAAGAGGGTGCACTAATACTTTATTCCTCGTAACTCAGAGAGAGAGTGCTGCCTTAAAACTACCACCTCTTGTAAAGCCACTGCTTTCCTTATCCGCATGACACCATTTGTGTGCATGGCTGTAAATTACTGGTATCACTTGGAGCAGGTAGCATACACCTCTTCAAAACACTACTAACATAAACTCCATGCCTATCTCCAAAATGAGTCATTTATGTGGTTCTCAACGTAAAAGATGTAACTCAATTTACAGAATTTTGGAAGGATTTTGTGTTGAAACTCTCTTCTGCATGAATCAGACATCTACACTAAACAATCATTATTCTCCCTTTCTATGGTGGTTAATGCTGTATTGTTGATTTACCTCTAGCAGTGTACTTTACTCCTACCTTTTCTTTCCTATCCTACCACTCAGTCACCTTCAAATAATGAATCCTTAAAAAAAACCCAGCAAGGAAGCTAGGTAGTGAACAGCTCAAATTCATTTTGATATTGTTTGTCAATGTGATTTCTCTTCCAAAGAGCACTGAAGTTTGCTTACAAAAATGAACTATGCCTTCTAAGGGACTGTCTTGCTAGTTTGCTTCCGATAAATGAAGTGCAGACAAGTTCCTCAAAAATAAATCCATTGCTGATCGTCATCCTATCCTAGTATAAATAGTGGTAATGTGAGTCAGAAAGAATGACTTGGGCAAAAGACACACTTCTTTTTTTTAGTAACGAGTAGTTAAATGCCCCCAAATTCTGTAGCCAATCAAAAAGTCTTTCACCACCTGCTTTCCCTCGGGTGTAGGAAACTGAATCAGCTTGCTTAGAATCAATCAGTTTTATGTCATGATTAATTTCCAGGTGACTACAAATGGCTAATAAACCCAGTGCTCAGCTATAGACATGGAGAACCTCCATTTCTTCCTGCCCTATGGGACTTCTTTTGGGTGTTTGCAATAAATCTTCCATTGGTAATCTGTTTCC
Source organism: Excalfactoria chinensis (assembly GCF_039878825.1). Taxonomy (NCBI): domain Eukaryota; kingdom Metazoa; phylum Chordata; class Aves; order Galliformes; family Phasianidae; genus Excalfactoria; species Excalfactoria chinensis. The sequence continues at coordinate 33,491,600 of NC_092857.1, forward strand.
ACACAGTTCGTTAACCAGATCATCTCACTGCTTGGAAAACAGAAATTAAAATAATCCTCTGTAAATAAAATTACTTCAATTACTTTTCAGAGATTTTTTTTTTTATGTTTGTTTGTTTGTGTTTGTTTGTTTGTTTGTTTTAATAGTGAAACGGATACTGTAAGAAGTGTGATTATTATGCCTCCAGTATGCATAAAGAAACAGAAGTCCAGTGATTCACCATGCCACTGAAAATAAGAACTTGTCCTCTTCTGTGTGATTTTTCAGTAAGTAAATGTTGGAGGATGTTTTTAAGCATGTCTGAAATTACACTTAAAACTCAGGATGTGAGAGGAATCTAGCAGGACTGATAAGGTCCAGGCTGTTGCATATTCTTGTTCAAACCAATTCCTTCTTGTACAACAGATGGTTGCAAATACGTTTTACTGGCCCAATGCCACCAGAAGCAAAGAGTCTGATACTAATTAAGAAAGTCAAATGCTTGACCTTGTCCTCAGCAGTATCCCAAAGGAGCTCCTTTACTAAATCTTTTTTTCACTGACCTATCTGAGCATGTTTGTTGTGCAGGTTTCATCATCTTGCGATAATCTAACCAACAAACCAAAAATGAAACAGCAAGACTAAACCTATGTACAATTAAATGGGGATAAATCAAATTTTCTGCACCTTGCAATAGAGTGTGAAAGAGAAGAAATTCATCCTTTCCTTGAAGGAGAGCTGCTCCAGTTTTCTGATCTTTTATTTATTTAGAGACTGGATCCCAGAAAGGTTAGAAAACAAAAATTATATGAGTCCTGGATGCATCTGGACTCAGAGTTTAAGTTTCTCAGAAGATATTTTGGGACATTACACAGTAAGCTTTTCATGTTTTCCTAAGTGGCTGCTGTTGGGTTACACTTAATTTTGTCTCCTATTTCGGCAGTAAATGTGCTTTTAGTGCTTTATCCTGTTTTTAGATCACTTTGTAAAGCTTTAGATGGTTAAAGTCTGCTTTGCAAGCAGGGGAGAGAAGGAGAAATTTAGTAAAAGGGAGTCTTCTCTGTACCTATAATGCATGCCAGTTACAAGCAGGGTGAAAATCAAACTCATTCTTCTGTCTCTCTCTTCTGTTCTTCACAAACATAGGTGCAAAGTGCTAATATATGTATACTTAGGAAGCAAGAGAAAGTTTTCAGACACATGAGATCTAAGAAAGAAGTAGCAGATTTCTAGGTAAAATAATTTAGAATAGAATGTAAAATGTTTTTTCATCATCTGTTCAAGCCTACTGATGGGTTTGCTACTTCAGGGGCAGATATTGCTTGTTTACATATATGCAGTCTTTGTTTCACCTTGAAGATGCTGAAATAGGGTTAACGAATTACATTAATCAACTAGACAGATTTCAGTGAAAAATATAAAATTAAAAGAAAATTTCCAGAACGTGACATTCTGTGAGGGAAAAAGCTGAAGTCCCCCATCTCTCAGAGCAGAAGAAATCTAAAATTAGCATGTTAAAAGGAGAAATCAGCAGAGGATGGATGAGGTTAGGAAGGACTGTAAAAGATCATAAAAGCGTCTTGGCTGACTCAGTGTGTTTGGCTTCATTAGAATGTGGATATTTTTTGACAGTCTCACCTTTCTGAATGTCGTCCTTGAAAATTAATTTTAAGGATATGAAATGGAGTGCTAGTACTGAGAGAATATTGTATAGGATTAGGATATAATTATTTAAGTCTTCATCTTGGCATCCTACCATTGTTACTTTGAAGGTTTTATCTCTCTTTAATGTGGAGAGTGTTTGTGCAGAGTGGCTTCGTGAGAAAGGACATGATGAGATTCCATTAGTTAAATTGTAAGAGAAGGTATGTGGCTAGTGGCAACAATGAAGAGATATCAGGATGTGAAAGACAGGGTATGTAGCTAAGGACAAAATATGTAGCGAGAAACAAGGACGGTCCAAAGGGAAAAACAAAATGTGTAGCAATGTGTAGGCATAGCTATGAAGAAAAGTAACCATAAGACTAACCATAAAGGTCAAATGAAGTAATGCATAACCCACCAATCTTGAGCTTTACTTTTGCAATATGTATGAGCTTATTACTGACTGTATAAACAAGATGCTGTTACACCTAATAAACGGAGACCTGCTGACCATGATATATGAGGCACGTCTCCCGCGGTCATATTCCAACACTTTAATACATTTAGAATTAATCACATTAGAATATTTATGCTAGAATGTCTTTTGTCTTTTTATTGGTCTTTCAGTTACTGTTTCAGTAAGGAAAGAAAATGAAGTGATGAGTTTGACATGCTGAAGAGGTGCCATCCTGAGGGACCAGAACAGGTTGAGGAAGAAAGACATGGAGCTGTTGGAGTGGGCCCAGAGAAGGACCATGAAGAAGATGAGAGGGCTGGAGCACCTCCCTCTCTGACAGACAGGCAGAGAGAGCTGAGCTCGTTCAGCCTGGTGAAGAGAAGGTTCTGGGGAAACCTTACAGTGATCTTCCATTACTTTTAAAGGGGCTTCAGAAAAGATGGGGAGGGGATTTTTATTAGGGAGTGTAATGATAAGACAAAAAGTAATGGTTAGGTTTGGATTTTTCCAAAAATAATAATGGCTGTGTTTTGACCGATCATTCTGGTAAAGGAGAAATTCGAAAGTGAAAATCAATTGGAACTTGAATTTGGGCACAATCTCCCTTTCCTTTTTAACTTTCCAAATCTTAGTTTACCATTCTTGCTGCTTAAAATTTTCAGTACATCTCCTGACCTTGCTGTTAACTTTTCTAATTTTTTTCCACTAGAAATGACCTCACAGAGGTTAAAAAGGAAAAAAAAAATGGGAATTTTCTTTTCTTTTCTTTTCTTTTCTTTTCTTTTCTTTTCTTTTCTTTTCTTTTCTTTTCTTTTCTTTTCTTTTCTTTTCTTTTCTTTTCTTTTCTTTTCTTTTCTTTTCTTTTCTTTTCTTTTCTTTTCTTTTCTTTTCTTTTCTTTTCTTTTCTTTTCTTTTCTTTTCTTTTCTTTTTTTCTCTCCTCTCCTCTCCTCTCCTTTTTTTTTTTTTTTTAAATCTCCAAGAAAATCCAAAGAACACAGTTATTCAAATAGAGAATTTTTAAGTGGGAAAGTACAAAAAGCAAATTTACTGCTAAAATGATATGCTTTCTTTCTATAAAACGTCAGTCTGTCTCTTACTGAGCATAAGTAATCACAACATTCCTTTTTAAATTACTGCTTTATCCAAGCTACTTTCATCTAGAGGGCAAGTTGTACGTTTGGATAAAGAAGCAAGGCCAAATTCTCATTCTAGGCCCATGTGTTAGCTATGACTGTTTCGAGTGCGAAGAGTGGAAAAATGTTGCAAGTAGACTCTTCTCTAGCTGCAGCTTGTCACTAAAAATAAAAAGCAAAAATGAGATTATTTATTTGAACTGCAGGAACAAGTACTCATAATCTGGTTGAACATTTAATTTGCTCTCCTAAATTAACAAACACAAGCATTTCAAAGAATTCCTCTTAAACAGGGAATTATTAACAACAAACAGTTCTATCGCTCAGAACATAGTTAGGGGGGCACGGATACATTTCCAACTCAAACTATTTTTTTCTCCTTTTTCACCACTCTCTGCAACTCTCAGAGAAGGTGTGGAAGGACTTTTTAACCCAGGCTTCCCTTAGTTCCGCATGAGGGCGACAGCATGTGTAGCCACAGCTTTTCCAGAAGGGCCTCAGGCAGACAGAACCTCTCAAAGCCACCGTTGTGCTGGTTGTAACCCCTCTTCTTTGTTTCACTGCATTCTACCCATTTCACATTTCTATTCCTGGCAATGGCATACAAAACAGAAGGAACCCGCACAGATGTTTGAGGTGGATAGGTAGCAAAACAATTTCTATTTGTAAACTGAGATTGTTCAATTCGGGCATTTAGCAGATAGGAAATCCTAATCCTGCCCTTTGTTACTTTTCACTCCAGAAAGCATTGTGTTTTGAAGGCCAAAGTTTATCTCTCAAAGAGATAAGCTACAGCTATTAAGCTATATTTGTGTTACAAGGTACAAAATGTGCAGAGCCACAGCACTTTGGTGATGATTTACCCTCTTCTTTGCTTCTCCATTATTTTTCCTCCTTAACAGTTTGAGGAAAAGTTTTCTTTACTTCAATAGATTGTTTTTACAACAGCAGAAGAATAGATTTTAATTTGCTGGGAAGTATTGGAAAAGGAACAGGCCTTAAGAATGTTTCTCCAGATGGAAGTGTAAAGCTCTCTTTATTGTTGTTATGGTTTAACGATGTGCCCGAGGTTTTTAAGATCTTGCAGATACTTCATCTAGAACACAATTCAAGTGCAATTAGAAACAAATGAACACTAAATCTAAGAATTATCTGCTAATAGAACTCATGCAAAGTCCCAGACCACAGGAATGTGAACAGAGACTTCTTATGTGGGTCACCATAACCTCATTGCAGGCATCTCAGATTCCTCTAGTATCTAAGATAATAATTACTTTGACGTCTGGAAACAGTGACAAATAAAACTTTCAAAATCCTGATATCCAATGTTTTTCACAGCTGCATCAATTAGCATGATAGGGCTGGAATGCCTCTTCTGATGAAGGCCATGGCTGCTGACTCAGCATGGCTCTGAAGTGGCTCTTGATTTGCTGGTGAGGAGAGAGTGTTTTCCTGCTGTCCAAGTAAAGTAAGAACAACATGGGTCTGTCTATGGAGCAGACCTTTCTGTGTCAGGAGCACCATGGTATAAGCAACAGGCAGGCATACTGTGCTTACACGGGGATCATACCTTTCATGGCGTATAAAATAGACCAGAACTATTGAGGTCTGCATCTGAGTAGGAAAAAAAACAAGCGTAAGCTGGTGGCCTCTGTTTTGCTGAAGTGAATGAGGTATTATAGCCAGTGCCTGTGCAGTGCAGACCTGTCATGCTGAGTTAGGCTTTGTTGAAGAAACTTGGTAAGAAGATTTCTTCCACTTGATAGTCGACAGGCCTGCAGTGTATCCCCTGCCCAGCTGAGGCTGTTCTATACCTCCCAGCACTCAGTGCTGTTTCAGGAAGGAGAACACTGTGTCGTCTCTGCAAAGCTGTGTTTTATGAAGATGCAAATTTTGGGATGCTTCGCTGGTTTGGACAGTAGGAGCCCAAATCTCCATCTGCTGCACTAACAGAACTTTGTGCATGAAAAAACAGCCAGTGCCTCTTCTATTGGTTTATTTGGACTAGATGATCTTGTAGGTCTTTTCCAACCTTGGTGACTGTGATTCTGTGATCTGTGTACCTATATTGCAGAAAGCAAAGATAAGAAATGGGAGAAGGAAGATCTGCTTGCTGTAAGTGAAGATCAGGTTTAAGACCATCTAAAGAACCTGAAGATACATGAGTCCATGGGACCTGATGAGATCTATCCATGGGTTCTGAGGGAGCTGGCAGATGAAATTGCCAAGCTGCTATCTATCATATTTGAAAGGTCATGGCAGTCTGGTGGAGTTCCCACTGTCTGGAAAAGGGGAAACACAAGAAAGGGAAAAAAAGGGGTCCAGGAAACTATAGGCCAGTCAGACTCACTGTTGTGTCTGGCAAGATCATGATACCGATTTTTCTAAAGGCTCTACTAAAGCACATGGAAAATAAAGATGAAGTGATTGGTGGTAACCAACAGGGCTTCACCAAAGGCAAGTCACACCTGACAGACTTGATGACCTTTATGATAGAATTACACATAAATAGATAAATCAAAGAATCATAGAATTACTCAGGTTGGAAAAGACCTTGAAGATCATCGAGTCCAAGTGCAGCCTAACCAGTACCCTAACTTTAACAACCCTCTGCTAAATCATATCCCTGAGTACCAGATCCAAACGTCTCTTAAACACATCCAGGTGACTTGACCACCTCCCTGGGGAGCCCATTCCAGTGTTTAACTACCCTTTCTGTAAGAAGTGTTTCCTAATGCCCAACCTAAACTTATCTTGGCGCAACCTGAGGCCATTTCCCCTCATCCTGTCATTTGTCACCAGTGAGAAGAGACTTGCCCACTCTCACTATAAGCACCTTTCAGATACTGGAAGAGAGCAATAAGGTCTCCCCTCAGCGTCCTTTTCCCCAGACTAAACAGCCCCAGCTCTCTCAGCCTCTCCTCATAGGGCTGATTTTCCAAGCCCTTCTTTGGACCTGCTCCAGTACCTCAATGTCCTTTCTGTACTGAGGTGCCCAAAACTGAACACAGTACTCTAGGTGAGGCCTCACCAATGCTGAGTACAGGGGCAGGATGACTTCCCTAGTCCTGCTCACCACACCACTCCTGATACAAGCCAGGATGCCATTGGCCCTCTTGGCCACCTGGGCACACTGCTGGCTCATATTCAGCTGACTGTTCATCAGCACACCAAGGTCCTTTTCCATCAGGCAACTTTCCAGCCACACCTCCCCAAACCTGTAGGGTTGCCTGGAGTTGTTGTGACTAAAATGCAGGACCCGACACTTGGCCCTATTGAAAAAATCAGTAGATAAAGTAGATAAAGAAAAAACAATTGATGGTATCAACCTGGACTTCTGCAAAGGATTTGACTCTGTCCTACGTAACATCCCATGGTTCATCATTCAGAATGTATATGTGCAAGCTTGCTTTGAGATGAGCAAAGAAAACTAGCTAAGAACTCTGGATATTTCACTCTGAGATCTTTGCAAACAGCAGCACAAACACATGGCAGCATGTGTGGCCTTTACACCCTTAAGATAGGGCATGGAGACCACATCACTAGCATGATTGTGTAGTAATTCTGTAGTGGCAGGGCGTGCACACTGCCTTTGGGTTTTGTGCTTACTTCAAACTAACAAGCCACAAGAAAATAGTACGTATGATCAGGACCACAGTGATTAGCATGGAGTAGGTTCAGGCTGCACGAACGGCTGTTCTGGTCCATAAGCAGCTGGACCTGAGCAGGCTGGATGAAGGCCAGTCCTTGCTGGATGAACTCGAGGCTGTGGTTCTGTCTCTGATGCGGGCGCCAGGGTCTGCAAATGCAATCACTGCTGTGGCAGAGGTCTTGCTAAAAGTAGAAAAAAATTTCCCATAATTCTGCCTTGGCCTGACCCTAAGTAGGTGGATGGGATAATGTCCTTGATCAGTCCCTGGGTTGTAGGAGAGAACCGCATTCCTATTTTTATACCATAATTACGGGGCAGAGTCAGGCCCATCGCTGAATCCTCCTTTTCTTTGTTCTCCTCACTTTTTAGTTGGGTTAGAAAAAGAGCCTTCTACGATTTTCTCCCAGGATGTGCTCCTTGACAGAAGAGTTCAGCAGTTTCTCTTAAGAGTGGAACAGTAGTTTTATACTGTGCTTAGACCAGTTCACTCATTTTCTTGCGCAGCTCTATGTAAAAAGCTGTAGATGAACAGTTAATATCTTCTGGTATAAGATTAACACCTGAAAACACTGTATCCAAAAAAAATCAGAGAACCCAGGTGTTCTGTGTGCTGCGTGTCCTTCATAGAGGACAGGACAATGTTACATAGTTAATAAGTCTATGGAAGAGTGTGGTGTTCCCACTTAGCCCCCCCTTGCTCTGTTGCTGTAACAGACAGAGCTAATGGTGCTGAAAAGCCACCTATGGGTAACAGAGAGATTATGTGTTTGAGTGGATAATTGGAGTGTTACGATGAGCTTTCTTTACTTGTTTGTTGATGCTGCTGTTAAGGAAAAAGAAAATCACAAATCTGGATGTCCTTTCAGTTAATATTTACCATCTGCCCGACTTAGTCTACTTCTTTTCTGGCAGAGCTTCCACTTTTGTGGTTATTTTTCTTTTCTTTGTGATTATGAAGTGATCCCCAGTGGCATGTTAGAAATCACCACTGTAAATGCTGACAATTGTTCTGGGGTTAGCTTCAAAGGCTCGTAAAACCCACAATGTTAAATCTACGTCTGCAGCTGGCACAGTCACTCTCTCCAAATGAGCACTCTGTGTGCAAGTGGCCCTCAGCTGCGAGCACCCTGCAGATTCTTTTAACACATGAACGTTTGACAAATGCAAAGCAAATGCTGCCAGGACACCACATCTGCAGGGCTGGGGACTGCCCAGGACCCAGAGGAGCTCAGCAATGGAAGAGGATACAGTTCCCTGTTTCAGTAGATGGCTTCCCTGGAGGATATGCAGTTGTAGAAGTAGTATGGCTGTCAAAGCTGTCCACCAGCTGACTGGAAGGAAAGAGAAAGTGTCCAGAACTGTTCTGTGGACAGATGAGAGCTTCTACCTAAAAGACCCGGCTACTCTCATGTGCTTTATTTTGCTGGTCTTGATTTCACAGGGATTTGCTGTCATTTGTCTAACAGGATGGGGTTGGAATTTGACCCACTGCCTCGAGCACAAAGAACACTTAAAAGAGGAACTGTATTTCGGTCTGCATCCCACTGAACTAGCAGTTGCTTTTCCCACAGCCTTAGTGATGCTCTGAATGTGAATCCACACACTACTGAGAGAGAAAAGAGAATTTTTGCCCCAGTGTTGTGGCTTTTTAGTATTCTAACAAATCTGAATCTCAAACATATTTAGGGAAAAGAGCACATGGAATAAAGAAAATAATCAATTCACACATTAACATATTTTTAAAATTCAGGTTTGTTTTTATTTTGAAACTAGGAACCTTTATCCTCTGTTGTGATGTTAAGGATAAATTGAGGCTAATGTCTTTCATGATAATTATGGTTAATTCCCTATTCATCCTGTGTCCTTCTCTGCAGACAATTCTCAGCTGTCCTGTTCAAAGTATTGTTTTTAAGCACAGCTTGTTCATGATAGGACTTCTGTTGAACTTGGTAAAGACACTTTGCAGAGTCTTCAAGTCAACTGTATGATTTTCTGTTCTGCCTTTAGGTAGTTGTTAGCTCAAATTTACTCCACCTAATACTGATTCCATGCAACACTTTCATGATGTGGCTGCAATGATTTTAATGTTGCTGCTCTTGATTTATGATGAAGTGTTCTCCTTAGGTCTGGTATAATATTTTAACAAATGAAGACAGCATTTAAAAGAGTTTTCAAAACAAATAGCTGCTGGGATATTCACTGATTCCATTACTCATGACCCAGACAGACTTCGAGATGAAGAAAAAGGAGCACACTGAGCCAGGTTCTTTGCACAGTTTTGCTGAGCCACACACACACAAAGGGAGGGAAGGAAGGAAGGAAGGAAGGAAGGAAGGAAGGAAGGAAGGAAGGAAGGAAGGAAGGAAGGAAGGAAGGAAGGAAGGAAGGAAGGAAGGAAGGAAGGAAGGAAGGAAGGAAGGAAGGAAGGAAGGAAGGAAGGAAGGAAGGAAGGAAGGAAGGAAGGAAGGAAGGAAGGAAGGAAGGAAGGAAGGAAGGAAGGAAGGAAGGAAGGAAGGAAGGAAGGAAGGAAGGAAGGAAGGAAGGAAGGAAGGAAGGAAGGAAGGAAGGAAGGAAGGAAGAGAAAGAGAAAGAAAGAGAAAGAAAGAGAAAGAAGTAAAGAGAAAGAAATGCAACCATCTGGGTGTAGTGGCAAATTAATGTTGGCCTGAAAAAAGTGTACTTTTTTGAATGCACAGCAACACTGTGCAATTTTCCTCCACAGTTACTTCTTTCTAAACTTTCATTTCATTTTTCCATCAGACATGTGGCAAATAACTCAGCTCCTCAGAAGCCCTGGGTCCTGCTGCTGAAGAAACACCTCCACCAGATATCAGAGAAAAAAAAATAATAGCATGCCTATCGGTGTGTTTAGATGTTCTAGTGGCTGGCAAAGCTTCTGGTGCTGTTGGACTACTTTTCTATCCTTGGTGACAAACAGTAGTAAACAAAGGCTTGGTACAGTACAGTAAGACTGAATGTTCTCTTTGTACCTGTGTATTTTTCCTGGCCATACATCTTCTCAGGTCGGGGCATTTCTAGGTGACTGAAGTCCTTCACCTGTTTCTATTATTATCACCAGATAGTCTGTTCTTTCTCTTTGTGCCAACATTATATCATTAAATGCATTTTATTTTATTTTATTTTTAACCAACATCTGATCTTGTTTTACTTTGTCTTTTTTTTTAAGTATTTTCCTCCTTGTGGCCATTACAGGAATCAACTAGAAATTATTCTATTATCCTCTGGCCTTCTATGACCTTCATTTTCCAATTGCAGCATTCGATGCATTGTTTTGGCACACTGAAACTGTGGAAAGACTTACTTAATAATATTCAGAGGATATGACAAACAAAAGCAAGGAAATATGTCACTGGGAGACAGATTGATGTAGGTTGGCTACTTAGGTCTGCCTGTGCCAATGTTTTCAGAGCCATGTTTATTGCAACACTGGTGTTTTTCTCATTTTTGTTCTTCAAGAGTCTTTGAATCATCATCAAATTATACAGAAATGACTAATCCTATTTTCAAAAGCAGGAGACTGCATAAAAAGATAGTGCTGGACACAATGTATGACCATAGCAAAGAAAAATCTAACCAACTCACTTATGCTTGACATGCTATAGTAGGATTTCTGTTATTTTAGCTTGTCAGAATTCAGTTTCCTATTCTAAGATATTCTAAGAACATGCAGTTCTTCTGTTTTGAATTAGCAAAATTCAGGGCTTTCAGTTCTACTCTCATTTGGTAATAGCACTGGCAATTAAGGAGCATGACACCAGCCACAAACAAAGAAGCAGTTCCTGCCTTAATGAGTTTGTGGTCTGAGTTCAACAGCCCTTGTGTTCCTCAGCTGTTTCACAACAGTGTAACTGCACTTCTTAAATTCTCCTGAGCTTCCTCCTGAAATGCATTTCCACTGGCTGGCAGAGGCTTTCTGCTAGTTTTCACGAGTTTACTGAAGATTAGGGTCTTTACAAGCTTTATTTATTATACACATTTATGAAGACTCACGTGTCAGTATTTCTGTCTTTAAAATGAAATGCTTTCATTTTTTCTCTCCAGAGAGGTCTCTGACTCTGTTCTGATGGCTGTGTTAGAATTCCTCTGTTTGAAGAAAACCAGGACAAGTAGTTCTTCAGCATAAATTATTTCAGTGAAGGACAGTGCTATGCTTTTTGCACAGTGTCTTTCCTATAAAAATGATCTTTCTGATGGGTACCACATTTCCCCAAGTGACTGTAGAAAAGAACAGCTGCTGTTTCACACTCGTGTTGTGTGTGAAGCTGTCTGCAGCAATAATGAGAACCTCCTGGCAGTACTGAGTACAAGAGCTCCAAGCAGGAAGACTTTGTTGATCATGGCGTACCTTTTGGCATAGATTTGCATGTCTTTTCCATCGAATTTCTGGCTTTTGCAAAATGAGACAGCTTGTCTCAGTAGAAACACACTCACTTTGCATACTCACTGTAGCTTTTCATAACCATTTCACTTTACTGCCACTTCCCTGCCAAGTACTAAACTAGCCATGATCTTTTCAGCTCAGCTCAGATTTGTCTGCATCCTTCCATGGCATTATACCATTAAACGCAGTTCACTTTTACTTTAACTCACTCCTTACTCTGGCAAACAGGACATTTAGTCTCTAGTTCTACAAATTCTGCACTTAGTCTGACCGAAATCTGCAGGTGTTTACAGTGCTTATTACCGTGATGAACAATTACCATGACATCTCCTTTAATACACTTACACACATAATATAATAGGAAATCATAAGGCATATTCAGTCCATTGCCTGAGAGTACTTCATTTTATGAGAGGAAAATCCAGCATATAAAATGCTTGATGCAAAAACAGGCCCTGTTGTGACATTTTTCACACAGAGGGTGGTGACGCACTGGAACAGGTTGCCCAAGGAGGTTGTGGATGCCCCATCCCTGGAGGCATTCAAGGCCAGGCTGGATGTGGCTCTGGGCAGCCTGGTCTGTTGGTTGGCGACCCTGCACATAGTAGGGGGGTTGAAACTGGATGATCACTGTGGTCCTTTTCAACCCAGGCCATTCCATTATTCTATGATTCTATGATTTTTTTACTCCTGTATTAACAGGATGAATGGGCTGCATTATTCCTGCCCAGGTGGAGAACATAAACTTCAGCCTATCTAGCAGGGAGATAATGGAATGGGATATGTGGGTATTCTGACATACAGTGTCACAGAATTGTAGGAAGGCATTGATATAGGCTGGTTTGCATTTATATAAGCTGATTTAGGAAGAGTTTAAGGACCAATACATTATTCTAGCAAAAGGAATCAATGAGTGCTAGTTCTAGAACTCTGCAGTTTAGCTTTGCTTGGTGTGTCAACAGCCTTATTTTTCTCAATGATCCTGCTTCAAAGGAGTACTGGTGTCATAATAGATTATTTTTATCTTTGCATCCACCACATGCAAGGACTTTTTCCTTGGATTTCACATGTATTGTTTTGGGTTACAGTGCACTAAGGTAGAAAACTGCACATTATGGCACAACATGCAACAAAAATTTGCCAAACTGGGGAAAAAACAGCTAAAGGTCATCAAATGTCACCATGATGAAGCCGATTAATGGAAAAATGAAGAGGAAGTTTGTGGTTTAATACCACCATATAGACCCCTACCAGGCATACCTAGAAGTACATTAGCATATATTGATGAGTTCTTGGAAAAGAATGAATATGTATACCAGTATATTGCACATGTATGTTTTACCTGTTCAAATGTAGAACTTGAACTCTGAGAGCACGTTGCTTCACTCAAGTCACCTGGTATGTACTGTGAGGAATAAACACCACATTGTGGTTAGAAAGTTTTCTTCCCAGATTTCAGATGACAACATTTAGACAGGTCTTGACTATCTCCATAGAAGGAGACCCTGCAGTCTCTCTGGGCAGCCTGTTCCAGTGCTCTGTCACCCTCACAGCAAATAATTTCTTTCTCGTGTTTGTATGGAACTTTGTATGTTCTAGTTTGTGCCCACTGCCTCTTGTCCTTGATCTGGGCACCACTAAAGAGTCTGTCTTTTATTTTTAGAGGAAATCTGTTAATTTGGGTTTTTCATTACACTGAAACAAAATTCTTAACATATTTTTTAATGTTCTCTCTTGCACTCCTACTGCGTGCTTTCTGATAACTATTAAGCAGGACCATACAGGATCTGCTCTTCAGCTCCAGCACCTCACACCTTCTGATGTGTTCATGGAAGCAAAATGGCCTGTGGGTTTGACCGAAGCAGGGAAAATGGCCTTGACCATAAAAGATAAACTTTGGAAAAAAGTACTTATTTTGACTCTGCAAAGAATTGTTTTCATTTTACAAAAGTAACTGTAAAATGCAAAGAGGTTAATGAAATTATCCTCAAATTCCATAAATTATTGAATTATCCTTAAATGGACACACCTAACATAAAATCAGGTCATCATATGTGTCATATTGCTTCCTCTGGCATTGGGTAACTTCTGACTGTCCTGGAGTTAACAATGCAGAGATAATTGGATATAGAACTGCTAAAGGCTGTAAGCACTTTGAAAACAAACTACATTTAATTGCATATTGAAGTAGCAGAGCAATAAGAGTTTCAATTTCACAGGGATGCCTGCAATTATAGCATAGTAGCATGCCTGCATCTGAAACTACTTAAGAGACAACTGATGTAGATTCCAGATAAGAATTTAGTAACTGTGTTAAAAATCCTTGATATGCAGTGAACATCCTGAAAAATGGCCACAGGCTGCTCCTTTGATAAGGGTTTGCTACTGAAAAGTCTCCTAACCATCGTGTCTGTGGTGGCTGCACACCTTTGGCCCCAGTACCATCTTGAGGCTGTTCAAACCTTAACCTCAAATAAAAAATTATCTGTCTATGATAATCGAAACTAAAAGAAACATCAATAGGAAGCCTTGAAATGTGAAGAGAACCAACCTTTGCCCTTGCTGTAGTTATTCCAATGCTGCCCTCTCAAAATGATCTAGAGAAACAGTACTGTAGCTGTGGTAGCTTCAGCACATGGGAAGGACAATAACAGTTTTTCTTCAGCTATATCTGTTGGCCTTTCAGGAGAGAAGAATCTCAACTTGCACTTCCAGTACCCACAGAAACACATGCTGTGCAGCCAAAAAAATACACAGGATGCATATGTGCCTGATGAATCTCCTGCTGCTGCTAACTTCAGCCACGTAAATACTACCTGTGTTTAAAACCAGACACTCTACACTTATAATTCGCTAGGATTGTCATTCTAAATATATTCAAAACTGCAAATTAAAAGACAGTTGTCCCAAATGACAAACTTGTTTATGTAAGCACTGGAGTTAACCTTCAGCTGTAGATGTGAAAAACAGACAAATTCATTCTTGGATGCTAGCTTTCTTGCTAACTTCTGCATCGGGAGCTTTGTTTAATAGGTACTAACAAAATTCATGCTGCTGTGAATATCTGTTTTCTGTGATCTTCAGTGAAACAAATCAGTCACTGCATTTTGTTTATAGACTGACTTTTACTTTATGGAGCCTCATGTAGCTGCCATTTCCAAATTGTAAGTGGTGTCTTCCTACATTATTAAACAACTTAAGGATTTCTAAAATGAATAGCATAGTTGTGTGAAATATAAATACAACAGAGTGCTGGGAAAGAGAAAAAGGTAGAAAATACACTGCAGTGGCAGGTGAGACTGATTGCAAAGGCTGTGATGGATTAAGTGGCTGTAAACACGAAGTTAGAGCAGTACTTAGCAGGTAACCAAGGCCTGTTGATTTTTAAAGCCTGGCGTTCTTAAATGGCCCCTGTGGCTATCTGAGACAGTTAAGTGTCTGATGCATGTATGCAGGAAACAAGCCAGCCGGGAGTACTCTCCATCTGCTTTGACTCACTGTTGCTACTGGTTTGACTCAGGTTTCTTGTTGCAAGCGGCAGCTTTTCCATAAGGGAAGATATTGCAGTTTTCAGATTTGTTCATAAGTCAACCTGTTCCTTTGCAAACATCATAACGTGCCAATTAATACAACAAGGAAAAATGAGGCTGCTAAATGTCGTTCAGTCTCACAAAGGATAATCTCAACACAGGTTTGGATTTCTTTGCTCCCGCAGCCAGTCTTGTCTTCCTCTTCTGTCCCACCCTTTCTTGTACAAGTAGGCTTCCCTCACCATTCTACTGCTTCATGTTCCATCCTTTTTCTAACTGTTTTCTTTCAGCTCCTTGCAATAACATCATCATGGTGATATTATCACCTTTTAGTATTTCCATGGTGTTCAAAATGCCTTGTGGACATGCCTGATGAACACAGATGCATGCTGTTTCATCCATCCAAGAGCAGCCAACATGTTCCCTTGGCCGAAGTGACTGTGTGATCTGCGTGACATGGTCAGCCAGCCGTCATGCAATTCAGAGCAATGGGCACCATCAAACCCATAAGGTTTTCTAGACTCTCAGCCCAGCCCAGACCTGAATACAGTGAGAGAGAGACTCCTCCACAGTGGAGATGGAGGTTACTGTGCTGTATTTATATTGATAGAGTCCAGGTCACACTTTTTCATACTGCTGGGCCTGACTGTCTTGGGTGCTGTCTCCAGTCACAAGGAAATTGTAGCTGTGTCAAATATGAGTGGAAACCCTTCTCCAGACCTCTGCTGAATCACAGAATCATACAATGCCCTTGGGTTGGATGGGACCTTAAAGATCATTCAGCTGTTGTTGACTCGGTCATAACCAAGTACCTCATCATTTATTCTGGTTTGTTCCCCTGCTGGCACCAGAAACTGATACATCATAATGATAAATCAGTCTGTGAGCTCTAGCCATGGGGGTGACACTGGGGAAACAACAGAAAGATACTGTTAAGGTACCTCTGTGCCTTCCAGCTAGACAAAAAGTCTATTGAAGATCATGGCATGCCAGAATAAAAATGGGGAAGAATCAATGGCTAGAAACTAATGAAAATAGGGAGTATGGCAGCTTGCTAATTATTGAACCCATCTTGTCCTGAGGCTAGGAATAAAAAATGGAATAGTCCCAGTATGAGAAGAACACAATTCAAAGAGAAATGTACATATTGTGTAAGCCAATCACAGGACTTAGCCCACAAAATATACTGCAGTGGCAATCTCATACTTAGAGAGTCAGAATTAGTTTTTAGTCATTTTCCACTTTGGACTTTGCTATTGACTGTAACTGCCACTGCTTTTGTCTCTATAGAGATGAAAAAAAGCTGCAGAGCTGTCATTTTTTTGGCAACTGAAATGAACTTTGTTTACCACAGAAGGAAAAACAAAACTCAATGTTTGACGCACTTCTTGCACATTTGATCAATTCTGCTTGGTATGAGATGTCCAGCATGCACACCACGCAGATTGTTTACAGGCATTGATCAAACCAGCTGACAGTGCAAAATGTAGCCACAGGAAGGGCTGTAATTTTGGCTTTATTTATTTATTTATTTATTTTTGTCTAAGAGAAAAAAATTAGAAGAAATAGCCTCATCTGTCTGCTAGCTTTAAAAACAGGAAGAAGAGCCGCTAAAGTTCCTAGATTTTTTTGGGCTGTCTTTTTTTGTTCAGAGATGATCAGTGTGACTCAGTCATTCCTGCTGCCAAACAGTGAGAATTCATAATGCCTGACAGTTGCCCCTGTAAGTAGTTCCTAGGGAACAAATATTTTAACCTGAGGAATTCCTTTTCGTCCTTTCAGATTTATAAATTGGCAAGGCTTCTTGTTGGAAAGTGAGTGGAGGCTAGCCAAAGCATCTCTGTTTTTCTTTTCATGGAACTTGGCTTTTAAGGATCGGGATGTACATGGAGTTATGTATCCCTCTGAGTTTAAGATATTTATGTCCCTTATTTAGATTGTAGTCTCTCTTATCTTGAGCTATATAATGTTTCAAGTTGAAGAGCCTCACTTTCCTTATACCGGCAGCAGGTTCAAGAACTTTGCTGAAGTATAAAACTGGCACATAAAAACTCCATCAGGTCCAAAATGTTTGAATAAAGTTCAAAATATAAACATCTGTGCTCATTAGCATGCTTTCTTCTCACTGAGGAATGAAGTGGATCATTCCAAACAATAAATAATCACCTTCATCCCTCTCCTTTCTTCTTCCAACAATTTTCCATCTCATGCCATTAGAATTACTGCCTTCTTAAAGATGATACAGCACTGCTCGGGTGCTGCAAAATTCACCGATCAAAGCAGGAAAACAAAAGGGCCAGTTATCACAGGGGAGCAAACTGGATATTAGGACTGGTGGGTTGTGCAGCAGCAACTGCTGTGCTGCCATTCAGGTTTTTCATTAATAGCAAGTAGCAAGTTGCGACCTGTAATCAAAGTGAGTGATACATTGCAGAGATTTTTCTTTGTTGTATGCAATCTGTTGAAACACTGGCGCATAACTTGAACAGGTCAGGGGGAACCCTGTGGCAGTACTTGCCTGTACAGCTTTAGGTATAAATAAACGTTATGTTCTGTACATTCATGGTATGTGTCAAACTGAAAAAGAGGGAGCAGATGGAGCTGCCTCATTCATGAAGTTTGTAGAAGTGAAGCTGAACTTTCTGTAGTGATCAATGATCTCCAGTGTATGCAAGTATCCCAGTTTCCCTTACAGTTTTATCATAGAATCATAGAATGTCCTGAGTTGAAAAGGACCACAGTGATCATCTAGTTTCAGCCCCCCTGCTATGTGCAGAGTTGCCAACCACGTTGTAGTTAGCCTATTACTTATTTCAACATGAGTTTATAACACTTCAGCCATAGTCCCTTTAGAGTTGGTCACGCTTTTTGTTCATATACTTAACTATCTGACACTGCATTCGGAATTGTTGCTATGGTCATGTCTTCCCTTTTTATGTCTGTCCTTGCTCTACTCAGTATCTGTCAAAAGAAACTGTACCTATGCTAGCAAAGAGAAAGCTCTGACAAAGGCAGGAGGAGACACGCAGGTTAGGAGACTGATTACTGTGTTACATCAAGCCGTGTGAAACCTTAGCCCAGCAGCCAGGTGAGTGTGGTGCCTTCCAGCTCCAGAACTCCAAAATCCAAGGATACAATGCTGACACTCTATCTGCCACCGCTTTGCTAACTCAGGAAACAGAAAAGCTCTTGGCACACATGAAGTACTCCTGGAGGCTCCTCAACTGGGCAACCCTTCTCTGCAGGATTTCTGCACTGTTTTCCCTGCCAGGCAGCTTTGTTGTGTTGAAGATACACTTCAGGCTTCAATCTGAAAAAATAGGGCCTAATGGTTTTAAACACTACTGAACAAATCTTCCTTTTCTTCTGTCTCACTTCCTTTTTTTTTTTTTTTTTTTTTTTTTTTTTTTTTTTTTTTTTTTTTCCATTTTCCACCCCTTGTATTTGTCTTTCTCCTCTGTTTTCTTCTAAGTTCTGCAAAAGCACTGTCATCTGAGGGAGCAACTGACCACAGGGCATCTGTTTGTACACAAATAATATTTTACTATGGCAACCTCGTTTTTTTTCATTACACAGTTCTCTGGATAATGAAGTTGCTTTTGAACAGATGGGCATTCTCCTGTTTCTTCTGCATCTGGTATCTCAAAACTGTGTGCAGTTTGGGCACCACAGTATAAGTAGGACACAGAACTATTAGAGAGCACCCAAAGGAGTTCTACTAGGGGTCTAGGGGACAAGATGCATGAGAAGAGTCTGATTTGTTCAGCGCAGACCAGAGGCTGAGGGGAGGCCTCATGGCAGCTTACAGCTCCTGGTAAGGGGAGCTCTGCTCTTTGGTGACAGTGTTGCATGCAATCAATCCCATCGTCTATGTCACTGATAAGGATATAAGAAAACACTGTCCCAAGATGGGCCCCTGAGAGAGACCACACATCACAAGTTTCCACCTGCACATATAGTCATTGACCACAACTCTGACTGCAACCATCCAACCAATTGCTTACTGACAGAACTGACCACCCTTCAAATCCATCTCTCTTCAGTTTAGGAACCATGACAAATGGCCTTACAGAAATCCAGGTGGTTGATATCTGTTGTCTCTTCCCTTGTCAAAAATACACTTGTATTGAAATTAATACTTAGAATATAGTTTTGCAGGGAGACTCTTTTATACCTTTACATACATTTGAGTCTACAACTTCATATACAGCATAAAGACTTTGTTTTAATCTGGACATGACCATCAATAATTTGACACTTACAGTACAACTGTGATTGAAGCATTTATTACTGTTCTTATGCATATGCTAATATGTGAGTATCATTCAATAACATATCTGAATCTTAAAGGAGTTCACTGACATATCTCATCATAGAAGTTGTTTGGTGCTTGCAGAATATAGATCAGAAGACTTATTTGGAATCTTGCTGAATTATTTAAAAAACAGACTTCACTTTCTGTCACTGTTGTCTGACCCCAGCCA
This sequence comes from Excalfactoria chinensis, assembly GCF_039878825.1. NCBI lineage: Eukaryota > Metazoa > Chordata > Aves > Galliformes > Phasianidae > Excalfactoria > Excalfactoria chinensis. The sequence continues at coordinate 33,510,882 of NC_092857.1, forward strand.
GGGCTGAGTGCAGGAAAAGATGAAAAGTTGGATAAGAGCTGTTGTGTCAGGATTAGAGAAAATTTTGCTTCTATGCATTTCCAAACAGGGAGGTTGGATTTAATGATCTCTGGAGATCCCTTCCAACCCCTACAATTCTGAGATTCTGTGGATTAAGTATCAGTCAGTGTATGACTTTCAATCATTTATCTGAAAGCGAAGCCACTTTAAAATACGTGCTTGGAATCACACATAGAACAACAATACATATCAAATCCTGTCTCAGAGAAATTTTCACTGAGGTGAATGGGTACGGCACTGGAAGGGAGGTTTTAAGAATACGATATCTGTTTATTCCCTTACTACCTGCATCGTCTTTGGGAATCCCATCAGATTTTCCATTCTTCATGCTCCTGTCTTAAAGTCAGTAAAAAAATATCACGCTTACCTCAAAGCTATTCACTTCACTGGCCTCTAGTATAGGGAGCTCTTTATCCTAACAGTGACTAAGTGTTGTCTAACAGCGTCCAAGTGTTTGTACACACACACAAAAACAAAACAAAACAAACAAACAAACACAAAAAAAAACAACGAATAAGTGGAAGAAATAACAGACAATGAAACTGCTAATGAATGTTTTGTATGGAAGATCATTTTCCATTTTGGGGAAGTCGGGCTATTTGTGATGGTAGGTTTTCCATTGTGCATACCAGTAAATTTTTAAATAGCTTAATCAGCTTGTACAGCAACAACAGTGCAGCTCAAACTAACATTTCTAAATTCTATTATGGAGAAGCCAGGTTTAGAGCAGGGTGATAACAAGATTTGTTTGGCCTGAAGGGAACTATGCAGTCTGGACCACATGGTCTTTTCAATCAAGACTCATCTAGTTTGAGTCTGAGTTGGCAATTATTTTTGATGTTACTCTCTGGTTTTGTCCATGAACCAAAATATCGTTTAATATGGAATATGGAATAATAGTATCTTCTTCTTCTCTTCAGGTTCATTTCATATTTGCTTATCTTTAGTAGAGCTTCTCCTTAGTGGAGTTCCTCCTTAGTAGAGCTCCTCTTTAGTGGAGTTCCTCCACAAAAGGCCTTTTATTTGCTTTATGAGTCCAAGTCTTTTGTTTTATCTTCTGCCTACAGATGATGCAGCCTGGGTTTAAGTGAGGAAACTCCTTTAAATCTGTGCATGTAGAAAGAATACTTTTCATCGGGATTATCTGCATTTGCCATATGCATAAAGTTGTCCATCTCTCTTTGCCTTCCTTATGTCCTGCTCTGCAAGGTTATGCTTCTGAGGCTGTGAACCTACTATCTTCCTTTTCTCAGCAAGTGGGGTCACAAGTCTTATGGCACGAGGATAGAGAAGGGATTCTCTGGCACAGATCAAGCATGGGCATCATCTTCATACTCCTCCACCTGCCCATTTATGTAATGGTGGCTGGCACTGTGTGTTGACTGAAAAGGATAGAACTGGCAGTTGAAAGCAATGACCAATGCCTTCTTCCTTCAGCAACTGGATAGGCTAGCAGGCCATTGACAAGGCTCATAGCCAATGTTTAGGTATCTTACAGTCCAGTCATCCCTGTAGTTTAAAAAAGCACATGTAAATCAGGCCTCACAGCTGTTATAAAACAGTAATTAGCTGTAACACTGAGCTTCTATGCTCAGTTTATTTCTTCAGCATCTGTGTGGTTTTTCCACAGAGGAAGTTGCACTTTGCTGGTGCCAGCAGAGTTTTTACGAACAGAAACAAATCATTGGGATTTAGTTTGTTTAATAACTTCACATGCAGATGTCGTTCTTATCTGTTTCTTTTGCTCCTGGTCTCTGCATGAGATTTTTAAAGTATTAACCACTGGAAGCAACAGGGAAGAGTGTCCATCCTGAATGAAGACAAAATATGCGGGGACAATGTGCCACGATTATGTAATTTGTTAATACTAAGTTAAGTTGTAGCAGGCTGCTCAGAGCAGAGCCCTCCAAAACTTTCCACATAACCAGTTCAACAGAGTGGGAAAAAAATAAAATAAAATAAAATAAAATAAAATAAAATAAAATAAAATAAAATAAAATAAAATAAAATAAAATAAAATAAAATAAAATAAAATAAAATAAATTCTTCTCTAAGCTACTCTAAAAAGCACACAGATGTGTCTGCTATGCTAACATGCATGTGTAGCTCATGCTATAGATGGCAGTGGTAGGAGCTTTCCCCACTCCTTCAGTTTGTCAATTGCACTTTGCCACGAATAGAGCAACATGATAGCAGCCGGAAAAAAAAATGCAGATAAAACCATCAGGACATTTTTTCAGTCATCTCCTTAGCAACACAAAAGAGGGGTCCTTAATCACTTTGCTTTATCTTTGTAGTTTAGTATCTCCATAGAGAAGCAGGACTGTAATCATTTTCTGCTTGATTTATGACATAGTTCAGCCCACAGGGTCTAACCATGGCTGAAATGCTAGGAAAAATGTGTGCATTGTACATGAGGGTTGCAGTAAGCCAGATATTAACACTGAACTGGACACATCTGTGCACCTCCGTTAATGTCTCCTGTAATGTAGTACAGCTGTGTTCTCAGATACACAGAGTAGACTTGTACCTTACTCTGTGAGAAGCCCAGTGAAAATCAATAGAAATATCTCTGAAGTATGAGATACTTCCAGGGAAGGGAGAAAGCAGCAGCCAGAGAAACCAGCTTGCAAGGCAGAATGGAAGCAATTTGAGTTGTGAAGTACTGGACACAGTAGCCACAAGACACTGCAGGTACATCAACTCATAGTTATATGGTTTAATTGTGGTCACATAATCAGATTAGGGGACCTCAGCTCAAACTACTGGCATTTTTTATACTAGAGATAAATACAAAATAAAGTATATGACAGGCTCTCTGCTTACTTTGACTAGTGAAGTGTCATACACAGTTATAGCACCAGTGAACTTAAAAGGCATATTAATAACATTAACATGTGTATATGTGAGGAGACTAAAATGTGAACGCTGAACTGTGATACAAGACCTCATTTCCTTGTCCAGTCCCAACTCAGAACAGCGCTGGTGTCCAATGTCTGAGAACAAGTGGAAAGTCTGGATGTGCCTGGGCATGCAGTGAGACCTTTTTATGAAGTATATTTTCCAGGATTTCAAAACAAGCCCTGGAGAGTATCTGTAGCATGGAGTGCTGAAAATATGGAAAATCTCTGAATAACTGCTTCTCTGCTGTGAATCTGGATGTACAAACAAAGTTACATTAAAGCAAGGCAGATTGAGGCCCGTTGATCAAATTTGTTCTGATTATTAAACTCAGTTAATAATCAGGTTTACTGGGAGATGTAATTGGCCTTCTGCCTCATCCTGGATCTCTGCATTCCCTTGTCTCAAAAGAAGATAAACACAAATGTGACCTGCCTGTGCTGGCTGGTTGGGAGTGAAGTGGGGAAGTGCAGGTGGAATTAAGCTCCGCCATTTGTAGAGCGGTTCTGTACAACTCAAAACCCTACATGCTAGGAATAACAGCACTGATGTTTGTTCTCACCTGTGACGAACACTGGATAACACATGCAATTATGTTCTCCATAACATGAGGAGGACAATCTAGTTAACAGTAGGAGAGGACAGGGAGGGACTTCAGGAAATCTCAGTTAATCGTATGCTAACTGCTTTTATGAATTCATTTGTAGAGAAAATATTCTGTTCTCATCTGCACATTTATTGTAAGAAAAAGCCCACTAGGCTACTCTGAGGGTTTATATCAGTTTTAGGAATTTGTATGTTATTTTAAATTTGACTGCCTTGAGACTCTTGCCTAGATTTTTACTCTGTTTTGTCTGACACAATTTGGCTTACCAGCAATTCTCCAGCAATTCTCTACTGTCCTCCTCTAATTCCTCTAAAATAATCTGTGAATCTAGTTTTAAAATCATCCCCAAAAGCATCTGACCTAACCGTGCTCTCATTTTTTAACATTTTTTTCTCTCTCAGATCTCTCCACAAAATTGGCATACCCTGTAAATCTGATTGCATTCCCAATATTCATCTCCATTTACATTTCTATGCAACTTTTCCCTTTTCCCTTCATAACTCCCATCCCATCTACACACATCATGGCCATTACATACCCTTCTTGTTACTTCTCAGGCTCCTGAGAGGATGCAGCAGACTGGACTTGCCAAATTAATAATCATTAATTAATAAAACAAGAGCTCTTCTCGTGTCACTCTGCCACTCCTGTTAAGATCAGCACCATCTACAAGACCAGTGATGAAATCAGTCAAGGAGCTCTTCTTGGTGAGCACAGATACAGGTGAGTGAACACTATCACTTGCTAATTTGGGACACAAGCTCTTCAAATTATACTGCATCGTCCACAGTACTTGATTCTGTATGCTTATACCCTGTGTAAAAAAAATAAAAAAAATCTGTGTTTTTCAAATTGAAAACATTCAGCTGATCAGCTGCCTTGGTATTGCAACTGATTAATGTCAGGTGCACATATCTGGCTTCAGAACAATTTGTCTTGCTCATGTTTGGCTCTCTTTGAATCGAGAATAAATCCATTTATTCTAAAAGATTAGGTAGAGGTATTAGCCAGCCATCTGTCCAAAACACTTCACAGCTGATATGTCCTGAAATGAGATTATTTGAGTCTCTGAAGATTTCAGCTATGAGAGTTTGGACCAGGAGAGAAACATAAATCAGAAGTGTGTAAGGCTTTGACTAGATATATCCTAGCTAAAGTCCTCTTACAGAGAAGGCAAGAGATTGCTATTAAAATGAAAGTCTGTATTTGGAAAATTTTTGTACACCACAAGTCAAGTCTGGTAAGTTAGCTATGTCTACAGACTGGGGAGACAAATAATGTAGAATTTCAGTATTTGCAATGTAGCAAATGAAGTGATCCTGATTTCTTTGTTATTCCTTTTTGTTTGTGTGTTACCATAGCAATTAGAAACCATAGTCAAAGATCAGTACCTCTATTAAACTGCGCCCTGTGCAAAAACAGAAGAAAAAAAATCTTCTCTTTTCCCACAGGCTTTCTGCCTCAGGAAAGGGAGTGTGGATAAGCAGAACCAGAGAGGTGATAAATGTACTGAAACAACCTTGCATGACTTATGCTGGTCTCAGGACACCCACTTCTTGTCAATCTTTTGTCGGTCACATAGAAAATAAAACAAGCAAAACAACCACCCAGGAACAAAAATCATATTTTAAGAACAAACCTGAAGAACAAAGAAGAAACCATGTGGGTGATTGTTGAGAGCTTCTTAGATGTGAGAGGTCTGAAGTGGGCAGAAGCTGATATCAGTGTTGAGGAAAAGCCAGCCTGGGAGAAGGAAACTGTGAAAGGCTTTAAAAGTGAAAATATTTCACTTTCAGCTTATGCTTAACAGCAGGAGAGGGGAGAGCTGACGGAGACGTGGGAAGGGAGCTGTGCCCTGGTCTGAGTTCACGGACTGACCATTGGTGTACCACTTGGAGCAGCTGTGACAGAACGAAAAGACACACTCCCTCTCAGCTGACCAACTGGTATTACAGGAAACTTGCAGCAGCAGTACTGGAACAAAGGAAGAAAAATGTAAGCAAAATAATTTTAGGAAGAAGCAAGACATTTCCATGCTGCTCCCTTACTTCTAGCAGGAAGTTCCTGCAGACATCACTCAAGAGCTGCTTTTAATCAGTTGCTGCATTACAGTGAAACCTAATGGCATACAGTGTGTCAGTTTGGGTTTTTTTTTCCTTCAGTGATAGGAAAATACTTTGGTAATCGCATGTGACGCATCACCATATGCAACTGGCAGCTATAGCAGAGTAGAAGTCTAAAAAGCCTAAAGAAACACGATAATTCTGCTAAAAGAGAAAAATAAATTTGGTTGCCAGATTTCTTTTTGGATTTGCCATATTTCTGATCAAACAACTGTTTTACCATAGTCCTATAGCATTTATTCTGATGATAAGACAGTTGGGAAAGGCTGGAAGATGCTGCCTTTTGTTCTGTTGCTGTTGTTTGGTTTTGTTTTTAGACTATAACATCCTTGCCTTTAAGTCTCCACAAACTACAATGGAAATGGCAAGGCAGAACAGGAAATGTGACAGCTGCAAATGCTGGATAAGTTTCTGTACAGGCACTATTAAACTCTTGAGGAGCTTCCCAGATGCACCTTCAGGCCTACCTCTTCCCATACTACTTTCTCAGACTAATTTACAGAAGGCAAAGTCGTGGAATAAGGACTTTACGCAGCCTACTATGAACTGTATTAAAAAATAAATTCAACTAAGGTGTAGGGGTAGGAGCAGGTAGAAGTTATAGAAAAGGGGGGAACAGCCTGAAAACAAAGTTAAGAATCCTGTAGGAGGAACAGAGCCCTGAAAATAAAAAGGAAGGAAGGAAGGAAGGAAGGAAGGAAGGAAGGAAGGAAGGAAGGAAGGAAGGAAGGAAGGAAGGAAGGAAGGAAGGAAGGAAGGAAGGAAGGAAGGAAGGAAGGAAGGAAGGAAGGAAGGAAGGAAGGAAGGAAGGAAGGAAGGAAGGAAGGAAGGAAGGAAGGAAGGAAGGAAGGAAGGAAGGAAGGAAGGAAGGAAGGAAGGAAGAAGGAAAAAAAAAGTGGACAATTTTGAAGACATTGTTTCTTAATCACTCAGTGTACCTAAGAGGTTATGATGTTCTGCACACAGTAAAAGGAATTGCAGAAATGTTCGTTTTTTAAACAGAATGCAAAGTGAGATTAAAAAAAAAGGAAAAACAACATTATGATCATCTTGTGTATGAAGGGCCAAGTATGCATTTTGGGATGAGTCAAGTCCCTGAGGAAAGACTAGTTTGTTCCTGGAGTTTGATGCAGAACACTCTGCGATAAAATGCTCAAGGAGACTGTGATGTATAAATACACAGCTGAAAGTAAAATAATTGTGGTGACTGTACTGAAAGAAAGGCATAGTTTGAGTTAATAGTGACCAGATCCTGGATCTCATCAAGGTAGCAGGCTTCTTAAAGGGGGAACTCTGACAAGAGAGGAAGCTTTTGAGAGCCTTCACAAGAGGAAGCTTTTGACTGGATAAGAACTAATGGCTTGGAGCTCCATGGCAGGGCTTCAGGTTGGTATGAAGAAAAAATTCTTCTCGGAGAGTGTTGTGATCCAGTGGCACAGGTTGCCCAGGAAAGTGGTGGGGTCACCTTCCCTGGAGGTTTTAAGAAGTGTGTAGATGTGGTACTGAGGGCCTAATGGGCATGGTGGTGATGGGTTGATGGTTGGACTCGTTGATTCTAGTGGTCTTTTCCACTGTTACGATTCTTTGATTCTATTCTCTGATTCAGCAGAGCTCAGAGCAAAACTGTCAGATATTTCTTCTGAGAGAGGCCTGGCAGCTGTCCCTGGGAAAATCAGAGAATGTGCTGGTGGACATTCAGAAGCCATTTGCAGACATATCTGCCTCAGGCTGTCAGGTGGGTTGTTGCTCCTGTAAGAAGTGCTCACTGGGAAATGCAGTTCTGTTGTGGATGCTCAGGTCTGCACATGCACTGCCTCAGCCTGGGATGTGGGCAGGGGGTTTATGACTTGAAGGATCTGAGAGAGTCCAGGTGGATCTTTGACTCCAAGGCAGAGCTGAACGAACAGCTGTATGCGGTCTGTTACAGAGGTGCCATACCACAGCCTAATCTCAGCACAAACAAGGCATGAGCTGTGTGGGGCTGGAGCAATTGTGCATAGCTTTACCAGTGCTGTCAGCACAACTGCCAGGATGCGGTGTTGTGTCAACTCAAGGTGAAACATTCTAGAAAGAGATGGGATTCAAGTGTGTTAATGGGTTATGTAACAGTGATTTAGGAATTTACAGATTCACTGAGTGCAGGCGATATTTTCACTGGCTGCAAGTGACTTTGCTAGAAACCCTTTAAGGCTTATGATGCATGCCTGAATTTGCCAACAGCAACAAAAATAAAGGCTGAGTAGTTGAAACAGCCTGTGTAGGCTGCAGTGCAGGCAACATGTCTCTCACAAAGGCTGGAGGTAGTTCTGTGTGGCTGTTTCTGGTCCTCCTCTGTCACAACCTTCCCGGATGGTCTAATACTGAAGCCAGTGGCTGTACTTAGAAAACCCATTTCCACCAGAAGTAAATTTTCTTATAGGCTGGGGAAACAGTATGTGTTTCCTTGGATAGCAGAATTTTCTTGGGTGGGAAAATGTGTTGCACAACAACTCCTAAAACAAGCGAGAGGGGATGTGTGCAAGCCTTCTGAACCGGAGGGCAGGGGCCCCAGTCTGTGCGGCACAGGGCTGCTCCAGGGTACTCAGGGGTGTAGCAGAGACACGCTGCAAGTCATTTGCTGCGAGCGCAGGTCTGGAGGGCGCGGGGCCTTGTCGGCTCCAGCCTTGAGGGTTATCGAGCCCCGAAGGCCGGAGCCCAGCTGGAGCTGGACAAGGCTTCAGCGCCTCCCTCATCCGGCAGTGAGGGTACCCGGTGAGGCAGGGGCCGTCGAGTGCGTGAGAGACGAGAGCGTAGCAGCCCACGGAGAAGCACAGCGCACAGCACGGGCTGCTCTCGCTGTGCCCAGGCAGGACGAAGGCAGCGTACGAAGGCAACGTGCGCAGGCCGCGGCGCACAGGCCCGCCGTCCTCACGGTGGCCCGCAGCAGGTTGCCCCACGCGGCCGCAGCGCCACTCCCCCCGGAGCCGCCCGCGCCCCCGGGCCGGCTGTGGCCGCTCCCCCCCCCCTCCCCGCCCCTCCCGCGGCCGATGTTCCCTCCCCGTGCCCCGCCGGGGTGCGCGGGGCCGCGCTCTGCCCCCGCTGTAGCCCCGGGCTCAGCGCGGCCGCGCCCCCGCGCTCCCTTCTTCCCTCTCGTTCGCCCGCCCCGCCGCCGCCGCCGCCAGCCCTGGCTGCCCGGCGCAGAAGATGCTGCGGCTCTGCCTGCTCGCCCTGCACGGTAAGCGGGGGCCGCGGGGGAGGCGCTGTCCGGGCGGCGGCGGCACTCAGCCCGCGGTCCCCGCGCACCCTGTAGTGGCCGTGTCCGTGACCGGGCTCGCTTTGTCCCTGCAGCTCTCCGGCTGGCCCGGGCCGCGCCGCTCTCGCCTGGGTCCTGCGCCTTTGAGGACAGCGCCTGTGGCTACGAGTGGGACTACGCGCATCTGCCCTGGGTGCTGCACGGCGAAGGTAAGGGCGCTGCGAGCCCGGGCTGCGGAGCTGTCGAACCTCCCCCGGAGCCCCGGCCACGCTCTGTGTCATCTCACACCGGTGCCTGTCGGTCGCCTCTCGGGCGCTGCTGTCCACCTTTCCCCGCTCAGGTGCCTCCACGCAGGTTTCTTTCCGCAGGATGCCCCAGAAGCCTCCCCCTTTCATTTTCCTTTGGGCAGATCTGCTGTGGGAAATGTATGCTCTTCTTAGAAAAGCACTCATCTGTCATATTCCTGATAAGCAGAATTGCTTTTTCCTAACAATATTCTGGATCCAACTCAAGAAATCCATGTGTTTTCAGTGTAGAAGATCATTTGTGAACGGTATCGTCATGGTATATATCTTCTGTTTTGTGATACCTACAACTCAGATAGAAACATAGGTGTTCACTTTTTATAAGCTGTACTAGACTTTATTAAGACTGACTGCCATTCAAAGGAACAAAATTCGGTAGCAATATGGAAGTTTCCTGTGGCTGTAACTCCCATCTGCCAAGTTTTAGTGTTAGAGTGAATATGAATGGAAGAAAAACGAAAGTACAATGTAGTTATACATGGGCATTTTAAAACTATTATTATTCTTGATTGCATTATGGTCGTAATGTCATTCATACAGTGAAAGTTGTGTTCATGTGATAAAAGGGACTGTGAGCTTCAGAAGCATCTTAGCTCCAAAACAGGCAGCAAGAATAACAACTTGAGTATGGGTACAAAGAGACAAACAGCCTTCATCATTCCTCATCAGTGCACTGTTAAAAATAGGAAGGTGTAATTCATCATGCCACCCGTCACCCAGCTTATAATGAATCTTATAAAGTTTTTAATGAAGCAAGGTAAGCCACCATAACCATTAATTTTCACATTAATTGTTGAGGTTTGGGAGTGCCCAGAACACTAAGAGCAGGCTGGGAGAATGTAATGATTTCTTGTAAAAATGATTTATTCTTCTAATTCATTTGAAGATGCATAGATTCTCCTGTATTTTTGAAGATACTGGTGAAAATCTAGTGACCATTTGCACTCCTTGCTGTGCCCTGTAGCAGGCTGCCAGGCTGGGAAGCAGCACTTCCCCTCTGTGATTTATGGGCAGCACATGGCAGGAGCACTGATTCACTCTCCAGGAACTGTGTGGTGCCAGGAGTTGCATCTGCAGAGATGGGTGAGCAAAGCATTGTGCCCATCCGTGCCATGGTACTTCCAGAAACAGGGAAGTTTTGTCAGATTGGAATCAGCAGCAGTTGGTATTCTTCGGCTCTGCAGAGCAGTATTTTAGATGTAGTTTGCGTCTTGCATGCCAGTGGCTAATACAGCTGCTTAGTTTCTGTTGTGGATCTTGCTTTTTCAGAGATGTGTAACTAAAGTGGGAGGATATGTGTTATACCAGTACCCTCAGTCAGTGTAGTTCTGTCAGCATTTCCATTGTAGCCCTCCCCCCCCCTATTTTTCTTTTCCTGCAGTCTGCAGTTTAGTCAGAGTAAAGTCACTCCATACAAGCACTCTCCATGCAGGTTACAGTCCTTGCAGGAAGTGCATTCACAGGATTGTGAAGCTACGTCTAGTTGACAGTATGTCATCGAAATCTATGTGGCACATGTGCCACAAATCCATCTTCTGTAGATGCTTCTTACTGAGTAAACTGCTTCTGGTGGTAGTACCAAGCTCTGGGATTTGCAGGTCAGTTTGTGTGCACGTGGTAATTTGTTGGTATAACAGAGGAAATTAGGAATGAGAGTGGCAGCCTAACTTGAATTATTCCACGTCTGCATGCACTACTTCAAAATTTGGTACTATTTTAAAATGTTATTTGGAATATAGTTGTACCTGACTTGCAGTGTAAGTTAGTGTGTCTTATAAATCTTTTGGTAGAGTGGTCTTGTGCCAAACCGTCAAGATGATGTAAATATAACTAAAACCCTGTCCAGAAATTTCCACTCCATACTTGAAAGTTTTCTGCCCTGTTGCCAAGGAAGCCAGTATCTTCTGAAGGGCCAGATGCAGATGGGAAGTATAAGGCTGAATTTTACTTCTATTTACAGCTGTGCATTCTCACTTGAAGTGGCAGATTTCTAAGGTTCAGCTGCTTCTTAAAAATAGCTGTGGCTTCTTTTTAATATTCTGGTAGTACTGCAAAAAGAGATATATCATGTGTTTATACTTTTTATAATAGCATTTTTTTTTTTTTTAAAGCTTAAGTTTTTAAGTTTTTTAATTGCCTACAACATTTTAATCTGCAAAAAGACAACCAAAAGAAAACACTCAATACTAGCAAGGGTAGCTGTTCTGATATGCTCAGGAGCGCAGCAGATGAGTCTGTGTCTGTACAGTGGACACAGTAAGCAAGTAAGCTTCAAGTACCTTGGTAGTACAGGTAAACCAACATGTCAGTGTTCTCTAGATTCAGAGGTGTAGGCATTGCTCCTGTTCTAGGATGAATTTTCCTGCATTCATGAGGCCTCTGAAAAGGAAATCTATGTTAAAAAAAAAAGTCTAGATACATTGTAAGACAACAGTCAAGCTCATTGGACTCTATGAACTGATGAGAAACTTAGAAAAAAGATACGTATTCGTCACTACTGTGGTATTTTAAGACAGCTGAGGATCTGAAATAATATGTTATTTAGCGCTAACATTGGTGGGTAAATTTAGCATGAGTTCATGCCCAGTTATTTTGGGGTATACAGCTTTGCAGATGCCATTTTCCACAGGAATGTACTTCTGTGTCAGCATTAGTAATGTGTTGTGAATGAAAGACATAGTTAATTTTTGTACGTAGTGTAAAACTTCATATGATGAGATCTCATTGAATAATCTTGGGGATTTGTGGAAGTAGATCAAATATTATTTCAGGAGGATCATGTCCTTTGTAAATATAGCGATCTTCTTTACTAAGCAGAAGATAATTTACTTTCCTTATACACTAAAGCAAAGAAAGGCACTGCATGTAACAGGCACTTATTCTGAGTAGTGGACCCACCTGAATTGAGAGTAAGAAGCACTGTCTTTAGTCAGTTGCAGTCGTTCTACCTTTTTTGCTTTCCTGTCCAGCACATATCCAACCATAACCTGACACAACAATATTGTAAATGAGCTTCATTAGACACTATAACTACGACATGTCTTTTTTGTGACTCTGGAAAATCTGTTTACATTCCTTGCCAAGAATAGCTGCATGGCATTTTGTGTGCCTGTGTTTGTGGGTATGTTTTATTCTCAATCACTTGTCATTTTAATGGAGACTTCTTGCTTAATAGAGCAAGAAGTGATGTGTGTTTGGGTTGTCAACTCAATTTTGCCCCAGTGAAGTTTGTGTTGCATCTGTTTGCTTGGATTTAAGGGCTAGGTAAGAAATGTGTTTATTACTCCTGCAAACTGTAGGGATTAGCGTTCTTTTATCATAGCAGTGTGCTCTGAAAAGCAGATGTCGAATGTGCCCATGCACTACCAGCTGCAGTGAACATGGAGATATTTTAGTGGCAGTATCAGTAGATTGACTCTATCACCTTTCCTGCTCTGCGCAGTGTTGTCGGACAGCTTTCAGTGTCAGCCTGTGTGGGTCACTGAAAGTGATGCCTCAAATTTATTTTCATGGAAACTGCAACAGATACAAAGAGCACACCAACACTATTTGGTAAATTTGTAGCTACAAACACTATATTTCAACATAGACACCACCATGAGCAATACATTTTCACAAGCAATGAACGAGAGACTGCATGCTGTGCTCATAAAAATCTGTACTGGCAGAGGTGACCCACTGTTTTACAGCTGAAGTGATTGCATTGTTGCTCAGAAAATGTTGCCCATTTAGTCCATCTTTCATTGGCCCAAACAGTTGGAAGTCAAGAGGTACCAGACCTGGACTATATGTGTGGCAGGACAGTTCAGTCGAGACTGGCAATGTAATCTCTGGTCTTCAAATTGGCAGGTAGCTTGGTGTTACTGTGTTGCAAGAGAAAGGTTCCTGTTCTTTGTCCTGTCTCCTGTGGTTTGTGTCTTCAGCTCAGTCAGTGCCATGATACAGCTGTCAGAGCTGGTGGCTTATTTGGGTTGCAGGAAATCCAGAGGGATCACCCCTTTCCTGTCCCAAAAGACAGTGCACATCATTTTACCTATAAAAGACTGTCTTGGGCTTTTACTTTGATGGGGAATTCAGATGTCACCACTCCATGGACTGCTGTTTTGACTTTTGTTCATAGCAGTAACACCATGTCTCATCACCAATACTGATACAATGCAGGAAGCTGTCACCTTCAATTTTATATTGGTTCAACAGATCCTAACTAACAAACTCGCATGTAGTGTTCTTTCTCTTCCTGTGTGAGCATTTGTGCAACCCACTTGATGCAAACTTTCTGATATTCCAGCATTGCTATCTTCATTTCCAACACATTGAGCCTGATCTAATGTTCAGCTCTGCTCACAGTTCCCTGGTTGTAATCTGCCAAGTTGCACAGATGGGGTGATTTAGGCACTCTTAATTTAATGGTGTAATGGCTGTTCATGGCCATCTGGAACATGGCTTGTCTTTCAAGTTGCTGTTGCCACTGCTGAAACACACCACGCATCACTTCACCATGCTCACATCCATTGTTTGGTCTCCATAAATGTTCAGCAAGTGCCAGTAAATGTCAGTGGGTGCCATTTTTTTCACATGGAGTAATTCAGTGACACACCTTTGCTCCATAGCACACTTCCATGTCCAATGCCATTGTCAGACTGCCCCTCTGCTGCCATCTATTACACATCAATGAAATATAATGGAATATTGGTGGGAAGGTTCAACTTCTGCTGCCTTACCACCAACATTCACCATAAAATATGGGCATTACTCTCAGAACAGTCCTTGTAGAATGAGTTATGTGGCACTGAAGTGCTGAAGCTATAGCTGCTAGTTGATGCAGCTGCAATGCATCTGGCTCTTATGTGCTAAATGCGCAATTCTGTGTGTTGCTTTCCTCCTAAAATTCTGGAGCTTTGTGTAACTTAATAACTCATGTCTCAATTGATATATTTTTAGTAACATGCACTTCAGAGTTTTAGAGGAAAGTTTTCTGCAGTGAAAGAAATCCCATCATTAAAATAAAATAGTTTTCATTCAAAAAAGTGATGTAGTAAATCATGGTGTATTTTACAATTGTCTGATTTTCTTCTCTGTAAACTGGGTTTGTATTTTTCTGGACTAGTCCAAGACTCTAATTTTGTGATTTACTCTAAATGGGCATCAGTCAGATAATGGTTTATTTTAAGCAGATTAACAAGCAACACTGAATCATGGCATCACTGGATTGCTGAATTATAGAATTGCTTGGATTGGAAGGGACCTTAAAGACCATTAAGCTCCAAGCCCCCCACTGCGGGCAGGTTTGCCATTCACCACATCAGGCTGTCCATGGCCCCATGCAGTCTGGCCTTGAATGCCTCCACAGATGGGACACCAGCATCTCTGGGCAGCCAGTTCCAATGCCTTACCACTTTCTGAATAAACAGTTCCTCCTAGTATCTAATACAAATCTCCTGTCTTTTAGTTTAAAATCCTTCCTCCATGTTTTGCTGCTATCAGGCTGTGTAAGATGTTGGTCTCATTCCTGTTTCTAAGCTCCCTTTGAATACTGGAAAGAATCAGTGAGATCTTTCCAGAGCCTTCCCTGGACTACCCCAGCTCCCTCATCCTTTCTTTGTACGAGAGGTGCTGCATCCCTCTGGTCATCTTTGAGGCCCTTCTCTAGAACCACTCCAACAGCTCCACATCTGTTTTGTACTTGGGGCCCCATGCTTAGACTCAGTACCTTGATGGTGTCTCACAAGGGCAGAACAGAGAGCGACAGTCACTTCCCTCTCCCTGCTGTGCACCCCTCTTCTGATGCAGACCAGGATGCAGTTGGCCTTACAGGCAGCGAGCACACACTGCTGACTCATGTCCAGCTTTTTGTCCATCAGGACCCCCAAGTCCTTCTCTGCAGGCCTGCTCTCAATGAGTCCTTCTACTAATTTGTACATCTCTGAAATTGTCCGAACTCAAGTGTGACGCTTTGCACTTGGCCTTGTTGAATCTCCTTAGGTTACCACAGGAGAACTTCTCCAGCTTTCCCATGTGCCTCTGGACGGTATCTCTTTCTTCTCTTGTACCAAGTACACCACTCAGATTAGTGTAATCAACAGACTTCCTAATAATACATTCCGTGCCACTGTCTGAATTGTGGATGAGATGTAGAAAGGATCAGTCACAGTACAAACGCCTGGGCGACACCACTCAGCACTGGTCTCCAGCTAGACCTAGAGGTGTTGACTGTAGCTCTCTGACTGTGACCATCCAGCCAGTTCTTAATTCTCGGAAGAATCTAGCCTTCAGATCTGTCCAATTTAGTGATAAGGATGTGGTGCGGAAGTATGTCAAAGGTCTTGAAGAAATCCAAGTAGATGACATCAGTTGCCCTTCCTTTGTCCATCAGCACCATTGCTCCTCAGAGAAGGCTACCACCAGATTGGTCAGGCATGATTTGCTCTTGCTGAAGCCATGCTAGCTATTTTGGATCCCCTCTTGGTCTTTTATTTGCCTTCATATAGCTTCCAGGAGGCTCTGTTCTGTGATCTTCTGAGGTACTAACGTGAGGCTTACTGACTTGTAGTTACCTTGGTCTTTCTTTCTCACTTAGTTAAAAATGGGAGTGATATTTCCCTTTTTCCAGGCACCAGGGACTTCGCCTGACAGACTTCTCAAGTATTGCTGAAAGTGGCTTGGTGACCACATCAGCCACTTCCTTCAGGGCCTTGGGATGCATGTCATCAGGCACCATAAACTTGTCCATGTTCAGTCTCATGTTGCTATCTCTGACTTGTTCTAACTCCACTAACAATAGTGCCAGGAAATGAAAGTTTGCCTTTTGGAACATACTTACGCTACTTGCCATACTTACTATATTTATCATAATTTAAAGTGGTTTGAAAGTGGAACACAATTTCAAGAGACAGAATGCTATCCCAGGACATCAAATAACTCAGGAACAAGGGCAGCAGTGTACAGTACCTCTTGTCTAGATATGGCTTGTGCAGCTGTGCTATTTTACTTAAAACTGACTTATTTTTATCTAAGCTTTGTCCTCTTGAATATTTTGTTATAATATGTGGAGTAATGAAATAGGTGATCCTGTAGTAGTGATCCTATATTTTGCCATTCAGCAAATGCAGAATCTGATATGTACACTCTCTTGCTTGGTTATACATATATACATATATACATATATACATATATATATATATGTACTCTCTCTGCTCCTTTGGCAGATATATTAGTATATCAGTAGTCTCTGTTTTCTTCACATCTACTGGCAGTACTTTCCTGTATATAGCACAGTATAGAATTTTAAAACATATATGTGAAAATAATATAGTATCACTGGTTCTATAGAACCCTCAGATAAGACAAATATTCTTATGTACTCATGGTAACTGTGTAATTGGAAGAAAAATAGTGGGTAATATAGAGGGTTTTGCACAACTTTGTACCTGACCACAGCAGAGCCAAGTTAGCATACCGCATGCTAGCTCATTGGCAAAGTGTACAGCTGATAATTCTGCCCTTCTTTGTGAGTTAATTGGTTTGGGTTTTCCGTAAGTGTACCGTGGGCATTTGTACACTGAGTACCCCAATGTAGAGTGGAGAAGCCATGAGACTGGGTGCATAGTCTGTTTTATCTTGAGATGATAAGTGAAATATTTGTCTTTCTTTCCAAAAATAATTGCATTTTGAGTAACAGCTCTCCTCCACAAGAGGAGAAAGAGGAGAAAAAAAAAGACTAACTCTTCATACATCTCTTCATACACTGAGTGTCCTGTACTTATTTCTCCTTTGCCTCTGATGCCAAGGCTCCTGTGCATTACATTTTACTGCTCAGCTGTGTCTCTTGTGTTTGAGGTAGCTTGCTTTTCTTTTGCAGTTTTCTAGTTCAGACTACCAACAGCTTAATAATGCTACATATCCTACTATGTAGGTTTCAGCTTTGTCCCAGCCTCACCCTTGTCTTGTTGACATAAGTGGAACATCTGACATTGTGCTTGCTTAAGTATAACTTCCTGTTCTTGGCTTCAGAGTAGACATTTATATTGGATTATGTCTTAATTATGGTGATTAGCTCACTTTTTGCTCAGCTTGTGCAAAAAGATGGCCAAGTGCACTTTGCATTCATGGAGGGCTTCATCAGCAGCTGGCTGTGCCTGAGGCTGCTGATAAGTCTTGCTTTTCAATTTGCATTGGAGAACAAACAAATCCTAAGTTATTATCAGTGAATCACTGCATGAAAGATGAGTTTCAAAGCATTCCTCCACCTCCACAGGGTAGAAATGTCTTCAGAAGTGTATTTTCACTTACAGCTGCTAGTGATTCAGCACTTACAGAATCAACACACTATTTTCGTGCATTTTACACACGGCTTCACACGTATGGCTTCACATATGCCAGCTGTGCACCATGGACATGAAAAACTAGCTATGAATCTGCAGCAGTCACTCTGTATAAGACTTCAGCTCATACGGACATATCCTGAGCTAGCTTTTGAGTTATCATGGAATCGTATGTGATGGTTGCATTTATACAACCTGTCCAGAGAGACCAGTGTTACACCTTGTATGAATTGTCAAGATGACTGTGCCCCAAGTCTGTGTGAAAGGCTACAGGATCTGAGCCTGTCTCAGGCAAATACTGAAGAGAGAGTTGACTTTGTGCCTGAAATGAAAACTACTGTGGCTGACTGATGGAAAGGATAGTGACTGAGGTTAGAAGATTAGTTCAGCTTTGTGCTGTTTTGTTCTCCATTAATGGGAATATGTTAATACAAATATATATAGCCAATGTAACTCCAGTCTTCAAAAAGGGCAAGAAGGTCTAGGAAACTACAGGCCAGTCAGCCTCAACTCTGTCCCTGCAAAGGTGATGGAACAACTTGTTCTGTATGCCCACTCCAAGCAGCTGAAAGAGAAGAAGTTTATCAGGAGTAGTCAGTATGGGTTAACCAAGGGGAAATCATGCTGGACCAACCTGGTAGCCTTCTGTGATGTCATAACTGTCTGGGTAGATGGGGGAAGAGCAGTGGATGTCGTGTACCTTGACTTCAGCAAGGTGTCTGACACTGTCTCTCTCAATATCTTTGTTATAAAATGTGACTGAGTTATTTCTAGATCTGAGTCCATGACAGGGGAAAAGTAGCCCAGAGGGAGACAAAAGAGAGGGAATAAACCAAACTACCCTACCTTTTAGCAATGCAGTGAGACTGGTCCTGGTCCATGAGGCAGGGCATGTTCTGGGCTGTGCGCTCTGGGATTGGGGGAGAGGTGGAAAGATTGGGAGATAGCAGATGAGTCTAACAAAAATAATAACGGCAGCAATCTGAGGAGGAACGGTAATTTACTAAATACAACAAAATCGAACAAAATGAGAGGGACAAGAGTGTCCAAAAACACAAAGTCTTACGCTAGCAGACTGAAAGGGAAGCACGTGCTTTTCTTCGCAGCAAACCGAGAGAGCAGCTGGTGTCCTGCCAGGAGCTCCAACTTTCTTCCTCTGTGTGCCAGGTCCTATAGGAATACCATTCCTCCTCTCCCATCTGGGGACCCAAAATGCCCAAAAAAGGCAGTCTGCTGAACCAGAACACTGACTCTTTTAACTCCCACTGTTTTACATGATGTTCTGATGTGGAATACCGACAACAAAAATCACAAAACCACAACATAAAACTTAGAAAGTGAGGTGGACTAAGGACTGTCTGACTGGCAGAGCTCAGAGGGTTGTCATCCATGGTGCAGAATCTGGTTGGAGGCCTGTAACCAGTGCAGTTGCTCTGTGGTGAGTGCTGGTGCTGGTTCAGCATCTTCACCCATGACTGGATGAAGGGATAGACTAATCTCAGCAAGTTTGCTGATGATATAAAGCTGGGAGGAGTGGCTGGCACACTGGAAGGCAGTGCTACCATTCAACAAGTCCTGGACATACTGGAGAGTTGGGTCCATAGGAACCTGATGAGCTTTAACAAGAGCAAGTTTAGAGTTTTGCATCTTGGGAGGAATGACTGCATGCATCAGAACAGATTAGCGGGTGACCTGGAGATGAGCTTTGTGGAGAAGGACCTGGGTGTCCTAGTGGACAACAAGTTGACCATGAATCAGCAGTGTGCCCTTGTGGCCAAGAAGGCTAATGGTATCCTGGGGTGCATTAAAACAAGCATGGCTAGCAGGTTGAGGGAGATAATCCTTCCTTTTACTCTTCTGCCCTGGTGAGGCCACATTTAGACTACTATGTCCAGTCTGGGCTCCCCAGTTCAGAAAAACGGGGATCTCCTAGACGGAGCCCAGCAGAAGGCCACAAAGGTGATAAAGCCCTCCTTATGAGGAAGGGCTGAGTGACCTGGGTCTATTCAGCCTCAGTAAAAAAAGACTGAGGGCAGAACTGGGTAATGTTTACAAATAATCTACAGGGAGCTGGGTGGCAAATGGATGAGGTCAGGCTCTTCTTAATGGTGTGTAGTGATTTGACAAGGAGGAATGGCCTAAAACTTATATGTGGAAGAACGTCTTCACTTCTTTAAGAGTGACAGAGCACTGGAACAGTTTGCACAGAGAGGTTGTAGAGTCTCCTTCTGTGGGGAGATTCAAGACCTGTCTGGATGCCTACCCATGCAACCTATCATAGGGTATCTGCCTTAGCAGCGATGTGGGATTTGGTGACCTCTTGAGGTCCCTTTCAATCCCTGTGATCCTGTAATATATTTTCAGCTTCTTTTATACACAGGATGGATGTGGACCTTATTGTTAAAGTTGGCTAAAATACTTCTATAAACCTGCAATATCATGTGCTGAAAACAGATAGAAATGTCTTCAATTTTATGGAAAATGAAAGATTTAAAGGATTTGAACTGAAGTTTCTTTCTAGCAATTTCAGGGTACATGCGTTGCATGAATTTTTATGTACAGGCAATGAATGAAACTGCTGACAGACAGTCTAAACCACTTTGTGGTCATTGAGCTTATTGCTCTGCGTAGGTAATAATCCTGAAAAAGGAGATCCAGCTGTTTGCCAGTTTGTTTTTCTGAGGGAAGTGGAAGAATGACTGTCTATTTCCACAATAAATTGTGGAGCATGGGTCAAGATGTGTACTGACTGCAGAAAAAAAGTTCATGCTTACATGGAAGGGTGACCACAGATATCTAAGAAGCATATTTGCTAGTAAAAATAATCTTATTTATTCGCTTTGTATATCAGGCTCTGTGCAGAGTTGTGGCAGAATCAGCCTGAAAATGTCCTTATATAGGATGTTATGAATCATAGAATCACAAAATCCTTATTGTTGGAAGGAACTTTTAAAGATCCTTCTGTGAACCCAGACATCCATAGCTCTATCAGGCTGCTCAGAGCCTGGACCCTCTTGGCTATGAATGTCTCCAAGAATGAGACTGCATCTCTGGACATCCTGTTCCAGTGTCTCACCACCCTCACTGTAAAAAGCATTTTCCTTATATTCAACCTACATCTCCCTTCTTTAAATCTGAAACCATTCCTCCTTATCCTATCATGACAAACCCTGCTAAAAAATTGTCATAGTTTTATGATTTTTGATTATCAGTATTCCACATCATAACATCACGTAGTACACTGGGAATTAACGAGTTAATGCTCCAGCTCTGGTAACCTGTCCCAGAAGAGAAGAACTACATCTCCTAGAGGACTGTTTGCTCTTCTGTTACCATTTCCACTCAGAGGGAAAGATAAAAACCATTCACAGATCATGAGACATCCCTTTTGGATCTTCTGGCTCATCTCTGTTGCAGGTGCCATATTGCCTCAGCTTACTTAGAGTAAGGCCTCCAGTTTTCAGACACTCTCATTTTATTTGATTTATTAGCTTCAATTGTATTATACTGTATTATAGTGTGATATCTTGCATTCTAATATCTTTCTAGTAAATTAGCTTTCCTCCTCAGATCATTGCCACTGTTCTGTTTTTAGGCTTGTCTCCCTACCCCTTCCTGTTTTTCCCCTTTCCCTTTTCCCCGGATGTAGGTTCGTGTGTCCCTCCCACCCCATTAGTCATGGAACCAGGCTGAACCAGTCCATAAACCATTGACAAGAATCTGTCCCCTGCTTTCCTGTAGCTCCCTTTTAGATACTGAAAGGCTGCTATTAAGTCTCCCTGGAGCCTTTTCTTCTCCAGTCTGAACAGCCCCAGCTCTCTCATCCTGTCCTAGCAGGAGGGCTGATCCATCCCCTGAAGCATTTTTGTGGCCCTCCTCTGGATGCACTCCAACAGGTCTGTGTCTCTCTTGTACTGAGGACTCTACACCTGGACACAGTAATCCAGGTGAGGCCTCACCAGTACAGAGAAGAGTACCTCACCTCTCTCAATCTGCTGGCCATGCATCTTTTGATGCAGCTGAGGACACTGTTGGCTTTCTGGGCTGTGAGGGCACATTGCTGACTCATGTTCAGCTTTCCATCCACCGATACCTCCAAGTCGTTTTCAGCAGGGCCGTCCTCACCCCACATGTAAGACATTGCACTTAGTTTTGTTGAATGTTATGAAGTTCACTGATGCCCTCTGCTCAGGCTATCTAGTCTGTCTGAATGGCATGTTGACCACACCACGCAGCTTGGTATCATCTGCAAACTTTCTGAAGGTGCACTTGACCCCTCTGTCAGTGTCACTGATGAAGATACTAAAGAGTTATAGGTCCCAGCACTGACCTCTAAGGGACACCACTTGTCACTGATCTCCATCCACACCTTGATACACTGACTGCTACTCTGGATTCTGCAGCCAGTTTTTCATCCAGAACCATGGAGATGTGGCACTAAGGGACATGGCTCAGTGGGAACTGTGCGATGGGTTGGGGTTGGACGTGGTGATCTCAGAGGTCTTTTCCAATCTTAACAATTCTATGATGCTATGATATCTTCACAATCTGTAGAGAAGGATGTTGTGGGGTATAGTGTTAAAGGCCTTACTGAAGTGTGACATCAGCGACTCTTTCCTTGTCCATTGAATGAGTTACAACATCTTAGAAGGCAGACAGGTGGGTAAGGCAGGTCTTGCCCTTGCTGAAGTCATGCTGCTTCTCCCATATCACCTCCCTGACTTCTTTATGTCTTAGCATAGCTTCCAGGAGGATCTGCTCCACGATCTTTCCTGGCATAAAGGTGAGACTGACAGGTAGGTAGTTCCCAGTGTTATCCTTTTTACCCTTCTGAAAAATAGGTGTTATGTTGCCTTCTTTTCTAACCACCAGGAACTTTACTGGACTGCTATGACTTTTCAAATATCATTGAGAAAGCCTTAGTGGCTGTAACAACTGATATGCCTAGGACTCTGGAATGCACTGCATTGGGACCCATAGGCTTGTCAATGTTCAGATTCCTCAGGTGGTCACATACCTGATTTTTGGTCACAGAGGTAAGGACATTGCTTCCCCAGTCCTTCTGAACCAATCTTTTGAGGACTCTGTGGCAAGCAGTTATCAAAGATCGAGGCAAAAAAGTTGCTGAATACACCAGCCCTCTCCTTGTCTGTTGTTGCCAGCTTGCCTGTGTCACTCACTAGGGAGGATGAAATGGGAATCTCTGAAAGCTCCTTGCATTCCCCTTCCTTTATATATTTTTTTATAGTTCTGTCACTATATCACCTTCTAAGACCTTTCATCCTTAGCTGCTATTTGCAAGAGCAGTACAGGACACACTATGATTAGCTGGCTGACTAAATTTATCAAACAGGATCAAGCCTCCTACTGCTAAATCTCAATAATATGTGCTTAGAAAAGAGAAAGTTGTCTTTCATCTTTTAACTTATTAATGTAACTGTAACAGCAATGCAACAGAAGGTCAAAATAAGGTCAATCTAATCATCCATGTATGGTGCTTTGATTGCTTGGAAGTCTCTGTATCATTCAAAAATATTTTATCACTATTCTTTAAGAAGGTGAGCATCTTTTGCCCTGTCTCTCCTCATGGTTCCAGTCATCCAAATATCAAGACCTTTCTTGTATGATAATCAAGCCAAATATTCCTAAAATATTATGTAATAATAAAGTGTCTGACACCATAAAAGTACTCATTGGTAAGCAGATTATTTCTTCTACACTATACAGCTGTTCCTGCAGCGTGTTTTCTTTTGGCAGAGGTGGTTCAAGAAGAATTTATTAGACAGCTCCAGTAGTCAGGGTAATTGTGTTGGTGTACTTTAAAACTTTAAAAGTTGTTTTAAATAGATGTATTCTCTGATAAAGTATGAGCTGTATGTTACTAACTCATTGCTCTGTTCTGAAAGCTTTATAAGTCCTCGTATGGGAAAGTCCATGAGTCACAGTAATTATATTTCTGTGTGAAATATCAAAGTCTTAGGCCTAACACAGACTTCACAGTTCTCAATTAGTGAACCATTAAAACACTTAAAGAGACTCTGCTCTGACTGTATGCATTTCTTCACATTTACTGGACTGTTAAGCAATTTTTTGTACTAAAAATGTCAGAAGAACTACAGAAACTTAGTTAATCTCTTTGAAAGGGTAGGTAATAGCAGGACAAGGGAAGTGGTTTTAAGTTGAACGAGGGAAGATTTAGGTTGGATGTTAGGGGGAAGCTCTTTACTATGAGAGTGATGAGGTGCTGGAACAGGCTGCCCAGAGAGGTTGTGGATGCCCTGTCCCTGGAGGTGTTCAAGGCCAAGTTGGATGGGGTCCTGAGCAGCCTGATCTACTATTAGATCAGGAGGTTGACAGCCCTGCCTGTCGTGGGGGTATTGGAGATTCATGATCCTTGAGGTCCCTTCCAACCCAAGCCATTCTATGATTCCATGATTCTATGAAATGGAAGTGCAGATTACAGCTGTCATATGACAAGCTATAGTGAGTTTTCAAAGGAAGTCGTTCCTCATCTCCCAGATTCTCTCTCTTTTTTTTTTTTTTTTTTTTTTTTTTTTTTTGGTGTTACATCATATAAAATGATCAAAACTGTTTTGAGGGTGTGATTGCTGCTTTGTCTAGCGCTCAATTTAGACAAAAGTCAAAGCACACTTTGGTGTGATAACAGTGTGAATTGGTTCAGATGCAAACAACGTCTGGAAGATAAAAGTTCTAAAAGTTAGTAGAAGCCTTCCTATTTTCTCTGTGAATGAGTATTTCACTGTTTTCTGATGATCATTAAAGATAATGTTTTAACACATTTTAAGAACAAATTTCAGATTACCTTTTAGAGACTTTACTAATGATGAGCAGATCAGATGTAGAGATGAATAAACTAAGTTGTCCATTGTAACCCTCTGATTAATTTGTAGATCTTGTGAGGAAAATGCATCTCCTTTTATAGGCCAGTTTAACAGTTCTACAGTTTTTTATCCAGGCTGAAACATGCCTTTTTTTTTTTTTTTTTTTTTTTTTTTTTTTTTTTTTTTTTTTTTTTTTTTTTTTTTTCCCCACGATTCAGTAGCTGTAATGAACATGACCTGAGAAACCCACTGAAGAACATTGTTTGTCAAGAGGTAGGACAAGTGTTCTGTCCATAATGCAGGACTCTGAAATATGAAAAGGATGCAAAAATCATTGTATTCATTGGGATTTTAGATCCGTCTCTTCACTCCAGTAGCAGATGGTGAGGTTAATGCCTCACTGTGAGAAACAAGGCCACTGTGAGAAACAAGGCTAAACTCAAGTATGGGTAACAATAAGGCTAAGTCACTATCGAGTTAAAGCCTTCAAGGTTACTGCAAGGCTTGTGAGTACTGGGTAGTCCTTTGGGAGCATAGTTCATGTTTTTTGTGCTGTGGTAAACTGAAGAGTGCTAATTGTTTTTCACCATGTTGCAGAAAAATCATCAGGTCTTCTGGGCATAGTCTGAAAATAGTAATGTAGAAGGAAGTCTGGGTCTGCAGTGGGAGGGACACAAATTCTTCACTGCATGGGATAGGGAGAAGACAGGTCTAAGAAGGGCTGTGGAAAGGCTGAATGGATGTTATATATTTTTATATAATGTGTCTATCATGTTGTACCATTAAACATCACAGGAGTCTCCCCCCATCAGAGGAGAGAATGTACCTCAGCCTATCAGAGTTGAAACCAGTGAGTTCTGCCTTAGTTTTTCCATTCTTCATGTTTTTGTTTGTTTGTTTGTTTGTTTTTTGTTTTTTTTGCAGGAAGATAATCATGTAGTCTGTGGCATATTTTCTTTGGAAATCAGTAATGCTGGCTTTCTTGGGAAGTTATAAATGATGTTATGACTTTTCCTGGACTTTGTTTCCTGTTTTGGATGCTGGCAGGTCTCGGATGGCACAGCTTGTTTGCGCTGACTGGATAATAGTATTGCAGCTAGAAAAATTTGTCTTGCATTTGTATTTTTAATATGCTCTTTGCGTTTCATAAATTTCTTGATTTTCTTAAGTTCATATACACACACAAGAAAACAGTGTTGGACATTAAGGGCTTTTTGTAGAACATCTGAATGGAGGAAAATAACACAGGAAAAGGCAGCAGGAAAAGCTGCTTTATTTTTCTTCAAAGAAAGAGGCATGCCCCTTCTCATAAGGGAGGATAGAATTAATGAGCTTAATCAGTGGGTTCTGTATCTAAAAAGCTTTCTGAAGCAACAGTGATTATTATTACTGGTTTTATTACTACTGATATCTGCAAGACTGTATTCTTAGAGATGTAGTTACGGGGAAAGCAACAAGAGATGGTTATGTAGAAATACATAAATGTGTCTTGTGGCATGGCTGCTGCAAATCGGCAGTAGAAATGGCCAAACACACACTTTACAACTGCTTTCAAAGAGGAAGAAAGATAAATTGCCTCTTTGGTGTACTATGGCACTTTAGTTTCAAACAGTTTAGAAATACCATGTCTTGGCTTCTCTTGCTGGAAAACTGGAAACTTAGTTGCTGAAGCTGTGGCATTATAAGTGGTGAGAAACTGTAGAGCAAAGAAAGAGGCCTTCCCATCTTGTTATTATTCTTTTTGAATACTTTCAATACCTATTTACATTACATGCATCTGGAAGTTTTGAAGGTTTTATTTTACTGTTGTTTGATTTTAAATAGCTGTAAGTTCCTTATAGAGAAGCTGGTGAATGTGAGTTGGGTAAGCATGAAGGATTGAAAACTATCTGAATTTACAAGCTCAAAGGGTGGTGGTCAGTGGCACAAAGACCAGATGGAGACCAGTAATTAGCACTGCACATGAGGGGTCAATTCTCAGTCTGACTGTTTGCCATCTTTACTAATGATCTGTGTTGGATGGGGTGGAGTGTACCCTCAGCAACTTTGCTGATTGCACAAAAGTGGGGGGAATGTCTGATGTGGCAGAGGGTCATGCTGCCATCCAGAGGGAACTCAACAGCCTGGAAAAAATGGGCTGACAAGAAGCTCATGCAGTTCATCAAGGGGAACTTCATGGGATTAACAACCCTGGGCACCGACAGAGACTGGAGGCTAACCAGCTGGAAGTCAGCATTTCAGAAATGATCTTTGGGGTCCTGCTGTACACCAAGTAGAGCAGGAGTCAGCAGTGTGTCCTTGTGGACAGTGGCATTATGGGCTGTGGTTGGTGAAATGCTGACAGGATACTGAGGAAGGTGGTATGCTCAGCGCCAGTGAGGCTGCATGTGGAGTATTGTAATCCAGTTCTGGGCTCCCCAACACAAGAAATACATTAAGAGAGAATCCAATGAAGAGCCACAAAGATGATGAAAACACTGGAATGTCTCCCCTATGAGCAAAGCATGAGACACATGGGAATTTTCATCCTTCAGAAATGAAGACTGGATCTTTTTAGTGGGTATAAATATAATTAAGGGAGACTCTCCAGAAAACAGAGCTAAGTTCTTTCTGGTGGTGCTCAGTGGACACAATGGACATAAACTGAAACATGAAAGCTTTTATCTGAACACCAGGAAGTACTCCTTTGCTGTGCAAGTGACAGAGCACTAGAGCACTATGTCTGGTGAGGCTATGGAGTCTCCTACTAGGAGATTTTTAAAAGCTTCCTGGACCTGTGCCTGGGCAGTCTGCTCCAAATGTCGTGCTTGAGCAGTAGGATTAGACCAGATACACCAAGAGTTCCTTGCCATCCATAGTCATTCGGTGACTCTGTGGTGTCTTCACTTTATTTATAGAGTCCACATATGCATACATGTGTACAAACTGCACCCTCATTCAAAAGAGAAAATGAATGTTTTTTGCAGAAACCCTGTTGGACAAAGGATCTCTTCATTGTTAGATGTGGAGAATCTGTTCCTTTGGTGTTTTTTTTCAGGTTTGGTTGCTGTGTAGCTAGGATTTTCTAAGGATCATGACTGAAAGATTTCATGGGAACAAACTAAGTTGTAGTGCACTCTGATGCATTCTGCAGGAGGGTCTATTCTTCATATTTTCCTGTTTTTGAGTAATTTCCATTTGAGGACTTCTTGATCTTTAGCATGTGCTATTTTATATGTGGTTGTTAGACAGAGGAAGCTTTAGCAAAATATTTCATCTGCATCTAATTGGTCTTGGCAGATATTTCTGAAAATCAGTCTCCTTGTCTGAAAGTGCCATCCTGTAGCTGTCTAGTAAAAGTAAGCTGAGTTCATTTAAGGCCAAGGAACAGAGTTGACAGTAATTGGCATCAAAGTTTTGTGTAGTCATCAGGGCAGCAGATGAATTAATGGGTATGGGCTCTGGGTTGCTTTCAAAAGATCAAGATATGTTTAGGCAAGTGGCAAAGCAGATGGAGCTGTGCTGTCTGCTTTGCATCTGTTGTGTAAATAGAGGCCTTTGCTCTCCAAGGCCTTCTATCCCCAAACTGACCTTCATTATCAGTATTTACTCATTATCAATATTTATTATTAACACCTCCTCTTAGCATGTGTTTTTCCACTTTCCCTGTGTGCCAGATGCCTAGCAAACAGAGAAATCTATTTCCTGCCTTAAACATGTACAGATATGTGGCTAGCAGTCACAGAAATTTTAAAATGTTAAGTGGGTGCTGGAACCAAAAGACCAAGGGCTTAAAAACACATTTCTGTATGTCAAGCTGTGCTTCACAAACTTAGTGTCTTAGAGACCAAGATTTTTCTGTTTCATCCAAGGAAGATCATAGCTGATTACCCAAGCTGAGGAAGCTCCATCCCTGGAAATGTTCAGGGCCAGGGTGGATGGGTCCCTGGGCAGCATGGTCTAGGCAGAGAGACTGGAGCTAGGTGGTCATTAAGGTCCCTTCCTGAGCCATTCTGTAAGTCTGTGAATAGACTGTATACATGATTCTGATCATCTTGATATCATATATGATACATAATCTTACCCCTATGGTATTCCGTTACAGAGCCCTATCATTTGGTGCCACTCTTCAAAGTTCAATAGGGAAGTTATTCAAAATAGCAGGGAAGGGAGCAAAACAATGTGGAACTTTTAGTACTGCCCAGTTTTTGGTCCACAGGAGTGTACTTCCATAGCTGTGAGCAAATCTGAGTCTGCTGAGCAATTAGGGGATCAATGGTTATGGTCTTCCTAAGTGTAACTTCATTTGTAGTTGTTTTAATTTCTAAATGTTTATAAGAGGAGGTAAAGGTTGCCTTGAGTATTACTGTACCTATGCAAATTGTGAATACAAGCATGTGGGTATCCAGATTTTTAAGGTATACCTATTACAGCAACAGTTAATACATTTAAGAAACCCTATTTACTTGATGATTTCACCACAGAGGTACCCCTTGAAGACATGAAAAGGTGTAGGACATATAAAATGATCACTCTGTTGACCTGAGAAGTACAATTTATTTTCAGATGTGTATCAGAACTGGCTTGCTTAGTATCTGAATCTACAGTTGCATATTCAGCTTCACAGTACTTGCTTCTAACAAACCAGTTATTAAGATATTCATATACATCCTTTAAAATTTACATGTAACTATATGAATGCTTCATTTTGAGTTGTTGCTTTAGCATTTCAAATATGAAACATACATTCATAGCTAGGCACTGCTTATCAAAGCTATTGCTTACATTAAGGTTAATCGATGTTTAGTAACAAGCAGAAAATGTCCAAACCCATGAATCTTTACTGATTCTTATCTAGTCATTGCTTTTCATTTTAATTCTTGAGGCCTTTTGCAGAGGGTTTTGTTTCCTGGCCAAGAATATTCTTGTGAGCTTAAGTGGAAACATGAGAGAATTTATATCAATACCAGATTGTTCTCTAAATATAGCCACTTCTAGCACTTTTTTAAAACTAAGTGTCAAACTGGAGAGTTATTAGGGCAGTAACTATAGTTTGTTTGACAAAGGAGAGAGAACTTTGCACAGTGAAGTTGTCATATATGGAAATAAGATGAGTGGTATGTGTAGCTTGGACCATCACGTGTAGGCAAAAAGTAATCAGTGTTTGTTTTTATATGAAAAAGCACTCATGAATTTGGAATAGACTTCACAGCTAGCGGGTACTGAAGCCAAAAATAGTTACATGATCAATCACCCTTTACTAGCAGGGTACTTCAAAGAGTTTCTTCTCTGTCTTCTGGGTCAGCTAGATCTTTTCCTGTTGGTTAGCCTTTCCAGACTGTTCAGTTTTTGTGCTATTTGTTTTTAACAGATCATTTTGATTTTTCTGATTTGTTATGCATCTAACAAGGAATTTCACTGCCTCTGTTGTTAGTCAAAGTGCAAGCTAATCCACTTACTCTTGAGATAGATTTGCTATTAGTAAGAGAAAGTATAGGAGAGAGGGAGAGCTCAAGCTAAAACCCAGAACGGTGGAAGTTTCAGACTAAGTCCATGGTTTGAAAATATTCGTATTGTTCCATGGAAAGAACACAAGACCTAAATCTTTGAAACTTGCTGGAAAATGGAATCGCTGCCTGCTGGAGAACTGCACTATCTTGAGGCTCACTCTTGAGGCCTTTCCTAACTGGTGATTGTATCAACCTGCTTTGTATAGCCTCTGTATGGCCTGAATTGTACTACAAAAAAAGAGAAGAAATTATGCTTATAATAATGTTTTCTCTAGGCTGCTGATGGATAAAGTCAGTCTGCCAGATCTTCTGGAAATAATATGCTTGTGTGCTGTACCTGTATGGTGGGCCTGGGTGGAGTCTGTTCCACCTAAGCAGTTTGCTGCAGGCTTTTTACTGATACTGCTTGAGGAGGCTGCACGACATGCGTGGAAACCTACTGAGAGGATTCTATTAGTGCTGCTGTGGTCACTGTTATTCACCGGGCCACGTAAAGGCTACAGGAAACACAGCCCTGCACAGACACTGATGAGATTTAGATCGGAGAAAATACATTAAGAGGGATGCAGAAGAAAAGGTTCAGGTTGAAAAGGCATTGGCAGCCACTTCACAGTTTTTATGCTTATCTACAACCATGGCTCTGCTCTTCTGTACCTTTAGCTCCTTCAACATGTTTATGGATGTGAATTGCCAAACAATAGACCTTAAAATTTTATCAGAAAGTCTAGAGAATTGTATAAATTATTAAGTGCCAAGTACTATATCCCAGCTGCATTTGCTACCACAATAATATGTCCTGGTGTCAGCAAGGTGTATGCAAGTCTGCATGGCCAAAGAGCAGTAAGCTGAGAGAGGGGAGGGACCTACTTTATGACAATTTCCATAAGCTTTAGAAACAAGTTTGAAATGAGATGTTAAGCTCCCGACTGTTATTCTGAAGGTGAGAACATTAACTCATTCACTGCTCAGATTCAAATCAAACTGACTAGATAAGTATTATTCCAAATACTTGACTGCAGTTGTCTACTGTGATCGCATGTATTTTTAGTTTTAAACTAAAATTAAATTAATCAATTTTTAAATGCCAAGTGTAATAAAATACTCTGTTTTAATTGCTGTTTTCTCCTACCATGCCAATTTATTCTGCAATTGCATTGATACTTAGTTTCAAAGATTGTACTCAATATCTGAGAATTTTCAGAGGCTATCTAAGGCCTAAGACTTACATTGACTAGACCCTTAAATTTTATTTTTATATTCAGTTATAGAAAAGAATCATAGAATCATTAAAGCTGGGAAAAAAACAAAACAAAACTAAACAATAAGATTAGCTAGTCCAATCATCAAGGCATCACTGCCGTGTCCACTAAATTATGTCCATTAGAACCACGTATATCATCTTCTTGAAAACCTCCATGGATGGTGACCCTACTGTTTCCCTGGGCAGTCTGTTCCAATGCTTGACCACTCTTTCAGAGAAAAAATGTTCCTAATATATGGCCTGAACCTCTCCTAGAGCAACTTAGGGGCATTGCCTTTCATTCTTTCTCCAGTTGTTCAGGAGAAGCGGCTGACCCCCACCTCACTGCATCTTCCTTTCAGGGAGTGTAGAGCAGTAAGGTCCCCCGAGTCTTCTCTGGACTGAATGATCCCAGTTCCCTCAGCCACTCCTCATAAGACTTGTGTCTATAGCCTTCTCCAGCTTTGTTGCCCTTCTCTGGACACTCTCTGTGGCCTTGATGTCTTTCTGGTAGTGAGGGGCCCAAGACTGAAAGCGGTACTGAAGGTGTGGCCTCACTAGATCTGAGTACAGGGTAGCAATCACCTCTGCTCCTGCTGGCTACAGTATTTTTGATGCAAGCCAGGATGCCATTGGCTTTCTTCACCATCATCACTCTGCTGGCTCATGTTCAAACAGCTGTCAGCTAACACCCCCTTTTCCTTCACACAGCTTTTCAGCCACACTGCCCTAAGCCTGTAGCTGTCTGGAGTTGTTGTGACCAAAGTGCAGAACCCAGACTTGGTCTTGCTGAACTTCATACTGTTGGCCTCAGCCCATCAGTCCAGCCTGTCCTGGTGCCTTTGACACTTCTGCCTAGCACAGTGTCGTTTGCTACTGAGGGTGTACTCCATCCCCTTGTCCAAATCATCAATAAAGATATCAAAAAGGACTGCCCCAATGCTGATCCCTGGGGAGCACCACTTTTGACCTGACAGCAGCTGGATTTAACTCCATCTGCTGCCATGCTTTTGACCTAGACGTCCATCCAGTGTTGGACTACACCTGTCCAAGCCATGGGCTTCCAGCTTCACCAGGGGAATGCTGTCAAAGAAGTACACTTCCACAGGTCTGTCTGATAAGTATAATTTGATTGCAGTGGATTGCTTTCAGTTTTTTTATGTCTCATTATTATGATTATTTTGTGTTTGCATGGTCTGTTGGCTAGGTTTCCATGTGTTACTGCCAACAGTCGTAATTTTATGGCAGCACTTGTTCCCATGCACAATATAAAAACTGGTATCAAAGTTTTAACTTTCCTGGAGCAGAAAGTAAACTTCACCTTTTAAACTCATGTTTATTGAAAGGTTGCCCTGAAGATAGAAAAAATACGATAATATTAATGATAACATTAAGCAGACATTGTCTAAATGGGCCCTATTTTGTTAATCTGAAGTGATATAACCAAGAACTCACTCTTTAACTCCCACAAGGAAGGCAAAAATTTTAAAAGCGGATTCCACATTTGCTTTTTTATAAGGAGAACTTCCCAGACTATTTCATTGTCCCATCAAAGTTCCATACACTTTTTTCTCTGAAAGGAAGTGGAATAAATTTCAGAGAAAATATGTACGTAATAGAAACAGAAATTTTGGTGTGAGGAATTTTGTTTCTCCTGGAGATTCAGCAGACCAGTGATCAACCTTGTGGAAGAGGATTCATTTACGGAGTGCAGATCACACCAGCAACAGCAGGCTTGCTTACAGTCTTCTGTAGATGTGTGTCTGCTGGGGAATGTCATCATCAGTTGTAGCAACCGCAGAAATTAGTCATTAGGGAGTGCATGCGTCTGCCTGTGATCCTGCACCGGAGGACTTCTTTCCTGCCCATATGGGATTGCCAACTGCTGCTTGTGACACATTTCCTCAGTGCCAAAGAAGAGGTATTAAATGCCAAGAGATCTACACAAAGGTGTGGAATGTTTTTCCACCCCTGGCCTGCACGTTTCCAGATCTCTTTGCTATACAATTATTTTTCATAGAATCTTAATATCTAGTCTAAGTAGCTTCTTAATATCTAGTTTAAATCTACCCTCTTGCACTTTAAAGTGATTTCCTCTCATCCTGTTGCAGCTTTCCTGCAGGCTCCCTTCAGGTACTGGAAGGCCACTGTAAGGTTTCCTCAGAGCCTTTTTTTCTTAAGGCTCAAGAGCCCCGGCTCTCTCCACCTGTCCTTGTAGGGGAGGTAGTCCAGTCCTCTGATCATCTTTGTGGCCTTCCTCTGGACCAGCTCCAACATCTCCATGTCCTCCTTGAGTTGGGGGCTCCAGAACTGGACAAAGTAATCCAGGTGGGGTCTCATGAGAGTAGAAGGCCACAGCCACAGTTTAATGCAAGAGATAATTTGGCTTGTGTTAATAGTTTCTATTCAGTGGTCCACTAGCTGTTGGGCAGTAATTACATTAAACTGTAAGTAAATATCTTTATCATTACACTCTTGTTACCTGATGCAGAATTTAATCCCTTGTGTCTTACTGAACTGTTTATGTAAGGAAATATAAAGAAGTAGCCACAGTTTTATTCTCTCATGAAGTAGTTGTGTGATGGTTGAGTTATTTATATCTGTTTTCATTGAGGCACTGTGGGTTTACTTCTCTCCTAATGCCTGACAAAGAGATGAAGAGGAGGAACGCAGGCTTAGAGTTCCTTGTATGCTTCCCCTTCTAGAGCTGGTTTGCTTCCCCCTTCATGGTATGGGAACATCTGGAGAGCAGAGCTGTCTTCCTCCCCAGAGGATTGCAGGACAACCATGAGTATTCCTTAAAGCCATTTTCCTAACTGTTAATAGTCCTGTCCTTTTCTTCTGTGATGTAAAGAGTCTGAGACATAGCAAAGAAGCTACATACATAGTCATGTATGTGGATATCCCAGTGTGTATGAGGATGTGTCTGTGTGGGGGTGTGTGCATGCATGTGTGTGTGTGTGTGTGTGTGTTTTATGATACATTCCTTGTTCTCTGAAGTGTTTTATCCATTCTTTTTCTTTCTTAAAAATTTAACATACGCATCAGAAAAATTAGTTAACTATTTGCATTATATACTTAATTCATTTCCCCCCCCTTTGTATTTTTTTACACTGGAAGAGTCAATACAGCAAGGTGCTGATTTGAAGTAATCTTATGAAGTAACATTAACCTAAATTCTATCAATTTTTTGGCCTGTCATGTAGTGGATCAGCTTGTACCAGCTTCTTTGTAGTATTAGAGACCAGACATGTGTAAGACCTTGTGCTTTCCTTCTTCAGAG
Organism: Excalfactoria chinensis; assembly: GCF_039878825.1. Lineage (NCBI taxonomy): Eukaryota > Metazoa > Chordata > Aves > Galliformes > Phasianidae > Excalfactoria > Excalfactoria chinensis. The sequence goes on from NC_092857.1 coordinate 33,545,285, forward strand.
CACTCTAATTATAGGAATACTGGCTCGGTACTTGGGGTTATTTCAGTATCACACATTGAAAAGTTGACTTTTTTCTTTTTTTCCAAGTTCCCAACAGTCATAAATATTTTCCTTGTTTTCCACGATAAAACTTGGCAAGTAGCTGTCTTGTGGCCTTGCTTAATCTCAGCTTTTGAGGTTTAAAGAAGGAGCAGCAGCAGAGGGAGTTACTCCCTCTGTGTGTGGAAGTGGGTCTCTTTGTCTACCATAAGGGGAGAGTGAGCACAGTGTAAGGAAGCTGGACTCATAATGTTTTGAAAATTATCTCTTGTATGTGAGTTGCGGACAAGCTGTCAATACTATCTGGACTTACAGCTTGGAGCAGTGACTGGAAAAGGCAATTCTACAACTTCTGTTTTGAGAGATGGCCTGCAGTAGGGATCTGCATATACCTGAAATCTGAATATGAAATGAAGATTTGTGGAGCGAGACTAATCATTTATTAACATAAAATCAAGAGTAAACTACCTCCATAATCTCGAAAATGTCTGTTGATACTTCTTGGGCAAGTACAACTGCAATTTTTTTTTTTTTTCTGTAAACAGTGAGCTTTCTCTGCAGACAGCACATTTCTGACTCCTCAGGGCACAAGCAAAACCTCTTTCCCTTTTGGGATCAGATGCTGGGATAGTTTGAGACTTGAAAATCTGTTTCTTGACACCAGAAACAAAGCAGTGAGTCACTGTCAGTGACCAGCCAGACACACCAGAGCTCCATCCGGCGTTGTCAAGTGCAGAAGGCAATGTATTGGAGCACTTGCATGTAACAGACACTAGCTCTTGGCTTCGCTTTCCCCCAACAGGCTGCATGTTTGCAGAAAATATTTTTCCAGTACTGAATTCACTGTTCCTGGGGAGACTGTAAAAATACAGAAAATGCTTTGTGACCAGTGATGACTGTGTTCATTTACAGTTCATGAAGTTCTCTCACACCTTCGAATGTTCCAGTCACTTCCTTGTCTCAAATAACTTCTGAAATATATTTTATGGCAAATACAACACTCAGAAAGGAGCCTTCTCAAGAAAAACTGCACTATGAGCTGTTTCTAAAAAGACCACACAAGACTTGGCACATTAAGCAAAGTTATTTCTGCAGTTTGTTATCTACATAGTTTATTTTGTTTCAGAATGCATACAAAGCACATGCTGCTAAATTGGGCTCATCTGTTAATACAGTTGATACCACAACCAGCTCAGCAAGGCCTCCAGCAAGCCTGAAAAGTGGCTGAGAGTGAGAGGGCACAGGGGAAGTATCTAAATATGCTTGTTTTGCATTTAGTCCTTCCCAAATAGTCCATCTGTGGCAGCTGTCAAGCTCCAACACCAGGCTGGAAAGGTAGAGGGTCAGATCTGTTGGAGTCATTTGAGAATGTTTTATTATGTTTTGAACAATAAATTAAGGCACATGCTTGCAAGAGAACTGCTCCCTGTGTGTAGTATTCAGTGCCCAGAGAGGTTTGGCAGAGCACATGTATGGAATCATAGAATGGAATCATAGCATGGCCTGGATTGAAAAGGACCACAGTGATCATACAGTTTCAACTCCCCCCTGCTGTGTTCAGGGTCGCCAACCACCAGACCAGGCTGCCCAGAGCCACATCCAGCCTGGCCTTGAATGCCTCCAGGGATGGGGCATCCACAACCTCCTTGGGTAACCTGTTCCAGTGCATCATCACCCTCTGTGTGAAAAACTTCCTCTTAATATCTAACCTAAACCTCCCCTGTCTCAGTTTAAGACCATTCCCCCTTGTCCTATCACTATCCATCCTCATTAACAGCCATTCCCCCTCCTGTTTATCTGCTCCCTTCAAGTACTGGAAGGCCGCAATGAGGTCTCCCTGGAGCCTTCTCTACTCCAAGCTAAACAAGCCCAGTTCCCTCAGCCTTTCCTCATAAGAGAGGTGCTCCAGCCCTCTGATCTTCTTTGTGGTCCTCCTCTGGACCCGCTCTATGAGCTCCACATCCTTCCTTTACTAAGGTAAGTTAATCTGAATGGAGTTTTATGAATCACCTCAGCTGTGTTAATGCCTGGGTGATTACCCAGGGCTAAGATGTAAAGTAGGTAGAATGAAGCTTAATAGTTTTAGTAGTCTGATAGGTGAAAAAAGAAAATGTAATGACCCAAAAATTTCAGTACATTGGAAAGTTTTGCCAAACCTTTACTTAGTTTGGCAGTGAAATAGGAGTCAGTGAGGATATTGTGAAGGAAGCGGTGTCATGAATTGGCAGAGTGAGACTGATAGATTTTTTCCAATGACTAGTATATATCTCAGGTGTTATTTCTGTCTTGATAAGTGTGTGTTGCAGCTCAAACGACATATGGTAAATATCCTTGCAAGCAAGTGCCCTAGGTTAATTAATTAAACTGGATATTCATGGAGTGAAGCTGATGTAAGTGCATGCTAAAATTCATCAAAAATTTCAGCATTTCCCTTCTAAAGTTATTTGGAAAGAAAAGAAAATATTTTGGGCCACTGTCAAGAATAAAGGCTGAGCATCTGTGATAACAGGTGTCCCTGGGCAGCTGGGGAAGCAAGAGAAGAATTTGCCTGGAAGAATTTGCTTATATGTCATTGCTGCACAGCAGGAAGCAGTGCCACCATGATGTGATGTGCACATGAAGAGTGGAGGAACTGACACAAATGGCAGGGCCCATTTTGGGTCCTGCTTATTTTGGTGACTGCTTATTTTGGATGATGTCTGATGGCCTGAGAGGAGCTCAGATACCAGATGATTCATCAGTTGAGTTCAGTCCCAGTGAAGATTTTGATTGGCTGTGTAAATGTAGCATATTTCTGTTGGTCAGTAAGATACGTTATAGGAAGCAAAATACTGGTGCTCTTCCTAAATCTCCTGAATTCCTAAACACTCATTGGCATCCATTTATTTCTCAGACTGAAGCTTGTACAAGAGAGCCTTTTGACTCTGGTACCAGGTAAATATTACAGATGTGATTCTGGGTATTTCAGATGGTTCACTGCGTGCCAAAGCTCCACAACTGAGTCTCCTTCTAGTGGTATCAGAGACTGCAACTACAGAGGCAGAGAAGAAGGAGCTATAGGGCACCAGCCTTCCTCACAGAGTGTCACAGTGTCTTGTAAAATACTTTGGGATCCTTTGAATTTTGAGACCAGCAAGGAGTATAAGATTTCATGTAATCCCTGTAAAATTTAGATTCGTTATAGAGTTAATAAATACATCCAGGTCTCTGGAAAAAAACAAAAACAAAACACCAAGCAAGAAAGACCACCATGGCAAGCTTTCAATCTTATGTCTCCACGTGTAGTTTTTCATATTTTTAAAATCATCCCCTCAACCAAAAGGAAAGGAGAGTAATAATTGAAGAATTAAAATCAAAGTTTGCAGTAGACTCGACAGCTTGAATTCCAGGCTTTCTGGGCTGTGAAATCAACCTCCAGTTTAATTTTTTCAGTTTTTAACAGCTCCTGTGTCAGAGTACTCAGCCAAAACCCATTACTTATGTTCTTGGAAGAGAGCTCCCTTGCAGGAGTAGGACTGTGATCAGAACCCCTGTGCTTAGGTTCCGATAGACGTAATCTACCATGCAGCATGGATAATAATCATTTGGAGTGCATGTTCTTCTTGAAGAGGCATAGTGCATGTATTTGAAGGAAAAATCTGTTGGTAAAAATCTCTGGGCATAGGGGATCTGATACTTATTGAATGTAATTGTACAGCAGGTTGCATTTAAAGTTCAAATGGCAAATGCAGATTTCAGGATTAACTGTACAGCTGCTGCCCATTCCTGTAAAATGTGCCTGAGCTGTTTTAGAGATAACAGTTATTTAACCTGGGGCTGTTTCAATAATCTTTTGAAAACCCTTGTACTCTCTCTTGTGTGTGTGTGTGTGTGTGTGTGTGTGTCTGTGTGTCTGTGTATATGTATTTTGGCTTAGTCTGTCTGTACACAAGTACATCCCCAGTTGCTACCAGCTACTTGTCACATGGGAACTGTGTACAGGACAGCAATCATAGAGGCATCCTTCATAAACCAATGCCTCGGGTGTTGATCTTTGAAGTGAAAAAACTGCTGCATGCAGTTTGCAGAACTCCAGAAAAGATCAGCCGTGATCCTCCTGGTGTCAGTTATGTTCAGCATCAATAGATGCATTCCATGCAGGTTTTGTAGTTGCAGATACTGGATCTACACTGTTTCATGCTCCCAGTCCATGCTGAGACTTGGTGGGACAGAAAATGAGTCAGTGTGGCTGCTTCCTCACTTAGAGCGGATTACTCGAGAGTAGCCATTGAGTAAACATGGCAGCAGCGAAGGAGCTGCCACAGAGCAGCAGCCAGCAATAAACAAAACAGGAGTCAGTCACTGTCAACAGCTTTTACAAAGCAATGGTATGACTAGGCAGGCTTACTCAGGCAGACTTCTACTGAGTTACAGTTAGCACCCATCAGGATCTGATTAGCTCACCTTTAAGCATTATCTGTAGCTAGCTGTTTCAAGGCCTGGATCTAAATGCAAACCTGGTCTGTTAGTGTTTCTGTGTGTGTTTTGTGATGTGTGATCAGTGGTCTGCCCACTAATGTCATCCTCATGATCCTGGAATAAACCAACCAAACAACCAAACAACAACAACAACAACAACAAAAAGTGGAACTATTGACCTTACAGAAAGCAGGAAACTGAATCCAGGAATTTTTGAAGCCAGTGAAACCAATAAATATTACAAATATTTCAAAACCAAATAATATTTCAGTCTTTGCAAGACCTAACGCCCAGGTGAACATCAGAGTAAATGCATTTTGTCTAGGTTAGGCACATTTATTAATTTCCTTGTAGGGAAAAGGCTTGTAAGCAAGGGATACATTTTTTTTGTCGATATTATTTAGCTGGGAGAAACAAGTATTTAGGCAGATGAACTATTTTTTTTCACAGTGCAGTAGGCCAAGAGATTTGGCAGATGCAGAGAGAGCATCTCTGTAGAAAAGCTTTGTTTTCTTAATCTCTTACTGAAAGCATCCCTGTGGTTTGTAGAAGCACTCCAGGAGGCTTCCAGTTGGGATTTTTCCTTTCCCTGAGGGTTGTGATGCAACCTTCCCAGGACCCCAGTGTATATTTCAGCCCTGCACTCAAGCCAAGTCAGCCTGGGCAGGCTTTCACTCTGCTCTTCCCCGGGCCCCAGCCCTGAGGCTCTCTTGTCCTCTGCCTTTTTTGGGCCACTGCTGTTGTGCTATTGCTTGCTCTGCGGGATAGGGATCAACAACTTGGTTTGGGTTGCAAGTCTGTTGGCTTTATCTTCTAAAAAAAAAGCCACCATTGCATGGACTAGGGATTGTCTGGCTGTGGGCAGGCTGAGACTTGGTCAGAGCAGAATGTGGAGCATAGCTAGTGACATTCTGTGGGCATACCCCAACACACCCACAGTGTGCATCAGCAATGTTAATAAGCAGCATAATTCAAGGGAACACTGTAGGAATGAAATTTTGTCTTCTTTTGTTGAAGGAAGGCAGCTCTATGTTGGTGAAAGAGCTGCTGCAGTGCTTTTCCCCTGTGCTTCATCCTGGGGTAATGTGATAGGAGAAACAGATGGAGGTAGTAACGAGAAATGAACTCTGTGTGGATACATACCTGTTGGTTTCTACTTTACATAGTTCTTGTTTTTTTTATATTCTTTGTGTACTGGGAGCAGGAAAACCTGATTTGAGGAGCAAAGGACTACAGAAAAGTATCTTCTAAAATATTTATTTACAGTCCACAGCAGAGTATTCTGTGTCAAAATCTTGCCTGTTTTCTGCTCAAGTGTACCAGCTAATGGAAATCACAGATATGGCCTTTTGGAAGAGCTGTCACAAGTAAAATCAGAGGCACCAGACAGGAATCTGGGACTCTTTATGTCTTCAGATAAAAAGTTGTCAAAATGATATAAGGAAGAACATGAAAAGGAGAGCATGAAAAGGTTGGAACAACTGCTTGCTGGAGCAGGTGAATAGTCTGCAAGGCCATGTGGTTGTGTTTGGAACAAGAGGAAAGAAAACTTTAAAAGTATATAAAAATCTGTGAGGTCATTGTGAATGAAAATAAGCCCGCATGGTTGTGCTTGGAACAAACAAAGTCTGGTGTAATTGGTGCATGATGTCAGGATTTTGGGACTTCTGCAGGGAGAGCAGGGAGGCAACACAGCTGCGGCCAAAAGCTCTTACATTTAAGGCATCCCCAGTGAGACTGCTGTAGTGGGGCAACTCCTCCAAATCAAAAACAGAAAACAGAAGCATAAGCTGAATCCCCGCCAGGCATTTTGCAGCCACGCCAGTGAATCAAGGCAAGAAGGCATTGCTGGTATGATAGTAGCTGTGACCACACATACAGAGAGCTGCAGGATATTGTGTTACTTTGACAGTTTTTGACAGGCTCACTAACAGCTGGCTTTCTGCACCTTCTGCGGAAGCAAAGGAGAATGCAGGAGGTGGGGCTGGTAGTTGAGCCAAGGCCTCCACATAGGAACAGTGTAGGTAACAAGCCTCTGAGAACTCTTTTCCCCTGGGCTAGAAACAGGAGCACTCTGACCCAGTTGGTATCCTTGACCACCAAAGGTCCCAGTGATAGCTCCCACTTTCTGGAGAGTGACTTGGATTGTAAAGCCTGGAGAAAACTGCCAGGAGCATCTCCTGGAGTCAGGGCTGTCAGTGCAGCAAGAGAAAGGTGCGTGATTGCTGGGAAGAGTTGCTTGTATGCTTGTCACCCTCAAATGTGTGCTGTTTTATAAAATGCTTTTTGACTAAATATTACTCAGCTTTGTGGAAGTTGCATGGAAACCCAGCTGTTCTTCCTGAAGAAGTGAAACAGTACTGGGGTGAATTTAAGGAGATCCTTTTCCTTTCCTCAGTGGGCGACAGAAGGGCTTCTGGTGACCAGATAGGATTATGAGCTTTTGTTGTAGGCTTGAGTTGCCTCCGTGAACGCACAGGAGGAGCTCACAGACAACAGCAGGGCAAGAGTACAGCCAACGTTATCTACTTTTGTGTCTCTTTTCCTCAGCTGCCTTCACAGAGCTGCTTTCATGAAACCACAGATGAGACAAGGAGGTTTAAAGACCAAAAGGTTTTTCCCTGTGATAACGCTAATTGGTCCCAGTGGATACTGTGCATTTCTTCTGCAGTGAATCTAACAGTTTACCATAAATAAGCTCTACCATGGCTTATCAGGAATGGAAAGACCAGCTATATTCTGCCTTGTCAAGTAGCTTTAATCACAGACATTTCAGGCATCAGGGACTGAGCCGCTACCTTCATGAATGTGAGCTAGCCTTTGCTGCTCAGCCCAGTGCATACTGTGCTTGCACCTGTCCACACAGGCCAAAAATTGCTGCCATAAGTCCTCTGGGGACCAAGGGGAAGTAGTCAGCAACTGGCACTGCTGCTTCTCTGCCTCATCTGACAGCTGTGGCCAGCAAGGGGGATGTGAGGCAGATGGGCAGACGTCCTCTTCTTCCACCCCCTCCACCTCCTTCCTCCCTCCTCCTCTGGTTGGCTGACAGTGATGTGAGGCTCTGCTTTCTGTGGCTGCCAGGGAGGTACTGCTGCTGAGGCTTTGCCCAGAGGTTCTGCTCTTGTGACAGGCTGTGCTTTCTGGGGCTCGATTTATGGTGACACCCTGATGGAGGCTTTTGCATACTAGAATGGTTTGGAGATTTGACTTTCTTCACTGAATTGTAGAGGAAAAGCTTTTCTTCCTCTTGCTTATGCAATTTTTTGGTTTCCCAGCACACAACCTAAAAGAATTTGGAAATTCCACTCTTCCTCTTCCCCCCAAAAAGCCATACCAAAACGTGTTGTAACTCTTCCTGGGAAGAAAAATCTCATCTTTTCCTAGTTAAAGCAAATTTAACAATGATCCACATGCTCCTCTGTCTTTCCAGATGGCTGACAGCAAACCAACAAAAAGTGCTGCATTAGTTGAAAAGTTTCCTTTCTTCTGGAAAGAAATTGTACCAAAACCAGAGTGTTGAATGTGAAGCTTTGGTTTCCAGTTTCCACAAGCCTTCACCTTTTCAGCCAAACTTCGTGTGTTCCTAACTCCAAATCTGAGCCTTCATCTAAGCATAATCTGCTGCCAGGAATAGCCTCCAACTACAAACAGTTTTCAAAATGATCATTGGTATCATTAGTTTTTTTTGTTTGTTTGTTTGTTTTTTACCATTAGTGTTTTTAACCAACTTTAACCAGCTGGTGATGTAAGAATGAATTGTTTTGCTCTCCTCCTTCCTTACCTCCCTCCCTCCTAATGTTCTTTTCTGTTTCCATATACCTGGCATTTCTTGCGAATTTTGCCTATAAATAAATGTGCAATTAATGTAAATTCCCAACCATTTTTTCTGCTTCGTATTTCCTTGATAATGTTTCTTTTGGAACTATCTATATATATTATAAAGCTGCACTGTTTCTGTGCTGAGCGAACAGCTCCGACAGTTATAAGCCCCTTGAAGGGTGTAACATGTCTGTGGTTATGTTTCCAAATGTTTACAGGCTAAATACATCATTAAAAAGCTAGCTAGTAATTTTAGTTATCCCAATTGTTTGTTTTGATTTTATTTTATTTTTTTCAGTTTCCTAATGGCATGTGGTTAAGCTTATTAGCCAGTGTCTGGCATTGTGCCTTGTTTTGGTTACTTACAGGGAGATCAATTGCTGCCGTTCTCTTACAGTACTGGGGAAAAAGAGGAACAGGTGATTTTGCTGGTCCCACCTCAGTCCCCCATTGTCATAATCACTGCTGAATGATGTATAGATTCCTATTTAGTAAGTAAGTAATACTAATTAGAAGGTTAAATATGAGTGAATGTCTCTGTAAGGAGCTGCTTATTAGAAAAGCAAGATCAGAGATGTGCACTGAGGAGTGTTACTGCCACAGTGCATATTTGCTTTAAGGCTGGACTGATTTGCAGCATCGGCTCCTAAATTCCCCAGGGTCTCAAGATCTTGCTTGGCAGAGCAGGAAGGAGCACTTTCTGGTCTTGTTCAGAGTGTAATTCAGCTGCCAGGCAGAAAACAGTGAGGCTAGACATTAGATGAAAAGTTATTTCAGAAACCTGTGTTGAAAAGTTTGTTACTTGCCAGCTGGTGCATTGAGTGTGTGGTAAGAGAAATGCATCTGAAGGTCCCCTTGCTTCCATCTCTTCTCCTAAACAGCAGGTGTTTGCTGATGCCAGGAAACTGCTGGCTACCAGAAGTTACAGGTAGTTAGCTATCTCTGGCTGCTGCCACCTATAAGGAAGCTTGTATGGTGACAGCAAAAAACAAAACAAAAAAGCCTCATGCCATTCCCTAAAAAGGGAAAGAATGTGCAGCTTTCCTTTATTTATGTACTCAGTTATGCTGGTCAGGGCTACATCTATCCCCTAGTTAAGTACTTGCCAGAAATTGCAAGAAATTGTACATTTGCATTTCTGCATTATCAGGCTTCTACCAGCATTTTGTGTAATTCCCGTAGTCCTCTTCTGAAACCTCTGGAGCGACTTCTAATAAGTGCTTGTGGTGGTTGGAAGAAAGAGGATTTTGAGAAATAAAACAGCCTGCTATAGCGTGCTTCAAAATGAAGCTGCATGATGCATTTCTAATGAGAATTTTCTGGGTACAGCAGTGTGCATTCATCTGGTTCCTGAAGTACTGCTAAATGTTCTTCTGTTACTCCCACAAACAAGTGTGGAAATTTGTCTGCTTTTTTACTCCAAGGAACCCTCTCTTTGCATTGATTTGCTCTCACAATTGCTCTGTGTCAGTCCTTGAGGTCTGCATTGTGAGACCTTCCTTTCTGCAGCAATAGCACATCATTGCTATTATTGAAATACAATTTAGTATAAAGGCCATTTAGTCAATGCTAGCATTCATTTGGAAGAAGTTTAACATTAGCATTTTCTGTACTTGATTCTGCAAAGTGCCTGTCTCCCTGATCCTGATTAGCTAAGCATTTGAACACACACACAAAACTCTCTATCAGTGATCCCATTGATTTCAGTGTAGCCAATCACATACTTAACTTTCCAGAGTAGGCTAAAATGGTTAGCAAATTAGGGTGAGAGCACTTCTTTTTTGGAGACTTTAGCGGTTAAGTCATATTAATCTTTAAAAAGAAAAGAACTAAGAGATCTCAATTAAAAGGGAGTTCATGATCTTTGCTTTCATATTGGCCGGGATTCAGATCAGTCTTGTCTGGAAACTCTAAGAGGTTTTCTTCCTTTTTTAAATGAATACTTCTGTACAAGAACTCTAAGTCTACTTATAATTAAGTCTTAAGGCCAGGCAGCCATTTGAACCTCACAGCTGGTAATATGAGGTCTTCATGTGAATGGGAGTTCCTTTGTCAATGCTAATTTATTTGTAAAAAAAGGGGAAAGTCATAAGAATGTTCCATTTATCTGTCGGGTTTCTCATGAAGTCTAGACAGAAATAGGGCTGAAATCTAAACTGAAATTTCCAGGCGTGGATTCCGAATTGTAGGTTTCTTTGTAAGCAAAATGATACAAATTCAGGCTAGCTTCGAAACAAAGTTACTGTGTACAGTATAAACGGGTTAAGTAACTTTCTGTTCAGTGTTTGTAGGGGAGAGAGAGAGCATGTGAAGTGGGATGCTGCAACACACTCTGCCCACGAAAACAGCTCTTGTCAGAGCTGCTGTCTACTTATGGCATCTTCCCAAGGGCATCTGCATATACCACATCCATGCCTGCAGTTTTCCTTGTGAGGTGGTGACTGTCCATATGCATGTTTTTTTTCACAAGGGAAAGTATACTTGTGAATGTGACAGGGCGATAGGAGAGCTTCTAAGAAGCAGCCTCAGGGTGCTTCGGTTGAGTTGGAGGGTTCCAGGCCAGACTTGAGAAAAGGGTGTGCCACAAAGGTAAACAGTATGAACACCATCACTCTGATTCTTGGTGTGTCCACGCTAAGCAAGTGCTTACTCATGTAGAAACTGAGGATGGGCTCTTTGGCTGAGTAAAATGAGATTGAAGGTAGGTGTGACATTGTGCTGTGTGAAGAACTGGCAGGACACAATCCTCAAGAGCTCTTGCATGCAGTCTGGCTATTGGGAGCTGGTATCAGTTCTGATTTGTCTGTTACACGTGGCTGCTGGGTTAGGAAGATTGTTTTCCAAATCAGGTTTTAGCTACAGATGTTCTGTCTTGTTTCTTGTTTTACCCTTGAAATTCTGTTTCACTTGTTTCTGGCATTGAATCCCAGCTTTCTGTGATTCTGGTATGCTGTTATGCACTCCTGACCTTGATGCCGATGTATTAATGAAGTCTCCAACACCAGACATTTGTCCCATGGTGATTTATTGTTATCTACTTTTTATTTATTTATTTATTTTTTTACATGTTGTTTCTTTTGTTTGTTTGTTTTTGTTTTTGTTTTCCTCACACTTCCTTAACTTCTCATCACTTTTTGATTATTTTTGATTATTTTTGATTATTTTTATTTTTAAAGAAACTGATACTTCAGGCCCTGCTTGTAAAACGGTGATCTGGAGGTTAATTTTGAAATAGTCCCATTCACATTGCTGATACTTTTAAATGTGGCACGGTAGTTAGCACTGTTTTTTAGCCTGTGTATTTGTACCTGTTAGTATTTCTTGGGTCCTCCTCATTTTCTTCTTTGAAGTCAGGAATTCATTACAAGATTTTAGCAGCATTCCTTTTTTTTTTTTTTTTTTTTTTTTTTTATTGCTTTTAAACATAAAATAGAAAAATAAAGTAAGAAAATTTTGATCTGTAAGTCTAACTAAACATTCCTACAACATGTTCTTGTATAGATTATCTTTTTAATCAAATAGTTTGTCCAGAGCTACCAGTTCTGGAGGGCAGTACTTAATAAAGAATTTTGATGTGTGTCTGTTTTTATTCCTAGGACACTACATTTCTGTGGACACATCTTATGAGGGTGAGAAGGCCGTGCTTGTCAGTCCTGACCTATATTTTGAAGAATGGAGCTGCATTAGACTGATTTATCAGATAGCAACTGCTTCAGTGACTTCATCTGATCCTGCCAGGCTCAACCTGTACATGAGGATAGAAGGAGAGACCTTTGATAGTTTACTGTGGTCAGCCAAGGAGCCTTCAGATAGTTGGCTTATAGCTAGTTTAGATTTAACAAACAGCACAAAGAAGTACAAGGTAAGCAGAGTTTTGGAAGATAACCGCCACAGGCTTTATTGTGTACACATTGGGGTGGATGGATTGCTTTTCAAATGTTTCTACTCTTGGCCTCATTCGTCCTATTCTTGTTCCATGAAGTGTGCGGTTTTCAGTATACTCCTCCTTGATGGAAGAGAAATGTACTCTATCCTGCTGGGATACTGAGTGCTTGTTCTAAAGCACCTGGGTTAAAACTGATGTGGGCTAGCAATGTGTAAGTGACTTACCTCTTCTATCCATAAAATCAGTGAGTAATGCTGTTTTGAGCCAGGCACTGGATAGTGTTCCAAGCAAAGGCATTGTGGAGCTTACCAGAAAACACAGCTGATGGAGCCAGAGCAGCACGGATGCTTCGTTTCTTGACAGGTCAACACAGTTGCTGTCGTTTCATAGCAGATATGTGACCTCCCAGGTCTTAGGTCTGCCCATGTGCTCTCTTTTTCCTGCCCTGTACTATTCAGGAAGAAGAAAAGGTCAGAAGCTTAGAGGAGAGTGTTTCTACCCAAACCCTACTACACTGTCTGTCACAGCAACTCCCTGTATACAGAAAGCTGCAGAGTATCTGTACATTTCTCTATCTGTGTTGAATGAAGTGCGTGCTATTTTGGCTTTGTCTCATTGTCTTTCAGTGTACTTTCTTTATCTTCAGAGAAGGGTATTAACTTTGTTGCATTCTAACAAGCCTCTCAGCAAAAGTACCTCTGCTGACTGGAAGGGTGATGAGTTCCCTACATGGCTTATTTAACCCATTTATCTGGTTTAAATGAGTGAGAATGGGCATTCTAACGCTCTAAAATCTACAATCTGATTTATATTGTGCAGATTGTACTGGAAGCTGAAATGGGACAAGATAAATCTGCCAGCATAGCAGTTTTTGAAATTAAAATAACTCCTGGATATTGTATTGGTGAGTACTGTCTGCTCAGATCCTGTTTTCTGTGAGCAGAAGAAAATGGCTTGCTGGCTGTTCTAAAACTCTAATTAAAGGATTCAATTTAGGAAAAAAAAAAAACAAACAGTAGGTTTTATCTTGTTGAAAAGTTAACTGCCGTGTTCAGAATAGGTATTTCATTGTTTCTAAGTTAAGACTGTGCATGCTAATATATTTGTGTTTACTCATCTCTCCAGTAATATAAAGATTTCACGTATAGTTCGTTCTGTCCTTAAGCAGTTTGTTGTTTGAGCAGGACCAAATGTTATGTTTTTACAAAACTAGACTTCTGCAAACATGAAACACAATTCCTGTGATATTATTTCCTTTGTCTGCCACCCCATGTTTCCTTACAAAGGAGTGCTTCAGACTGTAGAGTAAAAGATGTGGTGATATTCACACCGATGGCTATTTATTCATGACATTTGCAAAATGCTGCCATGTTCAAAAATTTTAGTGGCTCAGAGGCCAAAAGACCTTTCTGTTTCTGGGGAGCATTGGTGGAGTCCAACTGAACTGTTAGCAATTCTTTGGATCTGCAAAGGAAATAAAGCAATCTTGTCACTGCTGTGAAATATTATTTCTGCTCTGCTTTCAGCCATCCTTTCTTTACAAATGGGAGTTCTATTCTGAATCTTCAGTAAGTACTAGAAGGTGGATTATTTTAAATCTATTTTGTTTGGTTTTAAATTACAGCAGCTGGGTACAGCTGAGATGAGAACAGAGAGATTGGACTGAACAAGACAGAAATGTTTATTGTACAGCAGTGATCAAGAACTGTCAGTATTTGCTTCGGTTATTATAATCTGTTAAGTAGTGTGTCCATTTTTATAAATGTAGGTGTTCTCTGCATTGCCGTATATAAAACAGCCAGTGCTTAGCAATAGCATTTATTCAAGCTTTCTGTAAAGAAAATACATGCATTGAGCTGGCGTTTGCAATTGCAGAATGTGACTTTGAAGAAAATCATCTTTGTGGCTTTGTGAACCGCTGGAACCCCAACGTGAATTGGTTTGTTGGAGGAGGAAACATTCGCAATTCCCAGTCTATCCTTCCCAAAGACCACACGCTTAATAACGAATTGGGTAAGCAACAAATGTATAACCAAAGTACAGGTGAAAACACACAGGTTGTGTGTCTCATATACTGCAAATTACTATGCATGTTCTTTTTTTTTTTTTTTTTTTTTTTTCTTGGAACTGAGTGCAGGAAGAATGATTGACAAAAGAGCAGAAATCTTAATCTTTGGTGTAGCGCTGTATGAAATACTGCAGCAGATGAGACATGGGGAACCCGGCTTGCTACAGTGCACTGTGCACCTCAGACAGCACTGGGTTTTTGTTAGTACAAGGAATTATGTCATTAAAAGTGAGGCTGATACTTTTTCCTTAACTCATGCCGCTGTGCCTTTATATTTTATTTCACAATTGTATGAGTTGAGTACAGAGTATCAGTCCGGCTCTGCATAACTCTGTTCAAATACTGGTAAGATTTTCATGGAAGTTGAACTCACCAAAACTTGAGCCATGGTACATATGGACCTTCTGCATATTAGAAAGGACTGTATGAAACTGCCCAAGCTGGCAGCTGGGAGAGATTTATTTTCCTGTAGCCACACTATTTATTTTTCACACAAACTCTTGCTGCTGACTGTTGAACGAGAAGATCTCAAGAATCTAAAATTCATATTAAAGCCGCCTTTTTGCAAGAAGTGTGGTACGGGGATACATCAACCATTTGTCAGGGGAATTTTCATTAAGATATGAAATGTGGTAACACTGCAGAAGAAAATGAAGCATCTCAGGCAAGTACCACTGCAGAGTCACCAGTCCCCTGACCATGGGCAAGCTGGATGAAACTCACAATCAAGGCAGCCCTTTCCCCATTATTCATACAAATAAAGTGAGAACTGAAATTTCCAGGGCTGGGAAGGGTATTAACTAATTAATAGGCCATTGTGGTGTAGATAACAAAAATGCAGAAACCTAATAGCACAGTTTGCTATGTCTGTACTGAAGCATCCTGTCAGTTTAGCTCTTTGTTTTCCTTTGTTTTCTGCCTGTGAAAACCTGTTTTTAAATTTACCAACCAGTATTGTTTGATGATGTGTTCCTAAGAGCATAGAAGGGAAAATCTGTAGATCTGAGGCATTTTTGTAAACATGCACGTGTCCTGCTTAAATCAAGGTATATTTCCCAAAACCACAGTCTGAGATTCTGTACACTGAGAATCTGTGTGCACACCATACTGGCTGTTTTTGGTAAGGGGATTTTACTCATCAGTATATATTTATGTCTAACAAACTCTCTGATAATGAATCTGTCTTAACAGTATTTTTTAAGGGTTTTGCAAAGAATATAAAACACTTATAATTTAGATCTTAGGTAGGCCAAGTATCTTTATACAGATGGTGAAATGTGCAGAATTACAATTTGTTTGAGAGTTCGTTACATTTAATGATCTGCTGAGTAGAACAAGTGAATCTTATTCATTTACTTAGTTAAGCTTAGTAGATTTTACACTGGATAAGACTAAATGCTATACCAAGCATTTGGAAGTCTTAGTATTTACTCGAACAACTTTGGGTTGTACAGAGGAAGAAACGAGAAGAAAAATCTCAGAATTACTTATATTTCTGGGAGCTAACCATTGTTGTCCTAGCATTACAGATATGTATCTAGTCCCTGCACCACCTCTTTATACTTCCTTTAATTGTTGTCCTTTCAAATGTGTCCTTATGCTAAGTTTTTTTATACTCTTAGGTCACTACATGTATGTAGACTCCGTTTACGTCAAACATTTTCAGGAGGTGGCTCAGCTGATTTCACCGAAGACTTCGGCTCCGATGTCTGGCTGCTTATCTTTTTATTACCAGCTTAAGCAGGAGAGCAGCATTGTTTTTACTCTTTACTTGAGAGATATGAGTGGCTCTTATGAAGAGATCTGGAAAACAGACAGTGCCTCGACTGGAGACTGGGCATTAGCTGAAGTTGACTTTAGTGCACTGTACCCAATGGAGGTAAAACATGCACTCCTGTACATCAGTTCTGTACATTAGTCCCGATTTCCATCCATTGATGGTCTGTTTTTGAGGGTACTTAGTATCATAACATTATGCATGCCTTGTACCACAGAACAAAACTTAACAAAAATAGATTCTAGATGTTTTCTCAGCTTTAGACAATCCTACAATTCAGTCTTTGTTTTCATGTGACAGAGTCCAAACTTGGGTCCTAATAGTACAGTTGCCTTTAGGTATGAAAGCTAGCTGTCTTTGGAAACATAACTAATGTCAGGAGTATCAGAAAAAAGTAAAATGGCCTTCCCTCATGTTTACTGGAAAACAAATACCTTCAAAGATTGGAGCAAACAGTGTATTATGTATGCACATTATAGGTATGCACATTATAGGTATGAATGTGTAGGAATGTCATTTTATCTCAGTGAAGTGAGTTACAAAGCCTTTAGCACCACATCAGAATTTGAAAGTATGTTTTACATATCCGGGGTTACAATCAAAGTGGAGTATGGGAAGTGCACAAATACTTCCAATTTGTGAACTTGGAAAGCAAAAAAAGTCAAATTTGTCTTTTGCATCTGTGTGCACTGTGAAGAATGTGAGAGGAATTCCCACACTGCGGCCTTTCTTTACAAGGGATAAATTAGTCAAACTGTCTTAATATGTCAGTGGGTGCGTAAGTTAAAACAAAATAAGATGACAGTTGAAGCCGTAATGATCACTCAGAAATCACTCAGGCCTTGGAGTTACTGTGACTAATTCTGTGAAAATATTATCTCTGTTCTTAACCACATTCATAAAACCACTTCGAATGTTGGAAGTTATCTATACAGGAATAAGCAGCAAACCATAGGATGGATGAAAGCACAGGGTGTTCAGTATCCCTGTGTCTAGTAGAATGCACAACTTCAATCCTTTCAATTAAAAAGGGGTATTGTTGGAAGCATGAGGGGGAGATGGGAATAATCAAGTTACAAAAACAAAATAATAATTTCCAGCAACCTGCAAAAAAAATGTGACTGAAGTAGAATGTGGTAGAGGTTTATAAAAACCACAAATGGCACAGAAAAGCTTGACTGTTCACTGTTAGTCACAATTTGTGTTGATGTTCCAGATTAATTATAAGATAGCAGTTTTAAAATAAACAAAAAGGAGGACCCCTTCATACATACCACAGCTAAATTGTAGAACTCAGTACCCCAGCATAGTAGGGAAACCATTATTTTGACCATTTCGAAAGCTGATTAAACAAATTTAAAGAAGAAACAATTAATTAGGAATGCAGTATAAGGGAATAACCAAAAACTTGTCATCATTTCTAATTCTTTCTATAGGTGACCTCTGCTGAAAACAAATACTGGGCAAACTGGGCCTCTTTTCTGCTTCAGAAATTTTTATGTAATCCAGTATAGTCTTTACTTCAGAGATAGTTCCATAGAAATAAGATCAAACCTTGCTTACACTGTTTTCAGTTGCTTCACAAGGAAAGTTCTGTTTTTTTCTTCTGGCTAGAGGAAATCTTTCTGGTTTCTTACACAGCTCTCCTAGTTTGGTTCCCATCTGTAGGCAAGACATCACAGACAGTGCTATCTCATTCTGGAAGTATTTGTCCTTATATCCTTGTTTTGTCCCTGGGGCTGTCTTGTGATTCGGGCCTTTTCTCAAACTTTTCCTGTAAGTCGGTGCTTTGATACTTGAGATAAATTTTAACACACTTCCTCAAGACTTATGGTCTGTCCTCCACTTACTTGAGGAAGTGAAGTCCCTTGGGAATGGCAGAATATCCGCAGTGTTTGATTTTCTGGTAAACAAAACAAGCGATAGCTTTTCTAGTTCTTAACTGATTTTTTAAAAGGAAAACTTCCAGCTGATTCCAAGACATGTTCTTTAGTGTCTGAGGGTGTTTAGAGATAAGTGAATGAAGTAACAACAATTCATGCAGAGTAATCTGTGCAGTTTGGTTTTAGCTCTTGATCAAGGTAGATACAGTAATAACTAGGCAGCTTTGGGATCATAGTCAATGTAGGATGAATACTGGCTTGCTATGGTATCGTTACATTAGTGTATGTTTAAAGCTGATGTTTCATAAAGCAGCGGAAGCGTCCTGTTCTCCTTTGATTTTCCCTGGACTTTGGATGGGCAAAGATCTGTTGCACAGGCCAGAATTGAATTTATATCATAAATTTAAGTAATGTAATTCAGTTTGTCCCCAGACCTGCAGTGCTGTCAGAGGTGCTTTAGAGTCTGTGAACATCTGAAACAAAGAGGTGTACCAAAAGTATTGTTGTGTAGGTACTGGATGAATAACAAATTATTATTATTTTCAGGTAGTATTTGAAGTTGCTTTCAATAGTGCAAAGGGGGGTTATGTTGCCCTCGATGACATTTCTTTCTCTCCGGTTTACTGCAGCAATCACACAGGTATGAATTCTTATTGCTGTCTACCATTCTTCTTCTCTCCCCTTCTTTGCTTCCTTGAACTGCCTGTGTCAGTACTTACAGTAACTGGTAGGGTTGTGCAGACACTGCTTTTGTATCTGGCTAATGCCTGTTGGGTTTCTCTTCCCCTACTGACAAGACAGCAGTGTAAGGCAGGTAAAGACAGTGCTGTTCTCTTGATGAGTTATTTGGGAACCAATCCTTAGTGCTTCCTCACCAGTGACATTACCTGCAGGTTCTGCAACTGCTGTGTTGGATTGAATGCTGAGGGATGTCCTGAGTTTTCCCCAGCTGTTACAGGATAAGAAGGCAAATGTCCTTGGCTTTTCACTTCTGCTGATGCAGGGAATATCTTCCTCCATCGACATTCCCTGAGGTGTTCTTCAGAGCCAAAGCAGGAGCTATGTCTTCCTGTCTTTGCTGTTCCAAGAGGTGTTGTTTCCCACAAGGAATGGCACATCTATCAGAATTTTATTAGATTTTCACAGCAGCAGAAGTCAGCTAAGTCCACACGACCTCTGCAGTATGGGCATGTGGGACCAAAGACTTTGTCATTTGTGAGTGTAGTCTCTTAACTCACTTTGTTCTTGTTTTTCACTGCTACTGCTAAGCAGTTGCCAGAACTAAATTAGTGGTTTTCCCCTGAGCTCACCCATTCGTTTTCGTCACAAGCATGGATTTTTGGCTAGTGACTGTGGAAAAAGAGATTTTTGTGCTTTTTTATCACTTGGAGTCTGTTCTAGCTTTACCTGCACTGTATAAATACCAGTAGGAGGCATGTTACAATATATTATGGAGTTATATATTATTATATATTATATGTTATAAATCCTCCACTCTTGGCACAGTAAGCCCAGCTGTTTCATTATCTACTCAGTGCCTCTTCTATTTTTGTTTTGTTTTGCCATAAAAATCCTGACTTAGGTTTGCAGCATGCTATGGATTGGAGCTGTGTGCTCGTCTGTGTTTTCCATTTTAAAAATAGCTAATGTGCAGTGAGCCATGGAATATTACATAGTATTTTCTGCTGAACCGTGATTTTGTTGTGGTATAATAGCCCAAATGTAGATCCACTCTAACAGATGAAATTGATGGGCTCGGCCAAGAGCTTTGCTTACTAGCTCTGATTTGTATGTGTTTTTAGTTTGTGGGTTGCTTTTTGTTTTTCCTACTTGAGAAATGGATGTCTGTCATTAGTGTGATTGTTTGCTGAAGTACATTTTGGTGCTGGACAATCCTGCAAACTTACTTCCTGTTTCAAATTACTGTAAGTGGTGATGTTAAAAAACAAGAAATCTTCATTCTCCTTGTACTAAACCACAGGGGTGTGTGTATATTACAGCATTAATTTTATTTATTTATTTATTTAATTTTCCTGAAGTTTTAGTCAGTGAGGGTCTCAATGGTAGTCTAAGGGAGGGAAAGATACTAGTGTAGTATACCTGCTCAATAAAGGCCGAATCTAAAGATGAGTGCTCATGCTTCATGAGCCGCATAGTATTCCCATTGTACACTTTCTCTGGTGATGAATGCAGGGGCAGTGTTGCTACCTATTTCTCTGTAGGCAGAGAAAGACACCTAGACCCCACCACTGCCTAGGAGTCCTGCTTAGCTTCCTTGCAGAGGGGCCGTGTTTGCGGCTATAGAGTGGTGCTAAAATGGGAGAGGTCAATAGCCATGAGGTGATACACAACCCAAAAGCTATTTGACTTATGTACTCAAAGCATGTACGTGCACACATATTATGCATTACTACAAAATGGTTTTGAGAGAGGTGTTGATCAAGAAAATTCTGAATGTTTGTGTTGGAAAGTTATCCCCTTGGGAGCCAGAATGAAAATCTGATAGCTATGCACGTGTGCACATGCTCACAATCATTCTGTCCAAATATCTTTTGAATAAAGGAGCAGGATGAAAACAGATATTTGAATGTCTTTGTGCATTATGTCCTGAAGAAGAAATCTTTTTATGTCTGCAATGTATTTATATTCTATAGGGACTGTCAGGGAGATTCTTCTTTATTTCCTCCAGAAAAATATAAATAAGTAGAGTCCACCTGTGAAAGAAAATAGGTACCTTGAGGTTGGTGTGACTTTTTGTCATATGCATGTGACACCTTTAGGTATTCTTGTCTTCTGTGTTGCAGAGAAAGATGAAACAGAGTATACTAGGGCATACTTGTGCTTTGAGTACTTAGGCTTGTTGTACCATGCTCTTCTTAAGAGAACATATGCATTTGCCTTTTAGGAATTCTCTTCAATCCTGCTGACGCAGGCTGCAATTTTGAGGAAGACCTGTGTAATTTTTACCAGGATCACAAAGATGTCCCAGGATGGAGCAGAGTGAAAGTGAAGCGCAATGTGTATAGAGCAGGAGATCACACTACTGGGTTTGGTAAATCTGATCTCCTTTTCACTAGAAGAGTCAAACTGGATGTGAAAGTTAATGCACTGTTTAAATTTTCACATTCCAATAACATCACTGGCACACTGGTTAGCTTGCCTTGCTGTAATTGCTTGCCACTGCAGTCTGTCTGGGACTCTGGTGGTGCCTGACCCTGCATGCAAAGAGGCAAAGTCACTGGTCAAAAGGCCATGCAGGCTATAAGTGAAGGTAACGTCACTGAGCTGCCCTGATCTGCAGTCGATACGAGTCCAAAAAAACACGCAGACAAGTATGATAGTAGCATAATAGCATAATTTTAACATACAGGAGGGCTGGGCTCTCAGCTCTTCCAGGCATAGGACAGCTGGCATCTTTAAGGGAAAAATGTGAAATTTTATGCAGTGAAATCACATAGTGAAAAGCTGCCAGTAAGTTCTGAAAATGTCTTCTGCACTTGATGTAGTGCTTTTCATACATCCCCTTATATAGGGTGTTTGTGGTTATTATCTGTAGGATGATCTGTAGGATGTAGTGCCTGTTTCATGCACTGTGTCCCATCCTTTATTCTTTGTTCTCAGAGCAGAATCTTTGAAATAGCTGGCCTCCCAGCAAGAGAATATTTCCACGTATATTTGAAGAGTGCTTATTTCTAGTAACTTCCTCACGTACCAGTTTAGTTTGAAATAGCAAGTATGTTTTTAGAAAAAAAGCTTATTTCCTTTCACTGTCTTCTTCCTGCCAGTAGAAACTTTCTACCACTAAAGTCTGTTGCAATAACTGAAACTGCTTTAACAGCAAACAAGCTATGCTAATGGTTTATTAGAAATACTCACTAGTTGCACTGTCTTGCAGGTTATTACTTGCTGGCAAACACAAAGTTTACATCACAGCCTGGGTACATTGGACGTCTGTATGGCCCAACCCTGCCAGGAAACTTGCAGTTTTGCCTGCGTTTTTATTACGCTTTGTATGGCTTTTTCAAAATGAGCGGCACCCTTACTGTTTATATCTTTGAGGAGAATCATGTGGTTCAAGAGAAAATCTGGTCTGTCTTGGACTCTCCAAGGGGTGTTTGGACTCAAGCTGAAATCTCCTTCAAAAAACCGATGCCTTGCAAGGTAAGAGCCAGCTGTTCGTATTTGCTTTGTTGTAGATGGAGGTTTTCCTTGCCTTTTCCTTTCTGAGAACTCTTTTATTCAAGGAGTAAACATGAGTGAGCCGCCCCTGCAACATGAAATAAAGCTCCCTAGGCTGTGTGGTGGAGGAGTGTTCTTCTTTGCAGACTCACTTCCACTAGCACCAGTGGAGGGGCCCTGTAGCAGGAGCAGAGCAGCACACTTTGTGTCCTGAAGGGCAGTCATAGTATTCATGGAGGAACTGGGGTGACAACTGATGGTATCTTGGTTTCTAAGTGTGCTTTATGTTCATGCATTTTTGTTTTACTTGTTTTGTATGTCATTCCAATTGTCCTACTGAATTACAGACTGTAATTAAAAAATTCAGTGCTAGTTGAAGTTCTGGTCAGGATGCAAAGTGGATCCTACTTTCATCAGCATCCTACTTTTCTACACAGGTCAGTGTAACTTAGAGCAGTAGACATTAAGTATTTGCAGTATCTGGTTGGGGAGGCCAAGTCCAGTGCGTTTGTAAGGAAATTTACACTGAAAATTTAATTATAATTGCTATTATAGTTCAATAATAACTGTTGGGTAGTTTTCTCCAGCTGTCTATTAAATTAAAAATAAATGTTTTTTTCATTTTTTTTTTATGTTTACACATAAAATGTAACAGAATTCCTAATGCCCTTTCTACCCCTATTGAAAGAAACAATTTCAGAATACTGTTACTGCCCAAAAACTTAGTGACAGAAAGGTCATTTCTAGTGTCATCCCAAAGTATTCACAGAAAAGTGTATTTCTCTCTCCCTCTTTTTTCTTGAAAACAAAAAGTAAAAACATAAGAAAATACTGGTTACAAGGGCAAGTGTATAACATGCTTTTGCTATCTTCTGTTTCTGGCTTATTTTAATTGCTTCTAAAAAGCTTCAGTAGCTTGAATGGCATAACACAACGTACGAGTAGTGATGACAGCTGAACATGGTTGTTAACACGTGGTTTATAGCCTTGGAGGTGGCAGGTTATTTTAGCGTATGACATTTACAGGGAAAATCTCTTCCAATGTGGATTTATGAAGAACTGTTTTTATGTTTTCCTAGAAATGAAAGTATCTAAAATACTGGAGAAATAAGAAACTTGCTTGCAATGGAAAGCTTTTAAACTTTTCTTTGAATTGCTGCTTCAATGTCTGTACCTACTAGTCTGCCTATAGGCAGTAATAGATGTGGAGAGCAGTACAGGAGAGAAAAATGAAGTCAAAGGAATATCCGCTCTGTTTCTGAGACCAAAGGCTTGCAGAAGAGAAGAAACACCACACTCTGCAGCAGCGGAGTTCTTTGGCCTCCAGCAATTCTCAAAAACCTGCAGAAGTTCTTCAGATCTTGTGACGAGAAAGCCTTCTTTACCACAGAAACAAGCTGCAAAATGTTTCTGTTAAGGTTTCGTTCTTTAGATATGACAAATGGTGAGATCTATGGAGCTTTAGAAAACTCTAGTTTTCAGCATTTCATAATTTGGATACCTCTTAGTAAAATAACTGCGTATTTCAAGGGTTGAAGCCTTAGCTTAGTCTGAAGCCTGTTATCTTGCTGGGGAAGATCCTGGAACAGATCCTTCTGATGTATCTGAAATATGCTTAACATATGAAACAGGGTGGTGACATGGGACAATTAGTATGGCTTCACCAAGGGCAAGTGCTGCCTGACCAACTTTTTGGCTTTTTATGGTAACATAACTGCATCAGTGAACAAGGGAAGAGCCACTATGTCATCCATTTGGTCTTTTGTAAGGCCTTTGACACAGTCCCCCATAAAATACTCTTCTGCAAATTGGAAAGATATGAAGATATGGATTTGGTGGGTGGTTTGTTTGATGGACAAGGAACGGGATGCGTAATTGTACCCAGGGAGTAGTGGTCAATGGCTCAGTGTCTGGATGGAGATCAGTAACAAGAGGTATCTATCTCTCAGGGGTCAGTACTGAGACTAATATATTTTAATATTTTCATCAGTGACGTTGACAGTGGAATCAAGTGCATCCTCATCAGGTTTGCAGATGATACCAAGCTGTGTGGTACAGTCGACATGCCTGATGGATAGGGTGCCATTCAGACAGACCTAGGCAGGTCTTGGTGAGCCTCCTGAGATTCAGCAAAACCACATGCAAGGTCTTGCAACACCCACTATTAGAACAAGATGGGGAGCAAAAGCACAGCCCTGCCAAAAAGAACTTGGAGGTACTGGTGGATGGTAAATAGATGAGAATCAGCAGTTTGCCCTCATGCGTGTATGATGAGGACCTAAAGAATCAGCTGACGAGGAATAATCACTTGCCATCCTCATCGTAGGCCTATGGCAGAGATGCATCAGAGCACATTTTGCTTGGCTACAACGAGTAGTGGGAACCAGCAACTCATGGATTATACTTCTGGCTCTGGAGATTGAAATGTCACACATGAAACCCATATCTGCTCAGTGAACTTAACATCTCTTGTCCTGTTTCCTCTAGCCTTCATTCAGGTCTTTTGGTATCTCATGGATAAACCTTTGTGTTTTCAGTCCTGTCTGGGAGGCAGTAACCTCCACTCACATTCTCCATCTTGTCTGGCCTTTCAGCCTGTTCCCTTTCTGAGCTTCAGATCCTGTCATCCATGTCCCAATCTCTTTGCCATACCTGTCCAAGTTCTTATAAATTTTAGGTTTATTTATTAATTTAAAGTAATGAATTGAAAGAAAACAGAATTCTGGCACAGAAACCAAACCCTTACACTTTTCATCCTCCTGCTCCAATGTCTAGTAGTGCCCAAGCCAAAGAATTTTTGAAATAGGGGCAAAATAATGCCTTTTTTCCTAGTCTTATTCTTGGAAATGATGGAAGTGTTTTGGCTTGAATCTTACAAAACAAGCCTGAAGCAAGCACCCAGAATGGAAAATCTGAGCTGAAATCATTGCATCTTGGGATTGTTAATAACAAGGGAAAAATCTTTCAGTGGGGCGAGGTGGGATTAAAATAAAATGGAGCTACCACCTTTTCTCTGGGAGATGTAATGGTTGATGTGAATATCACTTTGTTTTCTGCAGTGCATCAAGTCTAGACTTATGAAGGTGTAGGCACACACAGTAGTTTAGCTGGTCAAGTGCTTGGTTACTGGATGCAACTCGTAGATTGGCTCAGTGACTGTGGAAACAGTAAACAGTCTCCTGGCTGCTCCTTAATGGCTAGCAAGGTCAGTGAGGTAGCCGTTATGATGCTTTGTCCAAAAAGTCCTGATGCTTGTAAACCCAGAAAATACTTGAACGTGTATGTCCTTCATCTTTCTTCCCAATATAAATATTGCACCCAAAACTTTGGAAACAAAGCTTTAAAATCAGTCTGATGTACTTTAATTATGTGGGTGGTTTTTTTGTTTTGTTTTGTTTTGTTGGCTTTTTTTTTTTCTTTTTCTTTTTCTTTTTCTTTTTTTTTTTTTTTCTATCAGACCAGTAAAACATCTCAGATTTTCATCCTTTGGTTTGTGTAATGTTTTTATGCAAGTTCTTTTGGAATTAGCTAACTGCAGTCTGGCACGGAGTATTGGCTTGGGTTCTGTGAGCAGGAAGCTTGATGCTGGCCAACAGACTTGTATTACGCTTTCAAAATACCGCGTTGAAAAAGTTAGGTGGGTATGATCCAACTGAGCAAGTAATAAGTGTTTGTACATACATTACAGATATGCATGCATATATATGAACATACTGCAAAGACACATGTTGTATAAAACTAGTGAGAAGACATTTAAAATCCCAATTCGTTTGTATCTGAGATGCTCTGTGTTTGAGTTAGTTTACACACCCACGATCCATTGCATAAAAAGTGTTTTTGTACTCTGTAATACCCAGAAAATGAATGGGAGACAGAAGATCTTCCTAGCAGTTGTTAAATGAAACTTGCCATACCGTGTCATATAAATATCATTAAGGCAGCATAAAAATCTGACTCTGAAATTTGTAGATTCTTTTGATCTGATTAAATGAACTGAAACTGATCTTCCAGGTTCATACATGGCAAGGAAAAGTCAGTGCTAACTGAAAGACAAATTCATGTGAGCCATGCACAGCATGGAGGTATTTGCACGCACCATGGAACATGAATTTTAATCCTGTATGTGTGTGTCACCTTGTATGTGAGTTCACCTGTTCATTTTCACCCATCATCTGTAACCAGTTTTAATTGCAGTTGTGAAAACATGAATTGTATGAATGAATGCTGCACTTCAATAGTTATTCGCTTTAAAACAAATGAATGGAAGAGGACTTTTAGGGAATCATTAGGCATTGAAATCCTTTGCCACAGGATGCCTTGAAAGCCAAGTACACTTTTCAAACAACTTGGGCAAATTCATGGAAAACAGACCTTGCAGAGACAACAGTGGTACCAGTGTGACCTCCAATTCAGCAAATGCTTTAGACATCTAGGAGCTGAACAGATTATAGCAAGGTACAGATGTCTTTATGGTGGATTTATTGCTTGTACTGTTTTCCCTAAACAACCATTATCACCCCACTTTCCGCCTTCTTCTGCCATGATAAGAGGCTCTTTGCACCTCTGTTCTCTGTTTTTACCTGTGGCAATGCTGATGAAATGAGTAGCAATTTTAATCTGTAGTGATGAAATTAATTAATTCCTAGATTTCTCTTTGCTGCTAATAAATTTGTGTCATCTGTTTCTCCATCAAAATCATAGGTAAATGACTAATGCAGGATGCCATAGACTCCTAGATTGCTGTGGCTAGCTCATCAGTATGAAGGACATAGGTTTTCAGTTATGTATAAGATAGAAGAGGGCTGATATCTTAGTCTTCACTTCCTCCTCTGCAAATCTCTCACTTGTGCCAAATAAAGGTGTTTTTTTCAAGTGCTGTTCTAGCACAACTCTTGATCAGTTCTTCCATGATGAAATAGGCAGTTTAAAGAGATTGGAATTGACTGCATTTTGTATTTTGCTCTGCCTGTTGTGCCTTCTCTCTTGCCTAAAACAAGATACTTCTTAAAGAGCAGTCTCTAGAAGGGCCTTTTTAAGCTGACATTAAGGTCTGTAAAGTGCTTACAAAATATGTACCCACTGTCTGTAGTGTTTGATATATAGTAATGGAAATGACTAAAACTTACTCAGTTTAGAAAGTATTAGAAAGTATTTCACAGGAGCTAAGCAAGGAGATCTGTTGGAATAGATACTAACATCCTTTGCTGTCTGCAATACGTAACTGACATAAGCCCTTTTTTTGCTCAGTGTTTGTTCTGGGTAACTAGTATTAATATCACCATGCCAGATTCTTCTAAAGGTGAGAACCTTTCTTTCCGTCTTAGAAAAGAAGAGCCAGGGAACCAGTTTTGTTGGAAAGAGGGTAGAGCCATAATAGGAGATGACTGGAGATCGACGAGAGGCCTGGGGATTCACAGGGGACATCATTGTCCCACATACACTGTTTGCAGGGTTAGGGTTAGTCTAGTCTCTACTAGACATGAAACAGGTGTAGCATTAACACTCCTTGGCCTTAGCCTATTCTGTCAGGTGTATGTGGCTCTTTATTCCTGCAAACCATTTGCGTTTGGATAGAAAAGGCTTTAAAACATGTTAGTTCAAATGTCAAGCTTGTTGCCAATGTTATTCCATTACGTATGTAGATATTTTCATGATCTATTATTTTTCCCACTGGAGAAATGATAGATATTAATATTATTTACATGGCAAGAAACTGAACTTGCATGGCAACCGCTGTTTTAAATCAGTTCATTTAAAACACAGGAGGTTGCAGACATTCTTACTCTGGCTTAGTAGCATATTTCTGCTACTGATAAATTAGGCTGTGTCTGTTTAAGCCAAATAGAAACAAGCCATTTAAAATCTAGTTTAGTCAGACTAGTTAAAAATAATTTGGGTTACACTGATAACATTTGTATGGAACAGCCCTGGGGAAATCAGCACGATGCACTGATTCCATCTGCCAGGACTGGTTGTGTGCTTGTATAGCTGTGCAGTTCTATAAATGACTGAAGAGTTAGACTCACTGTTTTGTGAAAACATCTTGACTGCTTCTTTGTGTCATGTCACACTTTTGTTTTGGATGCTCAGATCGTTCTTGGATTCCATAATGCAGGGTTTTGTGTCACTCCGAGGAAGCTACAACAGTTGCTCCTCACAAAAACCGACTCAGTCAACCAAAACATCATTATAATTGCTTATCTCCTGGATTTTGAGTGAATCTAAATAAGTGTCCAACTGACAGAATGAGTTTTGTATCTATATGGATAAACAGTATGTAGTTTAAGCATAGGAATGTTCAGCAGGATAAAGTTGGGTAAATTAATTTCCTGCAGAGGCTCGGGTTGTTTTTCAGACACTGGATTTGTCTGTTGTCCCAGCTTATCTTTTTAAAAATATATATATTTCAGCTGGCCTGGTTTTATGGTTGAGCAACAGCTATACTATCTTGGGATAAAAAGAAGGGATCTGGGAGCATCATTTATCCTTTTGTCTTTTTCTCGGGCCAGCTCCCTACAACCCTCTTTTTATACATTTCCCACTTTTCTCTTTTGTACTTTTTTTTTTTTATTTATTTTTTTTATGCTCTACTCTTTCCTATTCTCTTCCGAAAGAAGGTTCATTTCACATGCATGCATTCAGCTTGCATCAACTTGTGGAGATGCAAGTGAGGACTGAGAATCCTTTCCGCCTAACTCTGTGTCTGAGGCACGACCTAACAACGTGGCATAAAAGAAGTGAAAACTTGCTGATGTTCTCATTTGGTGTTACTCCTTACTCATATAGTCCAGGATAAATTGTAAGAATTGATCACCGATACTTTTGATTGTGCGTGCCAGGAATGTTGATTAAGTGCTGCAAAATAAATAGACCAGCCTCCAGAAATCAAGGAAATCATTTGGAAGGAAACTTCCCAATAGCCTGGCTGTGTCTTCTTTCTAGAACAAGAGAATGACATCAGAAGAAAACGTGTTTTATTTTCTCAGTAACACAGGCAACAACTGCCTGCATTTGATAATGTTTTTAATTTAGCCTCCAAGATAGCATGCAAGTCCAGAAAGATTTGTTACATCATGAAACAGCTAGTACATTGTTCAGTTGTCATTTTTTTCATGAAAAGAAGCATGAGTGGAGCACAAAGATCCCCTTATTCTCTTCTCCAAGGTATGCGATAACTTCATGAAAGATTATTTTTGGAAGAACTGACCTAGGAAATATTCAAGTGTAAAATGAGCAAATGTAAAGGACCATAAGACGTTAGCGCGATCAGATTCAGAAACACGACATGGGG
The DNA here is from genome assembly GCF_039878825.1 of Excalfactoria chinensis. Lineage (NCBI taxonomy): Eukaryota > Metazoa > Chordata > Aves > Galliformes > Phasianidae > Excalfactoria > Excalfactoria chinensis. The sequence continues at coordinate 33,574,685 of NC_092857.1, forward strand.
TGAAAGTGAGTGGCTGAGTGAAATCTGAATTGATAAAATTTTGGGGTGTAAAGCCTACGTGCACCGAAACAGACATTTAAGAAAGAAAGAAAAATTGAAAAACAAATCAGCACACAAAAAGACATTTAGGACAAAAATAGATCTGATCTGTGAAGAAAAATATTTTCTTCATCATTGCTTAAAACTAAATTGAGAACATAACAGCAAAATCAGCGAAGTGCACAATGAGCAACATTAGTACACAACGCTGTTGCTCATACTGGAAACGCTGCATGCCCAAGCACTCATTCCTCCTTGCCACCCCTGCGCAATTATGGAGTCTTCTCATGGCAGCGTGTCACCCAGGACCACAAAAAGAAAGCAGAAACTAGTAATGCTAACGGTGTGGATGACAAAACCAAGCAAGTTCACACCTATCACTGAAGCAAACTGATGCCTTGTGCAAAGGATACACATTCAGTGGCCTTTGACAGAGCAAGTTATTGTTGTGATGCCTTACAAATGGAGCTCTTTTTGCAGGATCTAATGAGTAATTACTTACCTAGTATGGAACAAATTATCGCAATTTAAGAATAAAGAACTTGATCCTGCTCCCAGTGATGTCAATAGGAAAACATCAGTTAGAACATGATTCCACAGTGCGGAAATGTTGTTTCACAAATGAGGACTGACCTCACCCTTTCATGTGTGGTTTTCTGAAGATCCTCGGGTTTAGGACTTCAATATGTCTTTCGCTTAATACAGTGTTCACCAGAATGCATTTATTAACAGTCTGTTGAATGACGTCCACTCGACATAAATAATTACTGTATTCTTTATCCACAAGATGCTACCATGTTATTTTTAACAAATTATGCCTGTTTCTTGAGAGTGACCTTACAAATTAGGAGATGATCTTTGCCATATTCAACCTTAAGACGGGGAGATCAGATCTGCAGATAAGCACATGGGATCACTCCTAGGCCATTACACAGAGCAGCTGTGCATGCTGTGCCGGCGCAGTCCACAAGTCCATACTTGTAACAGTTTGTAGGATAGATAATCCTCATTACTGGCATTGGTAGCATTGGATGTAAAATGGTTTTAAAGATTGCTCTGTGCAGGGCAGCATAGCTCACACACTCTTGAACAGCTGTTTCATAAGTAGATAGGTAAATAAATATGGCTAAGCAAAGCAGTCTATAAAAATCTTGTGTAATGACTATACTGAAGGTGTTTACCAACCTTGCTAATAGAGGCTATATCTGGTAATGCATCAAGTACAGTCTTTTTCCATCAGCATGAAACTGTCAGTCATCATTCAACCTCAGGTAAGGTTGCTGAGATGTTTACAATTGTTCCAGAGTGTTAAGATACTGGAGCGGACATTCATCTGTCGCCAGTCACTAGCACAGACCTCATCACAAAGGAATTGGTCTGAAAAGCTCCACCCAAATTATGGTCATAACCTCAATGGCCAGACAGATGGTTTGCAGTATTTAGGCAAAGAAATCTGCTAGCAGTATTTTCACAAAATAAACCTTATTGTGTCTTGTGTAATTTGAACAGCTCTATGTTACCCCTGGGAGAAAAGCAGCTGGGAATCTTACAGTTTTGGTGGTTTCTCTGCATTTTACTTTGCCATCCTGTGAGTGACTTGTATTTTCCATGGCAGAATTAATGTGTAGTCAAATATAACATCTTGGATACCATTCTTAATCTTCACAAAACCCAGATAAACACTGTGAGTGATGCTCAGCTTTTTCAGTCTTCTGCTTTATGATAATGTGGCCTTGTTTCATTGCTGAAGAATCCCGTTTTGTGCAGTAGTTTCACCTCATTTCCTGGTGTTCTTTGCTTGCAGTTTGCCTGGGCCATCCCAGTTGGCCATCACTCTGCATTACTCTTTGAAATTTGTCTTTCCCTGGGTAACACCTCCTGGTTATAAGGACAGGATGGTTGAGGACCTTGAGCTGTTAATGCTGTTATGTTGGAGACATAACAATAAAAAAAACAAACAACTTTAGTGAGTCATCCTTTGACATGCTTTAAAAAATACTCACTTTCCTAGTAAGATGTCAACCATACACAGAATTATGTCATTTGACTATAAAAATGGGAAACCACTTTATATTTAATGTAAACATCTAAAATCCACTGGATTTTACGTGTCGGTCATCTAGGCGCTACTAGTAAGTGCCAAGTCAAAGTTAATTCATCATTTCTGTAATGTCAATATTAAATCATTAGAGAATTTTTGGAAGAAAAAAAAAAAGCTAAATTTTCAGACTTTAAGCAGTGCCAGCTTTTGTTGGAGATACAGGAAATTTTTGTTCATTATTGCAGGTTGTCTTTGTGAGTTGGTGTAAGAGCTTCTGGGACTGTGGACTTGTGGCACTGGATGATATCTCATTGAGCCTGGGAAGCTGCCAGGCTGCTGGTAAGACCATGTATATTTGTTGTCCTACAGCTGTTACTTTATCCCCTTTTTAATAAGAACATTATCTCATGCCATCATTTTCCAAGCCTTTCCTACAGCTGGCTTCATTTCACTGTTTTTTGTTGTTGTTTGTTTTTCAGTAGGAATTGCATGAATCCAGTTTTTGGTGTATCAGAGAGAGGACCAGATTTTGTTACCTCCTAATTAACTTTACTGCCTCCAGTGCAGCTGTATACAAGGGTTCACACCTTCAAGAGCATACCACTTTATAAAAAGCAGTCAGACTGACAGGAAAGCAGTCTTTAGTTGCATTAGGAGACCAGAAATGCACACAAAAGTGCACATTTCAAAACACAACACTGTTCCTTTTGCCCAGAATTACAGTTGTGTGAGGCCAAGATTCAGTCCCTTATCTGAGCTGAAGCTCTGTAATGAGCACAGATAAGAGGAGTCCAACTCTCCACCCGCAGTGGGAGGAATTCATTGCTTCTGAGCAAGTCTTTACCCTTTGACATACACAGGGTAACCCCTCTGAACTCACTCACACTCCCTCTTCTGGGGCTTTTTGAGGTTTGATAATGCAGTGATTGTATTCTAATTTGGAAGCAGTTCTGATGGAACAGGCACAGTTCCATTCACAGCCGTGCCTTTGAAATGGTGATAAGACAGACTGACCATGCCACTTGTACTGCCATGGAGTAATACCTACTTTATGACCTGTTCTGATTGGATTCACGCATCCAAATAGAGAGTGCCATCAGTGGGGAAGGACAAGTCACACGCACAAAACTACATAACTTTTTTCTAAAGTATATCCAACAGTTGCCTATTTTGTGTCTCTGTAGTCCCTAAGGAAGTTGTAAATGAACTGAAGGTGCAGAACTGATATTTAGATGCATAGTTATGCTGGCACTTGTCACTGGTGGCAACAAAAAACTACAAAACCCACCCTTAGCATGTGAGGTGTGAACGCTCCCTCCTCTCCAAGAGGGAAGGCAGCTCACAGTGCCTGCTCCTGAAGCACAAATTCAAGTTGTAGCAGAACAGCTGGCAGAAACTTCTTTATTATCATACTGGCAAGCACTGGAATTCTTGGCATACTTTATTCTACATCGTCTAATGGGGCTGTAACCCTGAAAATACTCTCGTAATTGCAGCTCTGCTGTCTGTTGCGTGTGATGGTGGAATTGGATGCCAGGACAATACAGCAGGGCTCAGTGTGGCGGTTGATTTCAGGTCACAGAAAGCTCTTTCTGTGGCAAGATCTGTTAATGCATGTGACATGTACTGGAGCTCATTAAACTGCCTTCAGTGCCACATGAGAGAAGGAAATGAGGCCGGTAGAGCCCTTTTGGAGGAAGAGCTACAGTAAACTGTATGAGGTGTTTTAAAGGATGTTAGTAGATGTTAGTGAGCCATGCTGAGGCACGGATTTCCCCAGAGCTGTGAAGAAAATGAAATTAAATCCTGTCTTTCAGTTTGGAACTGGCTTTGTAGGCTTGTGACTAATCTGTTGCTAGGTAAACAAAAGTGATCTCAGCAGAAGCAATGCATTGTTTGTATCATCTCTCCATACATCTGTCTAATATATTTGCAGTTTTAAACAATAACATCTCGTTATAGATCTCTTGCCACCCTCTCCTGGTGAGTGTACTTTTGAAAAAGATGAGTGTGTGTTTACCCAGAAGAAGAAAGGTCGTGGGAGTTGGCAAAGGAGGCGGGGTCCAACTCCCACCTCTTACACTGGACCAAAGGGGGACCACACTACCGGGGTAGGTGAGTTAAGCTTCACATTGAACTTTCTGAACAGAGATTAAGAATTAATGAAAATACTCTGAGATTAGAACACAGGAAGTTTTTACTTCTTTATTCACAAAAGTTATTGATCAAATGGAGTAAACAGGTTTTGTTAGGACCCTCCAGTGTTTTTTGAGAATGTGATGTTTAATCTGCATGCCAAGCGGAGAATTCAGTCTTCATTTCCCAAAGTAGCCCTTTCCTTTGGAAGAAAAATGCACAGGGTGGCTTTCCTGACCCTTCAGAAGAGCCATCTTCCAACCTTAAGCTTATGTGAATATTCCCTAAAGCAAAAATGAAAACAAGTAGGTAAAACTCAGCTCTTCTTCATGAGCACCTTCCTAGTTGAACTGAGAAGAAAACATGGGTAGTACAGGAGCCGCCCCACAGGCCCTTTATCTTAAAAATCTGTTCTGTCACCCCACTTCACTCTTTGTACTGTGCCCTTTTACTTTTTGAAGGACTTAAGTGAATGAGGCCCCCATCAGTATGAGTGAGCTCACAGGAAACTGCATCCAAGTTTCCCCCCAGCTGTCATACCCAGTGACCTTTGCTAAATACGAATTACATTACTGTGCTAGGCGTTTGTGTTCCTGCAGAAGAAGACCTCAGCAATGCTTTTACTGGCTCTGGTGTAAGATGAAGCTGCCTAATGGCTTGTGAACTTCAGATGCTTATGTGTGTTTCAGAAGATTCAGGGTGCCTTGGATTTGCCCTCATCCAGGAGAGAAAACATTTATTCAACAAGGAACAAAGTCAGTGGCAGACAAAGTGACTCCCTACTCACTGTGGCTATCAGCCCAATCTATTAAAAATTTTAGCTGGGCTATTAAAGCAGTTGCAAAATGCTACCAAGAACTACTATTACTCTGTCAGCTGTGGCTGAGTGTAAATCACATCCAGCGTAGTTATTTCAGCTGCACATCTGAAATCTTGCTCTGTGCAAGTCTAATTGATAAGAGTTATGCCCTATTTCTGATCTCCCTATTTCTGTAGGTGACTGAAACTCAGTCCTGTAAAGTGATTTAATGTTCAGGTTTGCATTTTTTTTTTCCCCTGGGGATATTCCCTAGGTAATACCATTCTTTCTCTATCAAATTCTCAATATTCCAGCTCTCCTGTTTCCAAAGACTATATCCATCTCCTTACAGCAGCAACACATTAGAAGAGATTCTTGCAGAACAGCAATAACCTGTTTCTTAATTTCTAAGGCAGAAACTGACTTCAGATCCATTTTCACTTCATTATATAATTTACTAAGCATTGTGAGATTGAAGACCGATAGTTTGTATTCTTGGTGAACCAAGAGAATCTCTTAAGCTTGGCCTGTGACAGGAAAACGTGTTTACAGTGACATAAACATTTATTCCTTATATCATGAATTTGCAGTGGAATGTGCTGTAGAAGTATGTGGATTCAAATTCACCAAAAAAGAGCTAATGTAGTCTTTCCAATAGTTAATAACATGATTCAGGCCTTAAAACTAAAGGCAAGATACTCTACTATGATATAGTATGAGCTGTAGGTGTTGATTTTTAACTCAGATATCTCTCAAGCATGGTTAGTATCAAAATTCATGGAGCCATTTGCGCTAGGTTTGGAATAAATAACCTAGGGAAATCTCCAACACTCAGCAGCAAATGGTCTTTTCTTTACAGATCTGCAGCTGCAGATACTCATCCTTTTCACCCTTTCTCTCTAGCGCTGCAGACCACCAAACTACAGCTCTGCCTAGAGGATGACTTCAGCATGGGTTTGTTTAGGTAACAGGGCTTTCAGGATCCTGAGACAGATCTACCGGCTGCTCTTGCAGTTCTCAGTCTTCCTTCTGCTTCACTGGTCCGCACGATTCTCCTCCCTCCTGGGGTCCATCTCGAGTCCTGCAGTTGCAGTGGCAGAAGGAGCATTTCCTCTCCAATGTGGCCAACAGGGAGCAGTGGGGCTGTAGGAAGGGCCGTTGCAAAATCTGGATTCAGCACCTGCCAGCGGGGTGTGCTTCACACAGCACAAAACAGCTGCCATGTGCAGCAGGTGGGACGTGAGGGTGTTTCTCAGTCTTATGGTACATCTCAGCTTGGACCTTTCCTTACTTGGAAATCACTAAATGGTGGCTCTTAGAGAGGAAGGGGGAATAAGTTATCTGCCAGCAATTAATGACTAATTTTTCCAGAGATCAGGATTGGTGACAGTTTCTCACTCATTTGTGGATTCTAGGTAATCCAGTTTTACTCACTCATGTCTTTGCATCTTGATGGCAGAAGGAAAATATTACTGATGTCAAATGTGATTTAAAAGAGGTACTTCAGTTCATTTGCTTTGTTAATAGCACTGGTTCCAGCACCTAGCCTAAACAAGCATATTGCTGGTTTCAGAACAAATATGGTTTGTTTTCTTACTTTGCATTGCTTTCTGAGTTAGTATATTTCGATGGATATAAAACGGATGGGTTTTTTTGGTGTTCTTATACTAGCATTCACAAACATTTAATTACTGCAATACACAACTATTACAGTATTGCAGGTGCTGCAGCACACAAGTACAGCAAATAGTTTATCACATAATCTTCCTTCTCAGAAATTTCAGTCACAGGTTTTTGTGTAATGAGCACACTGAGCTAATTAGTGGGTTAACAGAATGTGTTCTTCTTTACTAATATTTGATTGTGTGTCTTTTTAAGGATACTACATGTATATAGAGGCATCCAACATGGTCTATGGACAGAGAGCATACCTAGTTTCAAGATCACTGAGAGGGACCTCTGGAAAACAATGCTTGACATTTTTCTATCACATGTATGGAGCTGGGACTGGATTATTAAGTGTTTATCTAAAAAGAGAAGGTGATGATGAAGAGATTCCTTTGTGGAGGAGGACGGGGGAACAAAGCATCTCGTGGCTAAGGGCAGTGATAGAATATGAAAGTGTTAGAAACTACCAGGTAAGAAAAAACAAACACAAAGCAGTCAGAATGGAAGGTAATGCTGAACTGTGCACTAGAATCCTGATTTTGAGTTGTATAACAAAAAAGTAGACAGCACTGAATGAATGGACATCTGAACAAGCTGAAGTAATGCAGGATTTTGGAATAGAAAACAAGACAGAGCAGAGGACAGAACAGAACAAACCTATGAAGATCATTGATTCCAACTGCATGACCAGTTCAGGGATATCCAAAAGTTAAGGGATGTTACTGTCAGCATTATCCAAATGCCTCTTGAAGTGACTTGGGGCTTCAGCCACCTCTCTGGGAAGCCTTGTCCTGGAGTTAAATGAAGCATTAATTAATTCCTTAACTCAGAATTCCTTTTTAAAATGATTTAAGTGTTGTTTTTCCATCACTACTTCTCAGTAGTGGTAGGCTGTATCTAGATCACTTGTGCAATTTTTGTTTTTCCTTCCACAGTCTAAAGCCTTGTCTAAATTTGATGCTGTCACTAAGCTGTGATAAACAGGCTGCATCTTGCAGCACAGTCTTTCAGGGTGGCACGACAGGCAAGGAAAGATGCAAAGAGAGAGCTGAACAGATCCTGAAACAGCGCTGGGCAGGAGACTACTAAACTTTCATTAACAGCAAGTTTAGCTTCATCAGTAATGATGAATCACAACAGAATGTTGTTGGCTTTTTTTTTTTTTTTTTTTTTTTTTTCTCTCCTGGCTTTCATTTGAGTAACACATGACAATATGTTTCAGCTGAAAAGGAAAATAGGCATATTATGTCACTGGTGTAGACTTACCGGTGGTTCATAATAAAGAAGTATCCTACTGAACTGTGGGAACAGATCTGTTCCCTTCAGTCATATCCAAAGTCTGTGACCAAGGAAGTTAGTCCAGTAATGGAGGATGGAAGTGTTCTTCCAAGAGCCAGGCGTTCAGGACACACTAGATCCCCAAACTGACTGCATGGTTTTTGGGGGGAGGGATTGTTCTTTCAGTCCTTCCTTCTAGTTGGGGTATTCATGAGAAGCCATGTCTTATCTTTACAGATTATTTTTGAAGCAATCCGTGGGGTGTCGATGAGAAGTGACACAGCTATTGATGATGTTCTGTTCCAAGCAGGACCCTGTTTAGGTAAGCTTAAGCTTACTTTGCTTTTCTTTGGAGACATCTAGCAAGTCGCACAGTGTTTTGTTGTACTTAGACAGGCGATATGTCGTTCCTTGAAGCCCCTCTGAATGGATCTGCATTTATCATCGCATTGCTGTTCATGTAGAATTTTTACAAACATGTGAAACAATTCTTCAGAGTTTGGTCTAGTAAAAATCTTGTAGCACTTTTTAAAAGCTGTATGGCAGTTCCATCAAAGTCCAACACAGTAATTACGTTCTGTCTTACATATTAAAAAGTACTGGCATTTACACTAGTTTCCCCTCTTTGTATTCTAGAAGTGGAAGAAATCCAGTTCTCATCAGGCTACCCAGACAGCTTAAATGAAATTGAGTATTAAATACAGTCTGCTGAAAGGAGTGGGATGCATAGAAAGGAAACTGCACAACGGTCTGTTTTAAAACGTGCTTTAAGTGAAGACTGGACTCATTCGGATACTCACCCAAGTGTAGGAAAAACTCAGAGCGCTCGCGTTCCTCGCCTTTGCAATGAAATTATTGACTCAGGGCTTCTTAGACTGTTTTATAATGTTTATTTTTTCTCTTTTGCATGAGGTTATTAATTACTATATCAAGGCTTCCCGTTTTGCACAGATCATTCAACACAGTATTTTAGTGCTTTGTGTGTGTGTGTGTGTGTGTGTGCGCATGTGTGTGTAAATCTTTTTGGTATACAGGTAAAAAGGGGAAAGCAAAGGTGCACAATTAAAATCTAATATTGTGTTATCTTAAATCTGCATTCAGTGAATGTTTTGTGTTGGGTACAGAATGGCTTTGTGTTAAGGAAATAATTAATACTTTAAGAGAATAAAGAAAATACTATTAGATACTACTAATATCCTACAGGCTAAGTGCAATTATTCATAAGACAATTCTCTCTGGGAAACTCTTAACACTTTGCTGGTAATTTTTGTGTTTTTGTATTCTTTTATTGTAAGAAATATATTTGTCATCTTTAGCAATAAGAAGCTCACTTCTCGTGTTTCAGTATAAATCAGCGTAACCTACTGCCAAATAAAGCAGTTCATACACTCACAAAGAATGTACTCACACCTTACCCAACCACAGTGCCTTGCAATTGTATTAATTAGATATTGGATTCACTCAACTTGTTAATTTTGAGGACTTTTTTATATTTGTGTTCAAAGTTTTGTTTTGAAAATATTAAAACTTCCTAATAAAATATAACTTTGAAAATGGCCTGCTTCAGACTTTAGTTATTGGAGCAACGAAGAACAACTGAACTTAGTATAGCAGCCTGCATTTGTTTGTTGTGTATCATGGAAAGTGGTTTGATATACCACAGGAAGCTCCTGTACTGACCTATAGAAGCCATTCAAACATTCAAGCTCTTTCTGCAAGGTGGGCACCCTGAATAATGGAAATAAATAGCCTTTGATCCATTCAGAACAGAGGATGTGGCATTTCTAGTTGGCTTTAAGTGTTAACAACACCTGGGACATGCTATGTCAGGTTCCTTTTTCTATGAGTGGTTTAGATACCCTCCACACTCAGCCTGGGTGGAGGGTACCCCATTCTTCTCATAGTGGTTCTCCAGGAACCTCACTGGTACAGCTGTTCTGATGATAATGTCAGTGAGGGTAACATTCATCCCACAGCAGCTTTCCACACATTCCAGAGAACCAAGGGAGAGTTTGAAAAATGGCTTTAAAGGCACTATCAGTCCATAGAATGGGGAATTCTCAGTCAAGTCCCTTGAACGAAGGGCTGTAAGACATCTGAAAAGCAGGGAAGATGTGCTCAGATTTCCCTGCTGGCAAACTTTTATGGTGATGTAAAAACACCCCATTAGCTCTGTCCAAATACAAAATCCCCCCATGCACCTGATTTCTGCCCTGGATCCATTTTTGTGTACTCTCTGTTGCTCTTTCACTGCAGCAGTAGATGCACAGGGAGCACAGAAGGGCAAAGAGCAGTTCTGAGACTGCTCTGCACTCAGCCTACTTGCCGTCTGAACATTTCTTCCAAGAGCAACTGGAGAATCCACAAGTAATTGCTTTGAGCCCAGTTGTGGCACAATCCATAGGAACAGCTATGAGTACTTCAGAAGCTGCTAAAGCACCCCAGAAACTAGAAAGCTTATATTTGATTGCTGTAATTGCAGAGTTGTGCTGCAGTAGAACTGAAATTGTCCTCAAAGCAGAGGAAAAGGTTTTTTAATACCCTCTTGCACAATAGTCTTCTATATTCTTTAAATGTTTTCCATTAGTTAACATTTTGTTATTATCCTTACTTTAAAAAGAGGACCAAAATCTGATCCCATTTGCACCAGTGGAAATACAGGAAAAAAACAACAGAGAATATCACTGTTATTGTAGATTTATATCAATGTAAATCAAACTGCATTCTGGAGAATATTGTGTCACGCTAAAATAAACCTAAGGTAAACTCGGGTTTATAATCTTGAGGCTTCAATAAAACAGCACAAATGGAATGCTAAATAACTTGCATTTTATTAGTCTGGATTTTAACACAGTTCAGGAGTGAGTGTGAGTACATGCTCAAGACAAACACTGCTGCTAAAGGACTGCCATGTAAGGTAAAACCACAGAGACAGCATGCTTCACTGGTAGGGTGATACATGAGTCAAAAGGTTCCTCCAGTCCCACTCAAGTGGGTTGCAAGGAAGGTGAATCTTTGGAATTCCCCAAATAAGGCACTCCCTGGTTGGCAGGGATTAAAAGATGGACAGAGTTGGACAAATACTCAGAGGAACAACACAAAATAATTTCTTGAGCTTTCCAGACACAATTGGACAGCTACCTTGAGGCAAAACTAGGTAACTCTTTAACAACAAAAACTATTTTTGGATGAAGGGTACTGTGGAACAGGTGTTATTTCCCAATCAACTACTTAAAGCCACGTTTAGGTAACAGCTACTAAATAAACAAGCAAAGGGGATCAAAAGGAAAAAGAGGATAAGAGGAGAATGAGAGAGATTTTTCACCACATCCTCAGATCTCGTGTTGTCCAGAACTGGGTCTTTATCTGTGGGTCTACCAGTGACAGCAGAACATGTGTGCTCAGCTTTACGTAGTCCGGTCAGTCAGTGACTGCCAAAGAGGTAGATGGCTCCTTCCATCTGCACACCTAGGGGTTCCAGAAAGTCTGAGAGTTTTCAGCAAGAGCCGACGGTGTTTTGTGCACCTCCTCCTTGCTAAGTGCCATAAAAGGACAGGGGTAAAACATCTCACTGCCCTACCTCAGCAGGACCTGCTCCACCTCCCCCACCTTCTCTCCTGAACTCAAGTTGTAGAGTCAAGTTCCTCGACTGAAGAAGTAAAGAGAGAAGAGACGGAAGAAAATACCCAAGTAATCATACACTGAACAACAGCCTATGCCAACTATCAAGAGCACAAGCCCAATTAGCAAGGCTAGCCTGATTTGCGCCAGCCATTTCCCCCACTTCATCAGTGCCAGAGACTGTAAGATATTGGAGAAACAGGATCTGAGTAAGAGTCTATCAAACCAGTCTTTCGGTTGGAATGACTGAAACAGTTCAGAAGGCTGATCAGCAGTTTCTTTCACCTCTGCACAAGCTACAAGTGGCAGCATTATAAGATAGCAATATAACATTCTTCTTTGGTTAAGTTTAACATGCAGCACACTCCCTGTTCCTTAAGTAACGTATTAAGAGCAAGTCATTTTGTGACGACATTCTTGATACTTCGTTGCACTTGTGAGTTTAATTCCCCCAAACCCTACCTAGTGTAATTTGACAAGACTTGTCAAGTTAGTTATTTTTTCTATGACAAATGGGTGTGTTCCCTGTCAACTTTGCATGCTGCCCACCTAGGTCGTTTGGATGGGGACTTGGATTGCTGATGAATCTGTTTCCAAGGTGCAGTGTAATAATAATAATAATCCACCCTGACAGGGAGAATGGTACCAGGGCACAGTGGTGCAAGGGACAGAAGTGGTATTTATCTGCATTATGGTGGAGTTAACAATCAGTGATTGATGACACGTTCAGTTCCATGCATGATTCCAAGTAGAATTGCTTGGAAATTGGTACAAGGCTCTTTCATGTTTTAAGCAAGTCCCATTTCTTATCCAGGGCCGCCCTTCCTTCTGATTGAGGGGCATCTGACCACTCCTCATGTGGTGTTGCCCCTTTCTTTTATTAAGATTATCCGATTCTTTTGTTAATATCTCCCTAAAATTTACCCAAATCACAGTGAATCTAAAACCTCCAGACACAAAATCAGGGAAGGCAATGCATATCCATCGGTTAGTATGATTCCAGATGATATGTATCAATTCCCAAACTAGGTGAACCACAAAGAGACCCTCCTCTCAAATTGAATACAGTTTCTCTGCATCTTTTAAGCTATGAGAATAGAAACGTGCTGGGCTAGCAGGTCCCTCTAGTCCTTTCTGGTACGTACGCATTGTCAAGCCATGAACTGCAAAACCCCATTCTGTGAGTAAAGGATAAGTGGTGTAAGTTGGTCTCAAAGCTTGATATACTCCTGCCTCAAAAATTAATAACCTTTGAGCCTCTTCATGGACCAGAGTCCAGTCACACACTGACCTTTTAAGAGTCAAATCAACCAATGGATGTGCGTGTTGCAGTTTCTTCTTTGTCATTGGCAAGCTTACCCACTCTGGTGTTCAAGGTTTTGGATGGAATACACACAGTTCCTTTCTTCTGCCAAATAGGTAGGAATCTGGGCTCTGGAGATGGGGGTTGTACCTTTTCTTGGGTATTTCTTGCAATGCCATGCTTTCTAAGTGCGAGTGGCAGTATCCTAGAAGCAGGCAAAACAATCCCTGCCTGTTTCTCTGAAAGGAACCATAAAAAACAAATCTTTGATTTCAGTAGTGGCCTGAAATTCATGGTCTTGCTCCTGAATGGTGGCAATTAAATCAGGCCATTTTTGCATTTAATTTCTGATAATTGACTGTGAACCTCCGTTTGCTGTTTGGCTTCCTAACTGGCAACATGGGAATTACGTGGTGAGTGGGTGGGGACTATAATTCCCTAATCTTTAAGTTCACAACAACTGTTTCTCCCCTGGGTGTTCCCACTGCCTCAGGTTACTTCAGAATGGTGTCCTCCAGCATCATATCTGTTTTCAGTCGGTCTTGTAAATTTACTGCATCCAATTCTTTATTTTTTTAACTTGCTGGGGAGACTTTGTATTAACCTTATCATCCAAACAGGATTTGCCTTTTAAAGCAGGGGCAATGGCCGATTGGTAATCAAACAGCACAAACAAGTGGCCTTTTGTATAGTTACTGAGAGTTACTTTGGTCTCCTGCTATAGACAGAAAGACTCCTGGTTCCCATTATTCTTATACTTCCTCTTCAGTAAGCCTAATGCTGTTATGGCTGGTTAAGGCAGCCATGTCCAACCTGTGGCTCAGCCCAGCCCACAGACGTTGGTGGTACGGCAGTAAAGGGTGAACTTTCCTACCCATTCTGTTGTGTGTTGTTGCCATGTGACAGACAGCAGCAGAGGGGCACTCTGGCAGAATGGTGTCTGACAGTCTGAGGATACTCTTCACACACACGCAGTCCCAGTTTCTTTAGCCAGCCGGCTACATTTTCCTGCAGCTTGACCAGCTTACTAGCACTATGGGTTGTCCATCCTCATACTGATATCCTGTTTTAACAGGAGGACAAAGATGAGGGGCAGCTTTACCATCATATCTTGATTTTATGTGTTCCATTTCCTCCACTGGGTAGTGGCAAGCTAATTCCCTCCCAAGCATCTCCTGCTCCCTAGTTGGGCTGCCACAGTCATTCACCATCTTTTTCTCCTCCAACAAGCCAGCAGCTTTTAACTGTAATTCATGCTCTCTCACAAAAGCATCATGCAGCTGGTTCTGCAAACTCCCTGTCAACTCTCATAATGATTCATTTTCTTGCATTGCTCTTATGGTAAAACATCTTGCAGCCCTGCCTCTGCAGGACCAGGTCCACCTCCCCCACTCTCTCTCAAAGTCAAGTTGTTGAATCGAAGTTCCCTTTTGGTCCCTTCCAAGCTTCGATTTCTAATTTCAAGTTTTTTAGTTGCTTAGGAATGACTGAAGGAACTTTCAGTACTCCTTCACATCACTTTAGTCTGAATTCTCACCTTGCTGTTTTCCCTCCATCTCAGTTGTTTTCCTTGTCCATCTCCTGCACCACTCCAACACCTCATCCAATGTCTTTTCTTTTTTTCAGCCTGCACAGTGATCTCAGTTATAAGCATTCTGATCTTCTTCCGACCCAGCTGCATATACTGCCACTTTTCCTTGCTCTCTGATTAGTACAGCATTCTAGCTCACTTCCCCTGTACACTGAATGGCTTTAGAATTTTCCCCTCTTTAAGAACTCCTCTTGTCTGATGCACTGTCTCTGTCATAAAATCATTAAAGTTTCTTTATAAAAGACCTCTAAGATTATCTAGTCCGATCATCAACTCATCACCATCACGTCCACTAAGCCATGACCCTCACTGTGACATCTACTTGTTTCATGAACACCTCCAGGGACGGTGACTACACCACTTCCCTGGGCAGCAACGTGCCAATGTCTCACCACTCTTTCTGAGAATAAATTCTTCTTGGTATCCAACCTGAACGTCCCCTGCCACAACTTCAGCACATTACCTTTTGTCCCATCACTAGCTACACAGGAGAAGAGGCTGACACCCACCTCGCCACAACTTCCTTTCAGAAAGTGGTAGGGTTGCCCTGACCCTTCTCTTTCCTAGACTATACAATGCCAGCTTCCTCAGCCACTCGCTATAATACTTGTGCTCTCAACCCTACCCCAGCTTTGTTGTCCAGTAGACATGCTCCTGGGTCCCAGTGTTTTTCTTATAGTGAGAAGCCCAAAACGGAACACAGTATTCAAGGTGTAGCCCTACTAGTGCTGAGCACAAAGGGAAGCCCACTTCCCTACATTGGCTACACTGTTTCTGGTACAAGCCAGGATGCTGTTGGCATTCTTGGCCATCTGGGCACAGTGTTGGCTCATGTTCAGCTAGCTGTGAACTAAATGCCCCCAAATCCTTTTGCGTTGTGCAGCCACTCTGCTCCAAACCTGTAGCACTGCATGGGGTTGTTGTGACTGAAGTGCAGGACTTGGTAGCTAATCTTGTTGTACCATAACCTGTCTTTCAGGCTTCATCATTTCTCTCTTCCAGCTC
Organism: Excalfactoria chinensis; assembly: GCF_039878825.1. Lineage (NCBI taxonomy): Eukaryota > Metazoa > Chordata > Aves > Galliformes > Phasianidae > Excalfactoria > Excalfactoria chinensis. The sequence goes on from NC_092857.1 coordinate 33,590,166, forward strand.
TTACAAAGCTCCATACTCTCCAGACCCTTGAAAATGCTCCAGGATGAACTTAGAGTAAAAGAGATCAATGCAGCAGTCTCAGGCTAGAACATGTTTGGCTCAAAGTGTTCCTTCATGAGTTCAGCTCTACCTGCTCTAACTGCAAGCTTGTAATCAAACTGATTTAAGTGAGAAATTTTATCATGCAAAACATTAACAAAAATTTACTAATCAATTACTGATCTAAGAAGAAACACTCCAGTGTTACAAATATACAATTCCACTCTTTTGCACTTTTATTAAATAGAATTACAAAGCTGCTGTCTCACAAATGGAACACAAATATTTTCATTATCCTTCCATACACAGATATCACTAGCATACACTGCTGTCCATGTCTTGGACATGGATCTGAAAGCGAGTCCTGTGGTTGCTGAGAACAATTCACTCTTCAGCTGACCCCAACTCCTTTCCTCCTCTCCCCAGCCCCTTCCCCTGTATTCTAAATAACTTTCTCACTGCTTTTCTACTGTCTCTCCACCTTTTCTCTGAAGGGAACAAACTGCATTAACAAAGTTTTTTCCTCACTGTTCCCAGTTTGTCTACCTTCAGTCACACAGAGCGTCTTGAAGAGAAGGCTATGGGGAGGTCTGATAGAAGCCTTCAGTATCCAAAGGGGGCCTATAAGAAAGGACAGACACTTTAGAAGGGTCTGTTGTGATAGGAGAAGAGGAAATGGTTTCAAACTAAAAGAGAGGAGATTCAGATTGGTTATTAAGAAGTTTTTTTCAAGGAGTGGTGAGGCACTGGCACGGGTTGCCCAGAGATGCAGTGGAAGCCCCATCCCTGGAGATATTGAAGGTCAGGCTGGCTGGTGCTCTGAGCACCCTGACTGAGCTGCAGGTGCTCCTGTTTGTCACAGGGCAGTTGGACTAGGTGGCCTCTTAGGATCCTTTGAAGCTCAAACGATTCTATAGGACTGTATCTTAACGGACGCAGCTTCTGCATTTGCAGAGTATTACAGATGTGCCTGAGCCACAGGCGGCCTCACAGCATCTGCATGCTAATCCTCCCAGCAGATCCCGGTTCATACTGCTGACACGTTGCTTCTCATGTAAACTTTCTGTCAAACAGCAATAGTTACGGGCAGGCTGCTGGTACCACACAAGCATTTTGCCATCTCTGGCCTCCAGCAGTACACACCAGCCCCTGGCTCCCTGTGGGACGGGGCACGTGGAAAGGGAAAAGAGCATCAGGGGCACCCACGGCACAGGTGCCATTATCACACACAACAGCAGGCCGCCACCACCCATCCTCTGCATCGCCTTCAACACAAAACTATCACCTGTAAAAAAAAAATAACTACATGTTTCCTAGGTATTTTATTACATTGAAAATGAAGAAAAAGCGATCGAACCGAACCAGGTAGAGAGAGAACGAGAGGATCCCGCCCAGCCCGAGCCCCACCCGCCGTCACTCAGAGGCTGCCTCCGGGACCGGCCTGCAGCTGCCACCTGGCGGCACGGCCGCGGGCAGCACCCTCACACCGCCCGGCAGCAACAGCAGGCGGCGACAGACGCGAGACGGCAGCCGGCAAGGCGAGCCCGGGGTTCGCCGACTCCGTGCGGTCGCTTCGGGTGGGCCGGCCCCCAGTCCGCGGTGCCGGCCGGGAGTCGCGATCAGGCGAGGCGGGAAGGGAGCGCTTTGCTTCGCTCGGCTCGCGACCCGCGGCCGCCTCCACGGGCCGCCTTCGCGCGCGACCGCCCCCCGCCCAACGCGCGCTCCCCTGGCGTTAAGGCGCGTGCCCCGTCCCCCTCCTGCCTCCCGCCAATGGGAGCGCGGTGCGGGGCGCGCGCTACGGGGAGGGCGGGCCGTGAGGGAAAATGGCGGTGCAGGGACGACTGCTGGCGGGCGGCTCCCAGCTGCGTCTCTGTGACAGTCGCCGTAGCGGGAAGCCGCGCTTCGTGGAGGGCTCCATCGTCAGGATCTACATGGAGAACTTCTTGTGAGTCCGCGAGCGGGCGGCCGGGCTTTTCTTTCCCGGGCGGCAGCTCAGAAGCCGGCGCTGGCCGCGGATCGCGCCGGGGCCGTTGGTGCGCGGTGCGTTGGGGACGAAGGTCGGCGGCTGGCACGGGGCGAGCGTTCGCCGAGGAGCGTTTGTGGGGCCGGCCGGGCTGCGGGCCGGTAGCGCCGGGCGCGGGGCAGCCTCCGCCGGCTGACGGAGGGTGCTGCGGTGTCCGCGTGGGAGATGAGCCGTCTGTGGGAAGGGGCTGCGTAACGCTGCTGCTCCGGGGCAGACTAAGGCCTGCGCGGGCGGCGGGCTGCCCGTCGCTCTCGGCGCATTGTCGCTTCCGCGGCTCTGCGTTCCGCCGGGGCGTGCCGGCCGTACCGCTCCGCGCCCTGCTTGTTTGCTCCTCTTGTCCCGGTCGGTGCCTGCATCCCTTTTCCCGCCCTTTTTAGGCGGCTGTGGAGCCGCGGAGGGAAGAGGAGCGCGGAACACGTTCGGCGGCAACGGGGACTGGGCTTCAGAACCCTTGGAATAAAGTGTCCGTGGCGCTGATTATTGCGGTTCTGAGTTGTGCGTGCTGGGAGTACAGCTCTGCTTGGAGCTGGCTACCAGGAAAGCTTTCGGTTCCGTTTCTTATGGATTAGCGTCCTGTGTCTCCTTGTCAGCCTTGAGAACAGTTTTGTTCAGCACAAATCATGGATCACAGTACGTGATAGTTGGTGGAACCTAAAACATCTTCAAGTCCTAGGGCAAAGGGTTTGAGTATGTTGGTTTCCAGAAGTACGTCGTGGTGTTACTGTCATATTGTTGATACTCCTGTTCCCTTCTTGGTGAAAGCACCCTGTTTCCTCTCAGTGTCTGGTACAGGCTGTGGATAGGACTACGAATGTTAGAGCTTATTACAGATCTAGGATGTTACTGATCATATCATCTTGCCTTGAATTTGCATGCTTGTAAGAAATGAAAGCTACTGGATCATGTCCAGCCTTCAAGGAGGAGTAGTACCACAGAACCTGAAGACTTCTTGCAGAACTCAAAAGCCATGATGTATATTACACAAATTAGGCTGTTATCTCCTTCTGTGACTGCAGTGAGAGGCAACAGTGGGTAATATCGAGTCCTAATAAAGTTAATAGGAGTTGTCGCTTTTTTGGGCTGGATTTCATTCCTTATAACCATTTGTTGTGAAGAAAGTTGTTACCAGTGCTCCAATAGGTAGGAATTTGTTCTGCTGTGTTTCACTCTGGGGTTTATTTATAAAATAACCGTTGAACAATGAGTCTGTCCTATAAAATCATGATCTGTCGTATTTAATATGAGAATAGTTTTGAGCAAGTAATTCTTATTTTTAAGATGACATGTTTATGAAGAAAATAATATTGTGCTTTTCAGAACATACGACACCTGTGAACTACGTCCAGGACCCAACTTGAACATGATTATAGGACCTAATGGAACAGGGAAGTCGAGCATTGTTTGTGCCATCTGTCTGGGATTGGCTGGAAAACCTTCTTTCTTGGGGCGAGCTGAAAAGGTGACTACGAACATTTTTAATTTGCATGTTTAATGTGAACTTCATTGAGAGCATTGTCCAGCAGGGAGGGGAAGGGAATGATGACTTGCTTTTGTAGAATGTATAAAGTGTTGAAGCTGCAGAATAACCTGGGCCAGAGACAAGGGCCATTATCAAAGTGGTTACCTTAATTAACTGCTGATTAAATTAAAAAAATTAAAAAATGGAAAATACGTTAATTGTACTGCAACCTGAATAGGGAAGATGTTATATCTGGAGATAACTGACTTCCACAATGTAGGAGAGCGTCACCCAAAGAAGTAAGATTTCCTTGCTGTGTATAAGGGTGTTTTATAAAGGCCTCGAGCCATTAATCTGGATGACTTTCAATTCTGCTATTATTATTTTATTTTAGGGTTCATTATGTTTGCTTCCAAGAGATTGTGGTGACATTAGGATAGAAAATTTATTTGTATGGCCCGTTTTTTTTAAAACTTTTTCTCTTGCTTTCTGGGCTATTTCAGTTACATGAAATACATTTCAGTAGCTCTTTGGAGTGCTCAGTCTGGTTACTTAAAAGATTGTGCATATTATGTGATAACAGCTCTATCTTGATCTAAGGTAAACATAGAAATTGCCTGCATGGCAGCAGTGTGTTGATGTTGTTATGATTGTATACTTCTATGCTATTAGTATTAACATGTGCCAGTGCCTTTGGTTTTTGTTGCCTTTGTTCACTGAACTTGTTCATTTCTGCGGATTTGCTGGCTATAATTTGTTCTGAAGGTTGAAATTGACCAAAAAAATAATCTGTGGAGCAAGTTCTAGTGCTTTTATTTAAAGAGGAAGTTAATAACATCTTTCTTTTTTTTTAGTTAATACACAGCCAGAAGAAAAATAAGGTTTTCAATAACATATACCATTACAGCTAGTCAGTAGTTCAAATGCATATTTTGGTTAGAGATTACATTTTAAAACAGAGTTATTTTGCAGTAATAATTTCTGTAATTCATTTTGTAGGTTGGGCTCTTTGTAAAGCAGGGATGCTTAAAAGGTCTAGTGGAAATCGAACTGTAAGTAGTAAAATTATATTTCCTCGTGAGTATTTAATTAGATGGTTTTCTTGCGTACTTTCTTAGACAGCTGTGAAAAGAAATAATGTACAGAGACCTTTCTCTAAGCTGATTTCTTTTTTCTTTTTTTTTCCCTTAAACTTCAACATTTTAAGCTTGAAAACATATAACTCAAAGGTAGACAGTGATGGCTGGTCTCAGTTTTGCTTTCTGAAGCATTTTACCTTGTCTTTGTGCACAAAGGGTATGTAGAAAAAGGCTGATCTTTGTATATATAGTGTGTTCAGTTTTTGATGGTATGGAAAGAGTTGATTCATTCAGTACTACTGTCATGATACAGTGGTTGGAAGTGATTTAAAAAGGAAAAAAAAAAAAAAAGAAGGAGCATAATGTATATTCTAAAACCAAGTATTTTGCCTTCACCTGTATCAGTAAAGCTGACGTGATGTGAGGGGTTCTTCTGTGCTCTTACTGGAAATGCTACTTAGTAAAACCAAACAGAAGGCTAAAACTAGATCTGATTAATTCTTGGCAATGCAGTCTTCTAGGTAAGCTTACACAAAATTCAGCAACTGAAATGTAATTCAGAGTTAGTCTGTAAAATCAGTCAGTAACTTATGTTTACTGACAATGCAAGGTAATAGCACATGCTGCCTGTGTTTAGTGGTGAACTAATTGTAAACAAAGAGAATAGTTCCTCAGTGGCTGCCTTGTGGTAGAGATTAACATGAAACAGCACTAGCAATGTGATTTCTTGGGTTCTTTGCAGTTGTTGGATTGATGTGTTTGCTCTGAGCGTAAAGCTATTCACCTGGTTCCAATCCATAGTTAATTTGTATAAAAATTGGCTGCCCCTGATTAAATTGCATGAAATATGAACTGTGTTAAGGGAAAAAAAAGACAAGCTGGAACAGGTCCTTGAAAAAAATCCTTTGACTTTTCTGCTGATGGGGGTTGTCAGGTTGGTCATTCTTTGAAGATGTTGTGATGGGTCTGGAGTTGGGTTATCTGTCTATATGACATTGTGTTTTTTCCAGCATAGATACTAGATTGTTTGAAAGTCTAAAGAGAAATGTATAGTATGTTAAGATGTAATGTTATTGCATTGATCTGACTTTGTCTAGCTGGTGAGAGGTGATTAAAGAGAATGACACAGATTTGCAGGCATAGAAAGGGTCCTTTGGAGATCATTGAGTCCAACGCTGGTTCCCTGCAGTAGGTTTTCAAGGAAGACACATGAGTTGTCTTGAATATCTCCAGGGAAGGAGACTCTACAACCTCTCCAGCAACCAGTTCCAGTGTTCCATTCCCCTTACTGTAAATAAGTCCTTCTGCATGTTTGTATGGAACTTTCTTTGTTCAAGCTTTAGGCCCTTCCTCTTTGTCCTATTGCTACACACCACTGAGAAGAGCCTGACCTCATCCTATTGCCTCACATCACCCTTTAGATATTAATAAACATTAACCAGATCCCCCCTCAGTTGTCTTTTCCTCAGTCTGAACAGACCCAGGTCACTCAGCCTTTCCTCATAAGGGAAATGCACCAGGCCCTTTATTGTATTTCTGGCCCTTTGTGGACTTTTACTAGGAGATCTCTGCCTTTTTTTAAACTGGGAAGCCTGTAACTGGACACAGTGTTCCAAATCTGGCCTCACCAGGGCTGTGGTGAGGATCACCTCTCTTGATCTGCTTGCCATGCTGGTGCTAATGCAGCCAAGGATGCCATTGGCCTTCTTGGCCACAAGGGCCCACTGCTAGTTCATGGTCAACCTGTTGTCCACCAGAACACCCAGATGTCCTTCAGAGCTCATCTCCAGGTGGTCTTCCCCTAATCCGTACTGATGCATGCAGCCATTCTTCTCCAGCTGCACAACTCTATGCTTGCCCTTGTCAGTTCTCATCATGATCATGCCTTTCCAGCTCTACAGTCTGTCCGGATTTTGTTGAATGGCAGCACTGCCTTTTGGTGTGTCAACCACTCCGTCCAGCTTTGTATCATCAGCGGTCTTGCTGAGAAGCCTCTATCCCTTTGTCTAGGTCACTGATGAAGATGTGGAACAAGACTGGGCCTAGCACCGACCTGCTAGTTACAGGCCTCCATTTATGACTATCCGCCACTCATGACAACCCTCTGAGCTCTGTCAGTCAGTCACTTCTCAGTCTGTCTTGCTGTCTACTCATCCATCCCATACTTTCTAAGTTTCATAACAAAGATGTTGTGGGAGATGGTGTTAGAATCCTTGCTGAAGTCAAGGGACTCAACATCCACTGCTCTCCCCCCATCTACCCAGCCAGAAGAAGGCTACCAGATTGGTTGAGCATGATTTCCCCTTGGTGAATTCATGTTGACGACTCCTGATAACCTTTTTCTCTTCCAGTTGTTTGGAGGAGGTGTCCAGAACAAGTTGTTCCATCATCTTTCCAGGGATGGAGGTGAGACTGGCTGACCTATGGTTTCCCAGATGTCCTTGCTGAATTTTGGAAATGAGTGGCATTAAATCCTTTGGTCTTGATGGACTTCTCCATTTTCCAAGATCTTCCAGACATGATAGAGAGTTCAGCAGCAATCTCTGCCAGCTCCCTCAGCACAGATGGGTGCATCCTATAGGGGATTTGTGTGCATTGATTTTGGCTGGATGCTCTCTGACCATCTCTTTCTGAACCCTAGAGAAGCCTTCCATTTCCCAGACTTGCTCTCTGACTTCTAGGTTCTGGGATTTCCAAGGGGCAGTCTTCGTAGACTGAAGCAAAGAAGGTGTTCAGTATCTCCACAAAGGTCTTTGTGTCCCCTATTGCCGGGGCACCCACATCATTTAGTAGGGCACCCACATTTTCCTAGTCTTCCTTTTACTGTCAACATCCTTTAAAAAACATTTCTTGTTGTCCTTTACCTCCTTTGCAAGGTTTAATTCCTGGTGGGCTTTAGCCTTCCTTGTTGCATCCCTATAGTCCTGACAGTGTTTCTCTATTCTTCCCAAGTGGACAAGCCCGCTTTCCACATTTTGTGGACCTTCTTTCCTTTTAGCTTATCTGTGAGTTCATTGCTCATCCATGCAGGCCTCCTGCCATCTTTCTTATTTTTTGGGTTGCACCAGTCTTGAGATCTTGATTGTCTCGTTGCTTATTTGTTTCTGATGTTAACCTTTTTGAAGTGCTGACGTAGAGAACTGCATGGGCAATTGGTGCATCACTGCAGTTCTTTAGAAGCAGAAAATGAAAGCATATTTGTGTTTTCGTTCAGTACGATGCTGTTTTTACTTCCAGGTGGAATGCATATACACAGCTTACGGATGGACTTCTGTACATGAGTGTTTCTTGCTTTAAGAATTTAGTGGTTTTATACCTCCTGTGTGCCAATTTTAATGCTTACTATTTTAAATAAAATTTATGTTTCTATATAAACTGTTCCATATGTAATAGTTTTTATACTGTTGATACATTCATTAGGAATATGTTATTTATATAAGTACCTCTGAGCTGAGATTTGGATGTATTTGTGATGTTTTCAGTGTTGCAACAGAGATACAGTGGGATTAATTCATCAGTAAATTACTGGATATTATCTGAAGCAAAATTTTCCACAAATGTTCAGTTATTAAATATTTAAGCATCAGAGAAGTTTTTAATGTGCTAGCTAACATACTTTGACATTTTTTAAGCTTTTGTACTCTCAAAATTCTAAAAACTTTTTTTATTAATCAGGTTTAAAGAACCTGAGAATATCATTATCACACGTGAGATTCAAGTAGTGACCAACACATCAACGTGGCATATCAACAAGAAACTAGCAACCCTGAAAACAGTAGAGGAGCAGGTTGCAGCGCTAAATATCCAGGTGGACAATTTGTGCCAATTTCTTCCTCAGGTATGAAATACTTTGAAATATGGAGATTGCATGGAGTGTTATGTTTTCAGAGGGTTTTGTAGCTTCTTATTTCTTCATCTTACAGCGTTTCAGCAATTTAATAAGGCCATTCAAATGGTGAGAGGGGGGAGATAATAGTATGTGTGGTGGTGAAGGAAGGAAGGGGATACATAACCTTTAACTCACTAACTGGACAGATAACCTTTAACTCACTAACAGAACAGACTTTACCTTTGTTTGTCTTTGTTTGTCTTTTGTGACCAAAGAGAAAGCAGCTGATGTTTCATCCTCATCACTACTACTGTAGAGGTGTCCTGAAACACTTCAGCAAAGCTGTAGTGAAAATGGTATAAGATGTTGAGATGTTTGTGCCCTTACCTGTGTGATTCCTGCAGTCATAGAATTGTAGAATGGCGTGGGTTGGAAGGGACTTCAAGGATCATTGAGCTCCAGCCCCCACTGCCACTGGCAGAGCTGCCAACCCCCATACGTACTGCTAGATCCGGCTGCCTGGAGTTCTGTCCATCCTGGCCCTGAGCACTTCCAGGGATGGGACATCCACAGTCCTGCATCTCTGACTTATTCTGTCAATCTCTGTATGTGTTTTTTCTCTCTTTATAACTGGTCACTTCCTCAGGATTGGATTCTGTAGTTGGTAAGCAAAGGGAAAGAGTCATCTGGATTTCTTTGTCCGAAATCCAGAAATCAGCCTTGTTAAGTGACCTTGCAGTTGCAAGAATAACTGCTAATAGCCTTTTTGTTTACTTCTGTGGCTCAACAGTTTCTTGAGCATAGGGCAAACTTAAGGATATTCAGAAAGAATGTTTGTAAGAGTAAAATTTTCCTGAAGAGAGATGTCCTCTCCCTTTCTTGGGAGCTTAAACAGTGCTTTGGTATCTGAATCCATGCTTAGGAAGGTTAGACTTTCTTTGCAGATAGCTATGTTGTTCAGAGTTTCTGGGCAGATAGTTCTTTTCCTTTCCAGTTCATAGAGATCTTTACAGTAAGGGGAACCTTGTCAGAACCTAGCCAGTCTTGCCTGCTTGTCTTTTCTAGGAGAAGTGTATTCAAGAATACAGATTGAAAAACGTAAATTACCTGAAATGAACTCTTCCATTCAGAATAAATGATAGGCGGTTGAAAATTGATGAGCTGTCCCCAGCTGCTGAAATAACTAAGAGCTAAGGTTTAAACTTCCTTGGACTATTAGATAGATTACTATAAGTTAGTTGATATTCGTGAGAAGTAGTATTGCTGTGCTTAAATCCAGTGTTACTGTACTGTACTATTTCAACCACTGCTGTATTTGTATTGTTATTTTGTTTGTTGTTATTTTGTAGGACAAAGTTGGAGAATTTGCAAGAATGAGTAAGATTGAACTACTTGAAGCCACTGAAAAATCCATTGGTCCTCCAGAAATGTATCAATTACACTGTAAACTGAAAAGCTTAAAAGAAAAAGAAAGAGAACTAGAGGTAAACTTGCATGTTTAGACAGACAGGAATGACTGTAGGGGGAGTCACATAATAAAATTTAATGTGAAGTCTTAGATTTTTTTTTTACGGGTTGTTGTTCATTTTCCAAGTCTGTAGTTAAGTTCATTTTACCCAACAGTGCACATCTTCTTTGATGTCTCATTCACTCTCAAGCGGGCAAGCATTAAAAATACATGAAGGCGAGTATTCTGCACATGGAGGAGAGGGAATGCCTGCTGTGATGTCCTCATGATTTTTCTGGGGTCCTCGAACGACAATAACTACTTTCTGGACGTACCTTTTATGTTGTTTAGGACCCATGAGCTGCAAAGATATATTTGTTTTAATCTTGCTTTCCGTAATTTATGGAAACTAAAAGAAAAGGATTAGCATGTGCTGTATGCTGCAAAGTTGTCCTTTTGTTAGTGTGCTAAGTCTTTCCCTAACACTCATCTGCGCTGTGAGCTTCCCAGATCTCAAGTTTTGTAATCTTAATGGAAATAATGTGTTTCTCAGCACTGAGAATGGCATCTTGGGAGCCATGTTCTAGAAAATGGCTGTTGTTGTTAGTACAGGTGGTTCTCTTAATCCTTTGTTCCACTCCCTAATAATGCACTTCCATTCATACATAGTACTTCAAAATACCGATCTTAGTATTTCTGTTACAGATCTCTGCAAGATGTTTCTTAAGTATTTTTGCTGCTTCTGTTTGGCAGAATCAGCCTGTATGGATGACATCAGGAGACTTTAAAAAAATTTGGAATGTTTTCTTCAGATTTAACTTAGATTTGTTTTCACAGGAAGTATTTAGTGAACTTACTTGAAAAAGCTGGACAACTATTCTGGTTGTATTGTTTCTCTATAATTACTGCTGTACTAAATTGTCCTCTGATGTTAAGATTTGGCATAGTTAATGTTCAGGTGAGGTATAGATGACTTCTGAAATGTGTTTTCATGGAGTAGATACTATAAAATATGTAAATGTGTGTTCTTACAGAATGTGTTCAAAGACAAAGTTAACTCTTTGGAAAAAATGAAACAGAGGGCTGAACGATACAAACAAGATGTTGATAGATACCATGAATGCAAGCACCATCTAGACCTAATTGATATGCTTCAGAGAAAAAGACCTTGGGTGGTAAGTTTTAATTTTCTACTCAGTGATTTTCTTACCTAACCTAATTTTCCTAATACAGCAATGCTAGAACTGTGCTGTGTTAAATGACTTAGTGTTAAATTAGGTTATAGCAGCTTTCTTTAGTTAATTTTTCAAATGCATAGAAATAGGTACTGTGAAGAAGAAATTTTGACTGAATAGCCTGAATAGATTTTTTTTTTAGTTAATCATGTACGCTTACAATTAGATTAAATAACTAAGAGAAAGTGATGTCTGTGATAGATCCACACTGATGGGCAGCGAAGCTTGATCACAGCATTCTATCATTTCCCCACCTCCTCCTCAAAAGAGTTGAGATAAGGACAGAGATTGCTCTACAGGTACTGACAAAACAGACTCAGCATAAGCAGTTTTACATAATGTAGTGCCTGCTGCTAACAGACTACAGCAGTGAGAAACTAAAAGAAAACCAAAACTGGCTTTTCTTCCTCTCCTATGAGCAGCACAGATTGGGGGCTTGTAACTCTTCATCTCTGCTGCTCCTCTGTGGGCACTCCCTTCCCCGGTTATACATGGGGTCTGTCTCATGGAATGGCATCCTTCCCAAACTAATCCTCTGTGAGCTTCCCACAGGATGCAGATCTCCAAGTGCTGCTCCAACATGGCTTCTTACTGTGGGGCCCATCCTTTAGGACTGTGCTGCAACACCATGAGTCCCCATGTACACCAGCTGCCCTGATCTCCTGCTCTACCGTGTGTTCCTCTCCACGGGCTGCAGTGCCACCCCGCCAGGGCTTGTTTCTTCTGGGGCTCTCCATTTGCTGCAGCCTCCTTCAGGCCACATTCGCTACTGCACTTTGGGCTCCTTTACCAGCCTGCAGAGGGACAGCCTGCTGCTCCTCTGTGGACCTCTCCTGAGCTTCAGGAAACTTGTGTTCCATACCTGGTGTACCTCCTGCCTTTCTTGACCTTGGAGGTTATATGTCTGTTTCTTTCATAGTTTTTTACTTCTTTCCCCCAGCTGCTGTTGCATGGCAGTCTTTGCCTTTCTTCAGTCTGCTCTCTCAGAAACACACTGATTGTTGGTCATGGCTCAGCTCTGGCCAGCGGCGGGTCCTTTTTGGAGCAGCTGGAGCTGGCTCCAGTATGGTGCTGGGCCCTGCTTACAGAGGCCACAAGTACAGTCCCCACCTCTCCAACCTTGCCATGTAAATCCTACCCAGTGGTAGATAATGCTAAGTTAGTTCTTACAGATGGAGCTTGTATTCTATTATTTTTTGTTTTGGTTCAAAGCTTAGAGTAATAAGGGCATATGCAGTGGACCAGAGGCTTTCTTCCATGCCTGTCACATCTAGCATGCTTTTTTCCTCCTCTGCATCCTCACTTGTATCTTTTTTTGCTCCTTCGAGTATCTCTTTTTTTTATTTAAACATGTAACAAACATTGGACTGCATGTTTTTGCTTTTTTTCCTTTCTTTTCTCCAGGTGATGTAAAAAAGTAATGACGTGAAAAAATAAACTGTTTCTAGTAATGACTCAACCATAACTTCTTTCTCAGAATTCCCAGCTTCTTGGCAGTAGCATTTTTGATAACTGCACTGCTTTCCATTTCTTCTCTGGGACGCTTCTCCAGTTGGACATCCTGTATATTGACTTCTTTGGTATTTGTAGTCAAAGGCAGAAATATTTTGTGGGCTTTTTGTTTGTTTTGATTTGTTTTTTCTGTGTCTACTCTGTGAAGTTTTCTCTCTGTCACTCCCTCTCTTTCCCCTGTCTTAACTTGAGTTTAATGCAGTGTTACATGCTACTAGCTCTGACCTGTAGCTCTGTCCTTTCTCCTAAAGTTTTCTGTGGTTATTTGCTTCTTGGGTTAAGAACTTCAGCCTAATTCATGCTCAGAACATAGGTGGGCTAAATAATTACTTTTTCTGCATTGATCCTGGATGAATATAGTGGAAGAGTTGTTTCAGGCAAATTCATAGTTTCTTCTGCTGTTCTGTCACCTAAGAGCCATTTAATGTGCTTGTTATTCATTGAAGACTAAATGATCTCTGTATCTTTTGGTTATAGTGATCAATAACAGGAGGGTTACTAAAGTAGTCACCCTAGTACTAGGCTCTTAAGACTTTTGTTCAGTTACATAAAATGTTGAAGCATCATTGGAATGGAAGACAAAAGTCTTTAATTATGTTACTTGCAACTCCTCCAAGGAATATGAAACTGTTCGTCAGCAGCATGAGAGTGTAAAACAGAGGAGAGACCAGGCCAAGGAAGAACTGAAGAATCTGAAAGAAATGCAATCTCCACTGACAAAAAAAATTCAAGAATGTGAAGAATTGTATAATAGTCTGAATATGAAGATCAGAAATACCGTAAGTATTTTAAGCTCTCAGTTAAAGTATTCATATGTTCTTTGTTCAGCTTTGTAAAGTGTAAAACAGTAGCATCTTTCTTCCTAGTGTGCCATAATGTGCTTTTGAAGGCATTGGTTCTGGCTTTTGCACATCCCTGTTCCGCTAAAGCAGCAAAGCGTAAGGAATGCATTTCTTAACAAACCTTAAGCATCCACTCTGAAAGTCCACTCTTGGCATTACAAAAATAGGCACACTTTGTATTTTTCCTAAAGAATCTTCTGGAATATTGTGTTAACAGCTTCCCTAAGTTAGATAGCTAAATTAAATCTGAAGTGTGTTTTCATCTGATCTGTACTTTGCTCATGGATGCTCTTTGTATCTTCTGCAAATATGGCCAGATTGGTGGATAATTTAGGCTAAATTCAACTTATCTGGTCCAACAGATTTTCTCTAATGTTTAGCCTTTATTGCATGAGTAGGGTGTAATGTTTTCAGTAGACAGTCTTCCATCAGTTGCAAATATTGTTATGCAGAGAAGGAATTTAAATGGTTAGTTTGCCTGTGCTTTACATCTGTGTCCGGTTTGTGGGTAGCTTTTCTTTGTAGGGATAAGGAAAATTATAATTGTTGTATGACAAATAGTAAGGTACTGCCATTCACAGCAGGACTTAACTATCAAGTAATCAGTCTGCAGACATGATTGTATGTGTAGGCAGTAAAATGTTTTAATAGCTAACCCAAGTTAGCTATTTATCTCCAGAAAAAGCAACTCCCCCACCTCTCTGGGATGCTTGTTCCAGTGCCCTGTCGCAGACAAAATAAAGATGTTCTTCCTCATGTTTGTTTGAAATTTCTGGTGTGCATTGCCTCTCTTCCTGTCCCTGGGTACCACTGAAATGAACCTGGCCCCTTTACTTGTCTCCTGCACTTTAGTTAATTGCAAGCACTGATGGGATCCCCTCTCAGTCTTCTCCAGGCTGAGGTTACAGATCTCTCAGGCTTTCCTTGTATGAAAGATGCTCCAGGCTCCTCATTACCGCTCTGGCTTTCTGCTGGACCCTCTAGAAGGCTGCTGTCTTTGTTGAACTGGGGAGTCTAGAACTAGATCCAGTACTGAAGGTGTGGCCTTACCAGGACAGAGTAGAGGGTGAGGATCACCTCCCTTGAGCCGCAGGCCATGCTCTTTGTAATGCGTGCTAGAATATAGTTAGCCCCTTCTTGGCTGTAAGGGCATGCTACTTGCTCATGGCCAACCTATTGTCCAGCTGGACCCTTAAGTCCTTTGCAGAGCTCCTTTCTAGCAGGTCATGTCAGCCCCTAACCTGTACAGAGGCATGCAACCATTCCTCTTCTGGTGTAGGACTGCAGGAGTCTATACTTGCTCTTGTTGAACCTCATCAGGGTTTTTTGGTGGTGGTGTGTGTGCTTGTTGTTTTTGTTGTGGGAGTTTTTGTTTGTAATTTTTCTTTGTATTTTATGAGTAAGTGCTCTTAGAGGAAACTGAACAGCTGGTAGCAGTGTAAGCACTGTAAGGCTTACATTCCTGTGAAGTGATAAGCTTTGTTTACATGGCCTGCTTTTATCTTGCAATGTTTTAGTTGTAACTAATTAGTAACTAATATTTTTGTTTATATTTTTAATTAAATGCTATGCTGATCCATAACAATCCGTTTGAAACTAGAAGGAATTCTGCTACAAACCATTGTTGCCACAATTCATAGAAATAATGGTCTCTTTTCATTTAGAGGTTAGGTTCTATATCAGAAACCTATGACAAAATAGCGAGCCTTTTAGTTTTAACTTGAAGAGAGCATACTTTGTATAGGCTGTTTGCTGCAGAGCAGTATAAGCAAAGCTGGGGAGATGTGCTTCTTAACTGACTTACACCCTTTTATGACTAGCTGTTTAGATTTGTTTCACTGCTGTATCTAAACTTGTGAAGTACCAAACTCTAAATGTTTACAAGGCTAGCTTTATGCTAAAGTGGTATTATGTTTGGGCTTGGAGAATAAATTACAAGTATTTTTGTTTTACAGTATTCTAGAAACTAAAAGGCTGCAAAGAAGGAGAGATGTGACATTTGAAATAAACAACTTATAGAGGTCTTACTGAGATGTTCTTATACTGCTTTCCAGTGCTTACTTTCCAATGTTTTGACCGTGATGTAGTATTGTATGTGTCATTATGATACAGCATTTCCAAAACTGGAATTTTTTGCCTGATGTTAAATGATGCCACCCAAGTCTAATTTGGATGATTAATACGCCATCTTCAGAGCCCCTATAGAGTACAAGATTGTGTCGAGAGGCTAAAGGGAATCTATGGTATGTCTAGTTATGCCTTCAACATCAGTATAACAGACAAGCTAATGAGAGGTTTTGTTTAACTGTGTATCTTCCTATGGTATTGTTTGGATAAGAAATACCCTTGAGATAAATAGTTGCCCATTAATCTAGGTAGACTTCTAATAGTTTTTGACATTAGATGTTATGTTAAAGTTATGCACTCATACTTCTTGGACTCTGCAGTGGTAGGCTGTCCTTGTGTGCTGAAACTCCCACATACGCTTTTTGATTGCTTGTGGAATGAAGTTCTTAGGAAACATGGTCTTTGCTGCCTATGCTATTAGAAGATAACTCCAGTATTTCAGAGATAATTGTGCTGTAAACCAGGATGAGCTGATTGGTGAATAATTTTTATTATAAGAGCAGTATAACTTGAATTTTGCCTATTTATTTATTTATTTATTTATTTATTAAGAAACAAACTTTCAGGTGGGCATTAAGAGAAAGCAGTTTAACATTTGAAGTTTTCCCTATTCTGGACAAAGACCTGTAGGGAACTTGATTGTTTTTAGGCCCTTTGGTTGAGACTTATCTGTTACCAAATACCTATAATCCTTGCTGCTTGTGTAGGGGTTATTCTTTGCTTGAGAGTATATGATAACAGAGATAAGCTGCCTTGTCATTATGTGTTGCTTGCATTTTGTTGGCAAAAAGTCAGACCCAGTGTTATAATTTTTGCCTGGAAGGAAGGGTATAAAAATGAAGGTGGAGCTAAACTTTGGAAGAAAATACTGTACCTAGGGAGAGTGGCTGTTTCTGGTGTCTCTGTGTTAAAACCCTTGCAGTCTGTTAGACTGAAAAATAGAGTCACGCTTTCTGCTTTAGGCGTATGAGACATGTAGGTTCTGAAGAAAATTGCATCCTCCCATTTTGAAGGAGAAGGATAATAAAATTGGGAGAATACTGGAATAATTTCGGCATCAATTGCTTTGCAATTTTTGACAATATTTAGTAGTATAAAGCAGAGTGTTATGGTTGTACCATGAAAACTATAAACATGATTACAGCTGTTAATCTGTTCTATAAAGTTGGTATATATAAACATGACAACTGAAATTAAAATGATATCTTTAAAATATCACAGAATTGTAGGGGTTGGAAGGGACCTCTAGAGATCATCGAGTCCAACCCCCCTGCCAAAGCAGGTTCCCTACACCATGTCGCACAGGTAGGCGTCCAGGCGGGTCTTGAATGTCTCCAAAGAAGGAGACTCCACCACCTCCCTGGGCAGCCTGTTCCAGTGCTCCGTGACCCTCACCGTAAAGAAGTTCTTGCGCACATTTGTGCAGAACTTGCTATGCTGAAGATTCAGCCCATTTCCGCTAGTCCTGTTCCTGTCCCCATGCAACAGGATATATATATATATATATTATATTGTTCCTTGAATAGGGCTCTGACTTTGAGGCTTCGGAATTGTTTTACAAATGTTTTCTTATCAGTTTCCTGAAAGAGGTATTCATCTGCAGTGTGCTGCTTGAGATCTTTAGAGAGAGCACTATGGAATCAGTACTGTACCGTAGTGAGTTCCAAGTCCAAGGTGTGTAGCTGTTCCATCTTGCCTCCATACAAACAATGGCAGAATCAGGGTCTGTAAGTTGTGTGCACCTTGTAGCTTGCAAGAGGTTGAAGATTCTTCACAGTTTTCTCTATGTGCATTGATGCTTTTCCTTTGTGACTTGATTTGTAGGAAGAAATGCTGTATTTCTATGCCTGCACTGTAATTTACTCAGGCTTTCTATCCTGCCTTACTGGTTCAGGGAAGAAGGCAAATTTGTAGTGAAAGCGTGGTATTGTGATTATAATTGTTTGGTTTTTTTTTTTTATATGACTTGCAACTAGTAGCTTTTTCTAAACACTTCTTCCAAGTGATAATCTTTTAAACCTGTTAATTTAAGTGACAACTGAAGTTGAGTAATGCGATGCTGAGATACTGTAAGAAGTCTGAAAGATGCCAACTTCATTTCTTATCCTCTTTTTATGCTTCCCAGGTATCATTTTGAGACAAAAAGATTATGGGCCTTCTCCTACTCTTTTTGCTACAACAAGTAACAGGCACAAGTTGTTATGCAGGAGGTTCGCAGATGACACTAAGTTGGGAGGGAGTGTTGATCTGCTTGAGGGGAAAAGGGCACTACAGAGGGACCTAGGTAGACTTGATTGATGGGCCAAGGTGAACGGCATGAGTTTCAATAGGACCAAGTTTTGGGTCCTGCATTTTTGTCACAACCCCAGGCAACCCTACAGGCTTGGGGAGGTGTGGCTGGAAAGCTCCCAGACAGAAAGGGACCTTGGTGTGTTGATGGACAGTCGGCTGAATATGAGCCAGCAGTGTGCCCAGGTGGCCAAGAGGGCCAATGGCATCCTGGCTTGTATCAAGAATGGTGTAGTGAGCAGGACTAAGGAAGTCATCCTGCCCCTGTACTCGGCATTAGTGAGGCCTCACCTCCAGTACTGTGTTCAGTTTTGGGCACCTCAGCACAGGAAAGATATGGAGGTACTGGAGCAGGTCCAGAGAAGGGCAACGAGGCTCGTGAAGGGCTTGGAGAATCAGCCCTATGAGGAGAGGCTAAGGAAGCTGGGGCTGTTTAGTCTGAGGAAGAGGAGGCTGAGGGGAGACCTTATTGCCGTCTTCCAGTACCTGAAAGGTTCTTACAGTGAGAGTGGGGCAGGTCTCTTCTCACTAGTGACATGTGACAGGACGAGGGGAAATGACCTCAAGTTGCACGAGGGCAAGTTTAGGTTGGATATTAGGAAGAACTTCTTTACAGAAAGGGTGGTTAGGTACTGGAATGGGCTCCCCAGGGAGGTGGTTGAATCGCCATCCCTGGATGTGTTTAAGAGCCGTTTGGATGTGGTACTCAGGGATATGATTTAGCAGAGGGTTTTTAGAGTTAGGGTACTGGTTAGGCTGCAGTTGGGCTTGATCTTCAAGGTCTTTTCCAACCTGGACAGTTCTATGATTCTATTATAAGTTCTGGTCTCTTTATAAAGTCTCTTTATTGAGAACAGTGAACCATGTGGGCTTTCTAATGCTGAAAGAGATTGTCCAAAGAAGTAATGGGATCTCTATCACTGGAGGCTTTCAGGACTTAGTTAGGCAAGTGTCTTAGTGAAATCATCTTGGAAGCAAGAGATTGGACTAGATGACTTCCAGAAGTTCCTACTAGCCTATATTGTTCTAATGCTCTCTGGACAGTAGTGCCTACTTCAGCTGTATGTTCGTAAGTCTGGGAGCCTGACAGGATTCACCCCAGAATACTGGTGGAGTTAGTGGAAGTTATAGCTGGACCTTTTTCAATGATTTACTGGAGGTCTTAGGAATCTGGGGAAGTCCTCTCTGACTGGAAGCTATCCCATGTGGTACCCATTTACTACGTAAATAGATCTGGGAAACTGTTTGCCTGTTTCTCTAACATTGGTGCCTGGCAAAGTTGTGGAGATTATCCTGGGTGCCATTAAAAGGCACTTAAATAACAAAGTAGTTATCAGACATAGTCAGCATAGGCTCATGAAAGGGAAGTCCTGGCTTAAACATTCGATCCCTTTCTAGGGTAAGGTCACCTGAATAGTGCATGAAAGGATGGGAGTGGCTGTAATCTTCCAGTATTTTAGTAAAGTCTTGGGTACTGCCATTCATGGCATCCTTTTGTGCAGATTGTCCAACAGGTACATGTTACATGAATGATAACTGGTCGAACAGCAGAACTCAGAAGTTCATAGTGAATGGAGCTATATTGGGCTAGCAGCCAGTCACTTAGCTGTGTTCCCCCAGGCCTCAGTTCTATTGCCAGTCCTCTTCAACTTTTTTGTCAGTGATCTGGATGCAGGGCTGGAATGCATCTTTGAGAAGGTTGCTGATGATACTCAACTGGGACGTGCTGTTGACTTTCTGGAGGTACAAGAGGCCTTGCAAAGATAGATTGGAGCTCTTGGCAGTCAGCAGTGGCATAAAATTGAACAAAGGAAAATGCCAGGTTTTGCAATTGGATTGGAGTGTGCCAGATGGAAGTACATAAGTGGCTGAAGGGCAGCCCCAGCAGAAGGTCACCAGCATGTGCTGGTGACAGCAGGCTCAGCATCAGCCAGCAGCATAGCCTTACAGTCAAGAAGGCAAACCACATTTTGGGGTGCCTTAAATACAGCATGGCCAGCTGGTTGAAAGAGGTGATTCCTCTGCATAGGTGTGGTCTCGCTTTGAAGTATTGTGTGCAGTTCTGGGCTCCACAATATAAGAAAAGGTCCATAAAAATCTCCACAGGACATGGAAACTCTTAACAGACCTGGAAGGCATGACCTGTAATGACAGGCTAAAGACACTCCAGTTGTCCAGTCTTAAGAAGAGGAAGCTAAAAGGTGACATCATGACTCACTGCAGCTCCCTGAATGGGAGAAGCAGGGGAAGGTGCCAGTCTCTGCCCCTGGGAACTGATGACAGGATGCATGGAAATGACACAAAGCTGTGCCAGGAGAGAGATTCAGATTAGTCATTAGGAAAGATTTCTTTGTCATGAGAATGGTCAGACATTAGAATGGGCTTCCTAAAGTGGCAGTTGATGCCCCAGGCCTGTCAATGGACATGTTTGAATATTGCCCTCATTAACTTGCTTTAACTTCTTCTTAGCTCTGAAGTTGTAAGGCACTTGTACTTGACCATATTTGCGGGTCCCTTATAACTGTCTTGTCCTGTCCATTAGTCAGCAATTTGTAATGCTTGGCTTTGTAGGATATATCATTAGCACGGTGTGCTTCGGAGTCAGGATAACTTTGACAAACTGCTTTGGCTGTCCTGAGCTTACAATTGAAGAATCTTTTTAAGATTTGGTCCAAAGTATAAACTTTACTTAATAAAGTTGATTTAGAAAAAGAGTCCAGTTCTTGCAGTTTAAGGATATGAATGTTACAGTTTTTAAGTCAAAAGTGGAATTTTTTAGGTTAAGAGGCTTCTTCTGTAATGCCTGAATTTGTGGATCATAGCTGATTCTGCATAGTTATGAACAGATTATATGCCAATACTCAGTTCTGTACAAATTGCTGAAAAGTGCAGGTGTTTTGGATACAAGTGAGGGTAAGAAACTGGTGAGTTTGCCTTTCTCAGTCATATATGTTCACTTACAGCTCTGTTTTCAAAAATGAATTTAAAAAAATGTTAATTAAAAAAACCATTGTATTTGTACATATTCGAGTGTTTATTCTACATTTTATTACTGTCTAATCTAAATATCTTATATGCAGGCTGATGAAATCAAAGATGTTTCTCAAAAATGTAAAGGAAAGCAAGATGCACTGGACATGAAAGATAAGCAAGTAAGATCCTTGATGTTTATCACCTTAATTTTGGTGTTTTTTTGCTTATTTATCAATTCATTGCTGGCTATGGTACATGCTGCATTCAGGTAGAATGCTGGTCCTTAAATATAGCAGTAAAACACATATTTTGTCTGCTCTCTTGTCAGCAGTAAGAGAAATCTATCTGCAGATGTTTGTATGCTTCTTGCCCTCCAGTACAGAATGAATCTTTGCATCTTCTAAGCAGAGAAGAAATCTTCTGAGACAGACACCTAGTCAAGTGGTTGTAACTATTAAATAGGTGTATGTTACATAAAATCAGTTACTTCAACCTAAAAGCTTTCAGAATGGATTGAATGTATGTATGTATGTCTATGCATTATTGGTTATTCTTGAGAAGCTACAGCTTCTGTCATACATTAGTGCATACAACATTAAACAGTCCCTCAAATATGCGTTGTGAGAGTCTAGGGTTATTCTTTCTGTTAACTAGATACATTCAGTGTTTTCATAAAAGAGGAAGCAAAAATCTTTTGTAAAGGGGAATTATTCTTCTTCATCTAAGTGCTCAGACATCAACTGTGTAGTTCAAGTTGCATATTGTAATTTGCGCTGTAGGCTTTATGCCACCTAGACTGAATTTCAGATGTGTTAAGGAAGGTGTTATACTCTAAACTTCCACTTGTGTAGAATTAAAGGGACTTAAAAATTTATTAAGTTTTTATTTTAGCTTTGCTCAAGTATTTCCACATATTAACAAATCTTACCAGCTTTTAAACTGCCATACGTCTATTGGAACTAGAATGTATTCTTACAGTTTAAATGTGTGGTTACTTCTGCATTTAGTAACTATCTCACTGGTAGACAAGTTATTTGTTATACTATTTGTCATATTTGTATACTGAATTCCCTTAATGTTGAAAATATTCAAAATTCTTAGATTTCAGAAATTAATCAAGCTCTGAGAATGAAGAAAGATGAGGAAGTGGACAGAAAAAAGAAAATACAAAGTGCTTACAAGATGATAGATGAATGGAACAGTGAGCTTAATACAGTGACAGAATGTGAGAATTTTCAGCCACAAATTGATGCTGTTAATAATGAGCTGAAACACGTACAAGAAGAAAGGGCAAATATTGACAGTGATATTGGTGATGTAACAACAGAGAAAATAAACCAAGAGAGGGAGAATGAAAGTAAGTTATATGCCTTTATTTTTTTGTTGATGTATTTTAGGTATTTTAAAGGCTATTTTTACATCTGCTTTTGCTCTACTTCGTAATTTGAGACATTACACCAAGCTCTTGTAGAACACATTACACGAGTAGTCCTCTTGTCTGTTTTAATAAAAGCAACAGAAACAGAAGATGATGAAGGATCTTGTGGGCAAGGTGTAAGAAGAGTCACAAAAGTCACTTGATTTGTTCAACCCAGAGAAGAGTCTGAGGGAAGGCCTTTTAGCAGCTTCCTCACAAGGGAGGTTGCGGGGCATACACTGATTTCTTCTCTCTGCTGACAGTTACAGGACCCAAGGGAATGGCATGGAACACTATCGTGAGAGGGTCAGAGCAAAGTATTAGAAGAAAGTTCTTCACCATAGAGTTATTAGGCATTGGAAGAAGCTCTGCAGGGAACTGGTTATGGCACTGAACCTATGGGAGTTTGAGAAGCATTTGGACAATGCAGTCAGGTGTAAGGTTTGAATTGTGTATGGTCCTGTGTGGAGCCAGGAACTGAACTCCTGTGTTCTTGAAGTAGATGGTGTGCTACTACACATTTCCTTATCCTTTGATGAAGTTGTTTTATTCTAGAATGTAAGCTGAGTAGTTCTTCAGATTCCTTTAGAATAATTGGGAAGATAAACTTTTATTTCTCATCATTTCCTAACTGCCTTACCATTGTAGTAACACAGTAAGTATTGGATAAGACTAATTGTAACGTGTACTTTCTATGAACTCTGTTTAAGAACTGCTTTCAATTACAGGAATAATTAATCGCATTGGACAACTTAATAATATAATTAAAATGAAGGAAGAGGCACTTCAAGCGAAATTCCGAGACACATACACTGCTCTTATGTGGCTAAGAAAGAACAAACACAAGTTCAAAAAAGAAGTTTGTGAACCTATGATGCTTACAGTAAGAAAATTTGTGTATTTCACCTAACTATTCATGTTTAATTTCTGTAATTTCTATTTATTTATAGTGGCAAGCCTTTAAGAATGACTTCAGAACTTCAGAAAGTTAGTGCCAATTACATGCAGAGTACATTAGGATTATGAACTACTTGTGTTTTTCACTCTGCAGTGTAATAATACTCAACTTTTGAGTAGAATTAGTTGATTCCCTTCCTCCCCCCCACAGTAGGAAGTCCTCTTCTAAGATGCCCACTGCAGATTTCTGATCATCTGATTATGGGATGTCGGGAAAGGATTAATAATTGTGTTAAATCAGTCTCATTATTACCTTTCCTTTTTTTCATATGAGCAGATCAATGTCAAAGACAATAAGCATGCCAAATATATTGAAAATCACATTTCGACCAATGACATGAAGGCTTTCGTTTTTGAGACTCAAGAAGATATGGAACTATTTCTTGTGGAGGCAAGTAGGCATTAATTTTTAAAACTGATGAAATATTGATTTAGGAGCCGTATACCTTGGAGTCTACTGCCATTTTAGTTGTAGCTGCATAAAGGAGCAATCTGTAGTTTTTTCACTTGATGCACCCGTAAAGGCATCTGGACACTTCAGCTAGTCTGGAGTGTGGTGAAAGGAGAGGCACAGGACTCCACCTGTGTTTCCCAGCATGATTATAAATATGGTTTATAATGATTATAAATAAGGTTTATAAATACCTGAGGTGTGGGAGCTATAGTGGCGAGGCTGGTCTCTTTTCAGTAGTGCGTGGGGACAGGACTAGGGGCAATGGGCTGAAACTCCAGCATAGGAAGTTCCGCACGAATGTGCGCAAGAACTTCTTTACGGTGAGGGTGACGGAGCACTGGAACAGGCTGCCCAGGGAGGTGGTGGAGTCTCCTTCTCTGGAGATATTCAAGACCCGCCTGGACGCCTACCTGTGCGACGTGGTGTAGGGAGCCTGCTTTGGCAGGGGGGTTGGACTCGATGATCTCTAGAGGTCCCTTCCAACCCCTATAATTCTGTGATTCTGTGATTCTGTGATTCTGTGATTCTGTGATTAAAATCAGGATCTGGAGCCTTTAGCTGAAAATATGTCAGCTTTTGTCTGTGTTTGTACCATGCTGGCTAGTAAAATCTATTTAGTTTTTCTGCTGGTTGCAGCATTCTCTTCATTTAGGATCCTTTTCTAACAGACTTCTGTCTGGAAACTGTCAAAGCATTATGTAAACTTCATTTGGTTAGACTCTTCTCCAATTAATTGTTTGGTTAGATCAGCAGAGAAGCTTAAACAGAGTGCTCAGACTTCTGTCTAGAGTAAGTAATAATTAATATTTTTGAAAGCTTAGACCAGGTGGAGGGTTGCAGGAATATTATGAAAATATTTCTTGTTAGAAAAAGCTTTTGTCTTCTTTGACAAGGCCATAATCATTGAGGAGGGGGGAGGAGAAGTACTGAGTACAAGGAAATGGCAAGAGCAGAAAGCTGCTAATGCAGTACCAAGGATTTCCACTGCCTCCTGACTAAATGGGTCTTTCTTGAGAAGGCAGTAGTCCAAGTAACAAATCTGGCTAATTATTTTCCTAATGCTGCTCATTCCCGGAGCAGTGGGAAAATTGCTCCCATTGGGAGCCAGACAAAATAGGAAGAAGCCACAGGACATTAACTGTCATAGTGCTTCCTAGGTGCTTTCCTCTGAGTAGTTTGATTAATGACAAATGATTTAGCAATTTTTGAAGACGTGTATGTCCTTCTCAGAAACTAGTCATTTTTATATAAGTGAGTGGTTGTTTGAGGTTCTGGGTTGCTTTAACCAGCTGAGCTGGTCATTCATGTGTGTACCCAATCTTCTCTGTCCCATTAAGATCAGAACCTTTTTACAGCCTCAAGCCAGTGATCTGCAATCCAGTGTCTGTGCAAAATGGAATCCAAGAGAAGGCTTCTTATTACATCTCTATAGACTAGCGCCCAGCTTAGCTATTAAGATTGAGCACCTGGGTCTAAATTTGAACATGTCTATTATTACTAATGCCTAGTATTTCTGCGTAGAAAGATAAGCTTTTGGAGATCTCAGTCGTGCCTGAACTAGTAGTTCTACTACTAGTAGAGTAGATTTTCGTGGGTTCTTCCATACATTAAGTCGGTTTAAAATAAGTCAGTTAGCTTAAAATGAGTCAGTTTAAATAGTTTAAACTAAGTTAGTTAAATCCTTCTACAGAAGAATGCTTGATCTTTTTATTGATTTTTTTTCTGTTCTTTTTAACCAAATAATATAATTTGTATTTAGTTGCGTGATCGTCAGAAATTAAGAGTGAATGCTGTGTGTACACCTGGTAAATCGTGTGCTCAAACCCTACCTTCAAGACCTATTGAAGAATTACAGTACGTATTAGATTACATTGATGGCAGAGGTTCTAAATGTAATGTTTCCACGTCTTTGCCAAGTATTACCCTCTCTTGTGAAGAAAGGCTGAGGAGGGTTGGCTTGTTCAGCCAAGTTTTGGGGAGACCTTATTGTAGTCTTTATTCAGCCTTTGTTGCAGCCTTCATTCAGTGTATAAAGAGAGCTTATAAAAAGATGGGGAATGACTTCTTAGACTGTCTGATAGTAATAGAACAAAGGGGAACAGCTTTAAACTAAAAGAAAGAAGATTTAGGTTAGATGTTATGAGGAAAATCTTTAGTGAAGGCTGTGGAGCAGGTAGCCTGGAAAATCTGTGGATGGCCTCATTCCTGGAGGTGTTCAAGGCCAGGTTGGGTGCAGCCCTAGGCAGCCTGATGTGGCAGATGGCCCTGCCCAAGATAATGTAGCTGGAAATGGGTGATCATTAATGACCCTTCCAACTGAAGCCATTCTGTAGTTCAGTGATACTGGTATTTTCCATAAAAATCAAATTCTTACCAATTCAGTTAAGGATTAGTGGGACTTTTCTGACCCATCACTGACTTCACCTTACTTGTCTTCCAAATTTTGTGATGCTTGCTTTTTTTTTTTTTCTCCAGCCGATATGGATTTTTCTCATATTTACGAGAGTTGTTTGATGCTCCTCTTCTTGTGATGAGTTATCTTTGCTCCCAGTATCATGTTCATGAAGTCCCTGTGGGAACAGAGAAGACCAGAAACATGATTGAAAGGGTGAGATGTACTGAATAGCACAAAAACCCCTGTCGACTATAGATTTACTTCTGAAATTCTCTGGCAAGACAGAGTGGAGAGAACAGAAAAAATGGATTTTCTTTCTATTTGGAGTTCAGAAATGAGAACAGTTTGTGATACAGAAACATGCTGCAAGACTTTGTAATGAATCCAGTCGACTTAGACAGTACTTCACAGAAAGTTAGATGAGTTTCACCTGAGTCTTGTTCAAGTCACCCTGCCCCATTAAATGTTTAATGCAATGATTAGGAAGCTGCTTCATAATTTTTTACATCAGATGTTCAGATTGTGGCCACTGTTGCTTTATAATTTCAGTTAAAATTGATACAATGAATATCATAAAAAGCTTTTGGATGTTTAGATACAGGCTAAGAGTTCCTACTGAAAGTCATTTCCTTACCTTACTCTTTCATATAGTCTTCCAAGCTCATCATGGTGGATTATACTGGGTAACATACATGACTGTTTCAGCTTTAGTCCTTACTCACTTAGCTGTTCATATTTGATATCTGTTGTATACTTTTTACAAAGAATGAACTCTGCATGCAGAAGAGCAGTTCTCTGAGCTGAGAACAGTAAGAGTTGCATTTTTGAGAATGCAGGTTTTTTTTTAATGAATAACAAATATGTTTTCATCAGAATAGCTGTTGTTCCTACTTTTTTCTGTTTCTCATGCTCGGAGAGTGAGGAAGAACGTAAAATTGTAGAGGGTCTTAAGTGAAAACCTTTTCACTTAATGCTTTTTCTGAGCATTGTTTATTTATTTTTTTTTTTTAGAACGGCAATTATTCCATCTTTCTGTTTATTGCCTGATGAAGCAGATACCTGAATTATAGGTCTGTGAATTACATTTTATAGGCCATTCAGATTTACTGTGTAGATTCTCCATCCTTTCCAGGGCTTCATGGACAGTGAATAAGAAAATCACTGATACAGGGGAAAAGATAAGCCAGTATTCATAATGTGTTGTGCTTGGCATTTTCTGTCAAGCTGTGGGAAGTTCTTTCTGTTTTTATTCCTTTTTATCTGAGACACCTGAAACAAAATCAAGTTTTAGTTTAAAAGCAGACTATTTTTTTAAAAGAGCTGAGCATATAGAAAAGGTGTTACAACAGAAGTATTGTCCACTGTGGTGTGGCTGTAAAGCAAAATGAACAATTTTCCGTGTCCAGGAACCAAATAAACAGTGTTTCGGGCACTTTTTTATGTAGACTGGAGGAGGAAAAAAAAAAAAAAAAAGTTAGTGGTCAAATTTATTTTATGATAATGGCTTGTTAACAAAAAGTTTGCTAACAGACCAGAATTCTGCATAAGTCAATCTTCTTTGCTTCAGATTTTAGCTGGTTTATTCCTCACTCTGAAAAGCATTGCCTTAGATAACACTTTGGTGTGATTAAAATGTTTGTGGGTTGTTTTTGTTTTTTTTAGGTCATAGAAGAAACTAAACTTAAGCAAATTTACACAGCAGAAGAAAAATATACCATTAGAGTATCCATGTATACAAAATTAACCTTCTCTACTAATGTGTGTCTGAAGCCAGCCCAGTTTCTCAATTATTCTGTGGATACAGATGAAAGAAGGCAGCTAGAAAAACAGCAGCAGGTAGGAATTTACTTTTGTTATGCATATCAGCTACTGTTTGGCAGCATACTTAACCAGCTTGCATGTATCTGTGGTGGATTTATGGTAAGTATGCTTATGTGTTTTCTTTTATTTCAGAATGTCAAGCATGTATTACAGTCATTAGATAAGCAGTTAATAACGTTGTGTGAGAGACAGAAACATCTGGAATGCAGAGACAATGAGCTAAGGCAACAGAAGAAGGAGCTTTTGGAGAGAGGAAGCAGAAGGAAACAGCTGGAATCAAAAATTGCTGTGAAGTATGATAGGTAGGAAACAATCCTATATATGAAATAGGAACAATTTTAATAGGAACCCAGTATACACTTGTTATTATTGTAATGTGCTTTTAACCTAAAAAAGTAACCAGTGCGTGAGTGTCAGATATAGGTAGACTAAGAGATGAAGACAGTACTAGTTAAAATGCCATATAAAAATACCCTTATGCGTTCCTTTAATAGAATTATAGGATTCCAGCGAGAAGTCACTGAACTGATTTACTTAGATATTACGAAAGCCTTCCGTCTTAATAACACTTGTCTTGGCACACAAGGAATCTTGGTAGTGGTTTGAAGGTCAAAGACAGCTTTAATTACATTAACTGAATGGTGGAGTTCAGGATCATTGGGGAGCAAAGATGGCAAATAGCAAGTTCACTACACTGTACTTTGAGAGAGCAGACTTGGCCTTTTCAGAATCTGCTTGGTAGCATCTATGGAATAAGGCACTGGAGGGAGGAAAAGGGGCCCACGAAACCTGGCTAATATGCAAGGATCACCTACCAAGAATGTACATCCCAGCAAAGAAGACAGGCCATGAGATCTGCATGAATGAAGAAGCTACTGGCAAAACTCAAGCATGTGTCTTGTTCCAAAACTAATGCCTCCTGTTAATTTTCCTGGAAACTACAGCAGATACAAGAAGCACAACATTATCAAACAGAGCAAATTCTCAGTTACAAAACACTATTTTCCAGCATACCACCATTAGCTACACATCTTTGCCAGCAGTGCACAACAGCCTGCATGCTGTATAAAAATATGTGCATGGCTGTCTGAAATGTGCCTTGTCTTTCATGTCACTGTTGCCACTGCTGGAACACACCATTCACTACCTCCCTGTGCCAACATCCACTACACCAGTGAATGTCAGTGGGTGCAGTTTTTTCACCATGGAGAAATTCAGTTCCATCTCTTTGCTTCATTCACACTTCCACATCAGATCACTTTTTGTCAGATTGTCCCACTCACTGCTGCAGTCTGTCACATGGCAACAAAATGTAGTGGATTGCTGGAGAGGGTTTTCAACCTCCACTGGAATGCCAGCAATATCTGCCTTTGATGCTATAGTCCAGCGTAATAAAATAGGATGCATTCTTTCTGGAGCAGCTCTCATACAAAAAGGAAGCATGCAAAGAGTGGTAGTAAGGATGGGTAACCTAGGAAGAATACAGAGATACTTTATGAACATATGGGAAAGCAATTAGGAGCGCTGAAGCTTGGATAGAATTGATTGTGGCTAGAATGAAAATGCAAAGTAAAGGCTTTTACAAGTATGTTAGACAACAAGATGACATGGGTCCACTGCTGAATGAAATGGGAGTCCTAGGTGCCTGGCTGAGGTACTGAATGCCTTCTTTGCCTCAGTTTTTGCTAGAATGATTGGCCTTCAGGAATCTCAGGTCTCAGAGATCAGAATGAAAGCCTGGAGAAAGGAAAAGGCACTTGGTCAAAGAGAATCAGGTCAGGGAATAGGTGAGCTTCCAGTCAGCTTCGGTCCTCTCTGGATTCCCAAGATTCTTGACAAATGGTTGAGAGAAGTCTCACAATGACGTTGATGATCCCTCTGAGTACCCTGGGATGAATACACTTGGGTCCCATGAACTTACATGCATCAAGATGGACCAGCAAGTCTTGCTCGAGTTCGGAGCTGACTGGGAAGATTGATCATTACCACAGCCATGGTCCTTCAAGTTGGTTTACCTGGGTAACTGAAGCTCATCATCAGTGTTGAAGACAGAGGCAAAGAAGGCATTAAATCACTCTGCTTGCACGCATAGCTCTTGTGTTTCTGTTGGTGCATTAAACTCAAAAAGGTGTTTAAGACTTAAACACCAACGTGGCCATAGGGCTGTAGAGATGTTCCTGGCAGACCAGAGCCAACCAGTCACAGTGGCCAAGTAGCTGTGCAGTGCTATCCCTAAGACTGGATGTGAGCTTAGCCCCAAAGCCAGCTATTGATCTCAGGTTTCTTACATATGTAACAGTACAGGTACGATTATTACGTACAGGTACGATTATTGTCATCATGTTCAACTGGAACACAGAATGCTGCTTGAGGGCAGAAGGTAGATCCTCCAACTGAACAAATATTGATTAAATTGTTCTCTTTGGAAGAAAATAATTGCACTCAATTTTGCAGAAGAGAAAAAATTCTTACACAATGATGGACAAGGATTTTACAGATTTTCTTGTATATCTTGGATACCTTTCACTATAGATGCAAATGAGTTAAATAACAACTTGCATTGAATATAACTTCTTAAATATTCATGTTTGTGTATGTAATTTTAAAGGTAGGTTACAAGAATCATTAAGTTTGTAGAGGGAACTTGAGGTGATCTGTGGTTAATGTTCTTAATGCATGGTTGGTGCTGAAGACTGCCCTTTCAGGACTGAAAACATTTGTGAAGACTGCACAAGCTGTTTGTTTTTGTTGGAGGAAAAAATTTTGCATGTCATCCGCTCTGGACCTCTTGCTTCACCTTATGTCCACAGTCTCTCATCCTTCCAGTATGTGTCTCTTGTAAGTGCCTGATTACTTGCAGTCTGTGACTTCCCAGGGAGGAAGGATGATGAGTGATTGCTTTTGGGTGCTCTTGAAGCTATTCTTTTCCAAGCTGAACAAGTTAAGCACCCTTATCTTGTTCCCACAGGGTTTCTGCCACAGCCAAAACTAAGTGCAGTGCTTAATTGTGATCTAATAAGTGCTGAACTTGTTAAACACAGAGGAAAAATCTCTCTTCTCTTGCTTGTGTTTTTGTGCCTGCAGCCAGGGCACACTGCTGGCTTACGTTCAGTTTACTGTCAAGCATGTATAGCTGTTATGGTTGTTTTCTTCCCAGGGAGAGGACTTAGAACCTGGCCTTGCAGAATCTGATCAGCTTTCTGTCTGCTCTTCCTCGACCTCATTGGGTCCCACTGAGCAACAAACCAGCTGCTTCCCTGTGACTTAATATTTTCTGAAAACTTGACAGGAGTGCCCTCTGTCTGTTCCTGCAGGTTACTGGCAGAGATGTCAAACAGGACAGCTCTTGTGACCAGCTCCTGTTGTACCCAACTTGATGCTGGTTTCCAGGTAGAAAATAGCACAATAATCATGACCCTATGCCTCTCATTACTATGCCACTTCTTTTTTTGTTGTTGTTGTTTTTTTTCTGTCAGTCTGGTCTCTCACCCATCCAGACTGCTATCTCCAGACTTGAGTACAACATTGCTTTGGGAAACAGCATTAAATGCTAGGGGAATCGATCCAGAACCAGCAGACCAAAGTAAGTGTGAAGCTTATGCAACTTAATGTTCCTATGTCCACCTGCTAGTGAGGTTCAGAATGTATTTGCGGTAGACAAAGGTCCCCAGTTGTTGGCATCTGAACGTAGAAACCTACCAGGCTGCTCAAAGTTGTTCCTCAGTTTTCCACTTCATGCTGAACTTAAGATGTTCTTATCAGTTCTGTCTGATATCCAGCTCCCATGGTCTGCGTTAGAGTCAGAAGGCACACCCTTGGCTCCCAAGCCACTTCATCTAGTTGCCAGCTAGTCTGGCTTGGTCTTCGCTATAGAATAAACACTCATACCCCTGCATTGCTCCCAGTGCTGGCTCTGAACTAAATGGCATCCCCTTCATCTCTTATCATCCACAAATCCAATTTATTAAAGAGACAATCAGGTTGATCTGCTGTGTGCCCTTGGTAAAGGCTTGCTGACCATTCCTGATCACCCCTCTTCCTCATTCTCTCGGAAATATTTTCAAGGTGTACCTGTTCCAGCATTTTTCCAGGGATCAAAATGGGAAGATGGTTTTAAAGTTTTTTGGATTGTCCTTTGGGCTGGCTTGGAGTTTATTGAAGATCTCAAAAGGTTTTGCAGCTATGCTTACTTCTTTTGAAGTTCTTTGTAATTATGTGGTTTGGGGCATTTAAAAGGAATGAAAATTCTGTTTTTCTGCAGTAAATAGGGAAAGTTGGGGGCACATTTTTTTTTCTTAGTAGAATGTTTAGTGAGAATTAAGCTATCCTCTTTAACTCTCCTATGCCGTATTGTTGCAAGAAAGTAGCAGCAGTAAAAGAATGTCATCTTTGCGCTGATTTTTTTAAGTCTTAAATTTATAGAAAGAATATAATTGCTCAGTGATAGCATCAGCAAACAAAATTAGAGTGTCTCTAATTATGGTTTTTGGTATTTTAACTTACTTATGATGCTTGGATGGAAAATACCTCTGATGTGTTCAGAATGTTTAGAAATGCAAATTCTTATTCTTGCCAGCTGTTGGTTCACGATATATGAGATTAAGAATTTTGGTATTTTTCTGCAATTTATTTTAATCGCAATTAATTGTATGTTGGTTCTTTCTATAGTATAAGACAGCTGGAACAAAATCCTATCAGCCTGGAAAAGGAATCTCAACAGGCGAAAGTAAAGATCAGAGCAATAAATATTCAGAAAGCAAAACTTGTGAAAGAATTAACGTGTCATATAAAGGTATGTATTTTTCCTTGGTTTTGTTCCAGTATTGTCTAAAGTCTAATTCTTGTGAGGAGGAGTGTAGCAACATTTGAATGTGTTATTGCAAATGCTTGGAAGCTATCTTACTTAAAGATAGGTTTCTTTTAAAGCTTCTGTAAACTTGCACTTTCTTATCTGCTGTTGGCTCAATTTATAGATCATTTTCTGACCAAAGTCTTTTTGTGGACGCAGGAATTAACTGTGTAATCATTTCTTTGAACTTTAGTGGAATACTGCATGTTTATGCAAATTGTTTCTTCTCAGTTTATAATCTGTTATATATATATATATATATATATATATATATATGTATATATATATATATATATTTTACTGAAAAAAAAAGTTGCAGACCCTTCAAACGTCCACCTTACTGCTAAAAGTAGGGAAGATGTTTGTTATGCAAGAACACTAAGAAATATCTCCTGTAACTTATGTCTTGAACCGTTAAAAGCTCTTTTCTTTCTTTGTTTTATTTTTTTTTTTTAAAAAACTTAAATTCGATTATTTCTGTTTCCTTGTGTAACAGGCTTCTCTCTTACAATTGAATTCTTCTGTCCTGGTTTCAACTGAGATACAGATGATTTTCTTCATAGTGTGTGATATGATGCTATGTTTTGGCTTTAGGAGAAAAACAGTGTTGATAATAGGCTGATGTTTCAGTTTTTGCTAAGCAGTGCCACAGAAAGCCAAGGGCATTTCAGCTTTCTAGTACTGCCCTGAGTCCACTGAGGGGACTGGAGTTGGGAGCAAGGAGCTGGGAGGGCACAGCTGGGAGATCCCAGCTGATCAAAGGGTTATTCCACACTATGTGGTGTAATGCAGAAAAATAGAAAACTGTGGGGAGCTGACCAGGGAGGCAGCAGAAAAACACATTGTTTGTTTTCCTACGCAGAATTACATATCACTGAACATCTGCAAAGCAGATTTGGTCCTTCAGAGCACTGCAGTGGATGCTGAGAGGAACAGGCTAGAAGCAGAGTACAAGGCAGCAAGTGTAGATCTGCGAGCTTCAGAGGTAAGTATTTCTGTGAATAATGGGATATCTACGATGAAGCTGCACTCTGTTATGAGTACGCTATAAAAGGTGTAGAAGAGTGTTTTTGTAGTGTAGAAGAGGAAGTTTCTGTAACGCTCCTTAGGAATGGATATTAATATTGCTAATTTAGCCCTGATTTCTGTGGTTTGATTTATTGATTAATGCATTTAAAGATAATTATCAATTAAGATGTCTAAACTTAGATCCCGTGTGTTCCTTTTGTGAAGGCTTGGCACTGGAGTACAGTAGAGAGAGCTGAATGTATGTAGTGGATGCTTTTGTTTTTGTTTTTTTTTTTAAAAAAAAAGAACCACTAAGTTGAAAAGGTCAAGGCAGTGCACTTTTCTGAACAAGTCAAGTTAGCTGGAGTTTGTGTTTTGTCATTAGTACTTGTACTTAGTACTTGTGCATTAGTACTTAGGCAGTACAAGTCAAAACTGTGATGTTATTGTAATGATATCTTGTGTTTAATTTATTTAGTGAACCTAAGATGTAAATATGTGTTTGTGACCTATATTGAACATTAGGGAGGATAGTTAGTTCCATCTGCTTATTAGATAATAGGCACAGTTGCCTACATGCTTACAGTGATTGTTTGAAAAATCCAGAGAGATCTGGATAGGCTGGAGAGCTGGGCCGAAGCCAACGGGATGAGGTTTAACAAGACCAAATGCCAGGTCCTGCACTTCGGCCACAACATCCCCAGGCAGCGCTATAGGCTTGGGGCGGAGTGGCTGGAGGACTGTGTTGAGGAAACGGACCTGGGAGTACTGATTGTTGTTTATTTTTAAATTTAGTGTAAAATTGTCAACTATTGAACACACTGCTTCCTGTGTGTTGACTTTGAACAGAAAAGCAGACTGAATTCTGTGTGTCGAAGATTTTTTTTTTATTATTATTTATTTTACAGAGTCTGCCTTCACCTGTGTTCATTAATTTCAGTAGCATTAGTTGCTGGTAAGCTATTGTCACCTATGGTTAGAAATGAAGTTCAACTGTGTGACAACAGCTTGAGAAGTTTAAAAGTTCAGTATGTTCTTAAATAATCAGTGAAATTTAATGAATGTTCTGAGTGGCCACCAATAGGAAATTTGAAGTAAAATAAATGTGTATTTTAATGTCCTTTCTAACAGCAACGTTTTCTTGAACTGGATGAGAGAAAGCGGACTCTGACAGAGAACTGCAAGGAGTTGCTGAAAAAAGCTCGACAGATGTGCAATATGAATCTGGATCAGCATCTTCCAAAAGAGTTTCAAACAGTATGTACAAAATTCTTCGTATTTCTCTTAATTTTGGGATAACATACACCATTCTAATTTTTCCAGCAAGTAATACTTTGTACTTAATGCTGGAAAGGTACTAGCAACAGATCATTTATGTTTTTGTTTGTATTTACTCATGTTATCTTGAAACTGTTGGTAAAGACAGCGTACCAGGGGAGGTGCCTTCCTAGACCTGCTCTTTACAAACAGAGGACTAGTGGGAGATGTGGTGATCAGAAGCTATTTTGGGCATAGTGACTACAAAATGATGGAGTTCTCCATTCATGGTGAAGTCTGAAAAGGGAAGTCAGCAGAACTGCTACCTTGGACATCTGGAGGGCAGACTTTGGGCTGTTTAGGGTGTTGATTGGGAGGGTCCCCAGGGAGACAGCTCCGAAGGCTAGAGGGATCCAGAAAGGCAAAACATTCCTCAAGAAGGTCTTCAAAGGTGCTGGAACTGGCTGTTACTGTGTGCCAAAAGATGTACTGACAGGGAAGATGGTCATGGCTGAACAGGGAGCTTTTGCTAAGGCTTGGGTTAATGAAAAGAGTTTACTATCTTCGGGAGAAGGGGCAGGCAACTTGGGAAGAATACAAGGAGTTTGCTATGGTATGCAGAGAGAAAATTATAAAGACAGAAGTCCAACTGGAACATAATCTAGCTGCTGTTATTAAAAACAATAAAATATGTTTTTCCAAACACATTAATGACAAAAGGGGAGGGCTCAGGAGAAGTTCTGTTTTTTATTGGATACATCAGATAACATTAACACCAAAGGTGAGGAAACAGAGTAGGTACTGATTGCCTTCTTCTGTCTTTAACAGTCAGGCCAGTTATCCTCAGGGTATGCAGCCTACTGAGCTGGAAGACAGGCATGGGGAGCAGAATAACCCCTGCCCATAGTTCAGGAGGAATCAGTGAGTCTCAATCTCAAGTCTGTGGGACCAGAAGGGGACTGAGGAAGATGGAAGAAATGCTCTCTGAGTTATTTCCCAGTATTTATTTACATGCAGCCCTCATCAACCTGGGGGGTTCCATATGACAGGAGACTTGCCAGTGTGCTGCTCATCTACAAGAAGGTCTGGATTGAGGGGGCTACAGGCCTATCAGCCTTGCCTCTGTGTTAAGAAAGGTCATGGAACAGATCATTTTGAGTGCAGTCATGCAGCATGAGTGAGACAACCAGAGGATCAGGCCTAGCCAGCATTGTTTTGTGAAATCTGATCTCTTTGACCAGATAACCTGCCCATAGGATGAGGGTAGGGCTGTTTATGTAGTCTGCAAAGACTTCAGCAAAGCCTTTGACAGTTTTCCCCAGCATTCTCCTGGAGAAGCTGGCAGATCATGGCTGAGACGTCTAGTCTTCACTGAATAAAAAACTGGTTAGATGGCTGGGCCCAGAGAGTGTTGGTGAATGGAGTTAAATCCAGCTGGTGACTGGTTATGAGGTATGTTTACTAGGGGTCAGTGCTCGGGCCAGTCCTGTTTAGTATCTTTATTAATGGTCTGGATGAGGAGATTGAGTGCACCCTCAATAAGTATGCAGATTAATGCTGGGGGAAGTGTCAGTCTGCCTGAGGGTAGGAAGGCCTACGGAGGGAAACAGAATCAGTGGGCTGAGGCCAATTGTATGAGGTTCAGAAAGACCAAATGTTGGGTCCTGGAGTTTGGTCACGACAGCCCCATGCAGTACCGCAAGTCTGGAGCAGTGTGTCTGGAAAGCTGCACAGAGGAGAAGGATCTGGGAGTGTTTGTCAACAGATGGATGAACGTGAGCCAGTGGTGAGTCCAGGCGGCCAAGAAAGCCAGCAGCATCCTGTCTTGAGTCAGAAATGGTGTAGTCAGTGTAGGAAAGTACACTACAAGATGTTGAGGCCCTGGAGTGTGTCCACAGGCAGCCTGTGAATCTGATGGAGGGTCTGGAGCACAAGTTGGATGAGGTC
This sequence comes from Excalfactoria chinensis, assembly GCF_039878825.1. NCBI lineage: Eukaryota > Metazoa > Chordata > Aves > Galliformes > Phasianidae > Excalfactoria > Excalfactoria chinensis. Next base: position 33,627,125 of record NC_092857.1, read on the forward strand.
TGGTGAAGGGAACTGGGATTGTTTAGTCTTTCTTCCTTCTCTCTAAATGTGAGATGTGTGGGTTTGAAAGATGGACTACTTCATGGAGGATTGTGATCTATGTCTGGGTGGAGGATCCTATGGGATCGGTCTTGGGACTGGTGCTCTTCAACAACTTCATCAGTGACATAGATGATGGAATTGAGTGCACCCCCAGTAAGGTTGTAGATGGCACCAAGCTGAGTGGTGCAGTTTGTACAATGTAGGGAAGCCATCCAGAGGGACCTGGACAGGCCAGAGAAGTGGGCCCAAATGAACCTCGTGAGGTTCAGCAAGACCAAGTGTAAGGTGCTGCTGGGGCAATCTTAGGTGTTGATACAGACTGGGGGAAGATCCCCTTGAGAGCAGCCCTGTGGAGGACTGGATCAGAAGCTGGGCACAAGCCAGCAGTGTGAGCTTGCTGTCAGGAAGGCCATCTATGTTCTGGGCTGCATTAAAAGAACAGTGGTTGGCAAGGAGAGGGAGGTGATTGTCCCCCTCTACTCAGCTCTTGTGAGGCCCCATCTGGACTACTGCGTTCAGATGTGAGGCCCCCAGCACAAGAAAGATGCAGAGCTCTTGGAATGAGACCAGAGGAGGTCCACAAAGATTATCAGAGGGCTGAACCACCTCTCCTATGAGGAAAGGTTGAGGGAACTGGGCTTGTTTAGCTTGAAGAGAAGGCTCTGGGGAGACCTCATTGTGGCCTTCCAATACTTGAAGGGAGCGTATAACCAGGAGGGGGAACAGTTGTTTATATGAGTTGGTAGTGACAGGACAAGGACAAATGGGAGATTTAGGTTAGATATTAGGAGGAAATTCTTCACTCAGAGGGTGGTTAACACACTAGAACAGGTTGCCCAAGGAGGTTGTGGATGCCCCATTCCTGGAGGCATTCAAGTCCAGGCTGAATGTGGCTCTGGACAGCCTGGCTTAGTGGTTGGCAACTGTGCATACCATGTGGGAGTCTGAAACTAAATTATCTTCAAAATCCTTTTCAACCCAGGGCATTCTATGATACCATAGTCTGGATAAGAAGAGGCTCAGGGAAGACCTTATTGTTCTCTGCAACTCCCTGAAAAGTGGTTGGGGCGAGATGAGACTTGATCTTTTTTCCTAAGTAACTAGAGATAGGCAGTTACTTCTCATTCTCAAGTTGCTCCAGGGAGAGGTTCGGGTTGAAAATTAGGAAAAAAAATCTTCTCTGAAAGAGTGGTCAAGCATTGGAACAAGATGCACAAGGAGGTGGTGGAATCGCCATTGCTGAAGGTGTCCAAGAAATGTGTAGGTGAGGCACTGAAGTACATGTTTTAGTGGGTGTGGTGGTGGTGAATGGACAGACTAGATGATCTTAGTGGTCTTATCATTCTATTTGGTCTTTTAAAGCATCTTCCAATAGTGGTGAGACTGTAAAAGCTGGATTACTCTGACATTTGCACAGGGGAAATAAAAAATCATCTAAAAGCTCAATTAAAATTTCTAGGTTTGTGTTCACAGAAGCAGTTCAACACCATATTATTCTAGCTTCTTGCCTGAAGGGAGTAATATGAAAGCACTTAAATCTGGGCTGTCTAGCTACCTGCCTGAAGTTCTTCACAGCCTTTGGGAGTATTTGTACAGCTTAACTAGCGTAGCCCTGGCTTATGGCATGTCTGAGCACCTGAACCCACACAAGTTAGGCAAGTAAGGAGCAATTAATGACCTATCTCTGACAGGCACCATGGATGTAATTCTCTGTCCAGGAGAGATTGTGGGGAAATCTTGCTCTGTTAAAATTTTGAGCATGAGGCATCCTGAAAAAAAGTAATTGAACATTTGCTGTCTTACTGGTTTTCTTTTTAGCAAACAAGCTCTTATTACCGCTGCTGTAAAATACATGCATCTTTTCTCTTCTAGGCTTTTCAGACCCTTCCAGACACATTGGAGGAAATAGATGCTTTTCTGAATGAAGAGAAATCGAGGGTCTCCTGTTTCACGGGCCTGAGTGCTTCAGTATGTTCACTTTTTTCTCTCCACCCTCTTTTCTTTCACCCGTATTGTACTTACTTCCCACTCTGTACTAGATTTCTTGGTTTAATAAGCTAGACAGCAGAAACAATGTGTGAAAATGCCAGATTCTGCCTCCATTAGAATTGTAAGTAGGTTCTTCCTAAAGAACAGTTTGTTCTGTGCCTGTTTCTTCTTTTTAGAAGTTGCCATAACCTGAAATAAGAAATGTAGTTTATGTGCCTTAAAGCTGGAAGTGTCTTGTTTGGTGTGCAGTGTAACAATTGTATCATTGTGTTTGAGCAGGATCATATTTTTACAGTCGCTGTTAGAGCTGGTAACATTCTGTGTACTTTTCATTCTTGTTCTAAAAGGTTGTTGAAGAATGCAGTAAGCAAATGGAAGAAATTCAAAAGCTGACGGAAGATATAGAAGGAAATAAAAAGGAACTGGATAACTATAAGCAAAGTATTTTAAAGGTAATAGTTGAAATTAGCAATTCTGTATTAGCGTGTCTTCATCTGAGTTGAACATAAGTAGAAAAATAACTGAGCATAAAGTGAGATGTTAGCTTCTGTAATAATGGTATTTGTGATCTCTAAAGAAAAATCACTGTCAGAAAGTTATTTTGCATGGATGTTTTTGCTTCTAGATAAAAGAAAGATGGTTAAGCCCCTTGAAAAAGATGATTGAGAGCATTAATGAGAAATTCAGTGCCTTCTTTAGTTCTATGGAAAGTGTTGGTGAAGTTGATCTTCATGTGGAAAATGAGGTATGACTTAGTTTACTTAGTTTTCACCTAGAAGAATATCCCAGTCACATTTGCATGCATCTTTCACTTAAATATTAAAATCAAATATCAAATTGTCATTTGGACTGTAGGGAAGAAGTTGTTTAAAGTTCCTGTTTTTGTCTTTTTTAACCAGTGTGCTGGAACTGACTGATAAGTGATAAAATGAAAACGAGTCTTTATTCAGTTGCATGGGAGTTCAACTTGTTGATTTCTGGATGCTTCCTACAGCTGAATAAACTACGCAGCATTCTCAAACACAAAATTGTTGTTTCTCTTCTTTTCATTGAAGATTCATTTTGAGGATGCTCTTTTAGATCTTGAATTTCTGGATGTGGTTCTGTGTTCTGCCAAAACAGTGCCCCCTTCAGGGAAAGCAGTGGCTGTTTGAACAGTGCATGATCTGGAATTTCAGAACTTAGTCCATGTTTCGTTCTTTTTACTGAATGAACTGGAAGCGTGCATTTTAGTTCTGATTATTTTTTTCTTTTTTCTTCTCTTTTGTTCTTTTACAAGGCTCAGCGAGAAGCATTGCATTTACTTTACCTGTAAATCTGTTATTGGTACACTTCTGTATTTTTGTTTATTTGTTTATACTAATTTGTGCTATTCTATTACTGTTTAGTGGCTAAAAGCTGGAACAGTTTTAATGATATCATTTTATTTATCTCAGCTCTTGGCATTTTGACTGTTTTGGAGCAGTAGCAATCAGCCTGCTACATTATTACTAATATGAAAAGCTTTAAGCTCCAGTGGTACTCTGGGGAGTGAGTGATTATTCATTGTAGGGAGCTGAAGAGAAATTGGTGGTTTTGTTTGAAATTAACTGCCGTAATGATGAACTTAAGACTTTTTTTTAATGTACTGCATGCATTTTGCAGTATTAATAGTTGATGCACTTCTTTTTTTGCTGTTTGTTTTGTTTTGCTGAAAATCACTCCAGCAGCTCTTAAAATATTTGCAGTGTTACCTATTGTTTGGGGCAAAACAGTAACTGGAAAAGCTCTGTATATGAACAGTGCTTAAAAATGTATGAGAGCTAGTATGAGGTGGTGGGGTGTAAAAAAAAGGTTTTTCAATTCTTCTAAAAGTTACTTACAAAGTATTACACAAATACTATCCTTTATCTAAAAATAAAGTGTAAGAGAATGCACTGAAAAACAGCAAAGCAGTTTAAAAGTAGAGTGAATTGGGACTGTCTGTCCAACTGGTTGGTTGCTCTGAAGTAATGCCTCATATTTATTTCCATGGAAACTACAACAGATACAAAAGGGCACAACAACATTTGATAGGGCAAATTCTCAGCTACAGAACACTATTTTTCATCATAGTGACCACTGTTAGATATTCATTTTCACTGGTGATGAGGAGGAGCCTGTGTGCTACACCTGTGAAAGTTGGTACCAGCAAAGGTAACCCACTGCCTCACTGTGCTAGTACCCACTGTTTTGCCTCCATTGATGTTTAGTGGGTCTCAATGATTGTCAGCAGGTACACACTTTTGCCACATGGGAGGATTCAGTGACAACCTTTGGGAGTTAGAGCTCAGTGATCTTTAAAGGATCCTTTCCAAACTCAGCCATTCTATGATTCATATACACTTCCATGTCAAACACCATTCGGTCAGACTGCTTCTCTGTTGCTATCAGTTGCATGGCAGTAGTGTGTAATGGACTATTGGTGAGAAGATTCAAACTCTACTGCCATGGTACCCACATATAACTCTGACATTGTGGGATGACACAGTGAAATATGAGGGCTGTTCCAAAAGTAATGCCTTTTATCTATTAGACTTTCTATCTCCTAGTCTCTTTGAACTAGATGATCTTGTAGGTCCTTTCCAACCTTGTGATTCTATGATTCCTTTGGAAGGTCTTGGCCTGTTTCCTGGGAAGATGTAAAAATTAGTTTCAGGGGTTAACTAGTCTTACTGTACCAACGAGTAAAGCTTTTTCCTCAAGGGATCTAACAGAAAATATCTTTTAGTTCTTGAGTATCTTATCCTTCTACTTTTCAGAAGGCTCTTTTTCCCTGATCTGTAAGCATGAGAGGAGAGGCCCTCTAGTCAGCAGTGCTATGGTTATAAATAATTCTTGTGACATTGGAGAGAGAATGGCCTTGGGTTGTACCAGGGAGGTTCAGGTTGGATATTAGGAAAAATTTCTCATCTGAAAGAGTGGTCTATCTTTTATAGGAGGAATACGACAAATACGGGATCCGCATAAGAGTCAAATTCCATAACTTCACTGATCTTCATGAATTGACTGCCTTTCATCAGAGTGGAGGTGAGAAAAGCGTTTCAACTGTCTTGTACCTGATGGCTCTACAGGAACTCAACAGATGTCCTTTCAGGGTTGTAGATGAAATAAATCAGGTGAGGAGATCAATAGTGGAGTGAATAATTACATATTATACAGATACTTATGAAACAGTGAACAGCCTTATCTATTTATTTTTTTTTCTTTCCATTAAGGGTATGGATCCAGTGAATGAACGAAGAGTTTTTGAAATGTTTGTGAAAACTGCTTGTAAAGAAAACACATCACAATCCTTCTTAATTACACCGAAGGTATGTGGCTGAAAATGAAAGTTTTATGTGTAGGAGAGCTGAATTTTGTGTGACAGATCCTCTGTAAGCTCTGAGTAACTTTGATTTATATTGCTTGAGGGATTCATATTCAATGGGTAACTGTAACAGAATTTGTCAATTTTAAGGACTCTTTTGCCAGGAGTTCACCCGATATGTATGTCTCAGAACTGATGCCCTCATAAAGACATTCTGTGTATCTGGCTTGTGGAAGCAAGACCAAGATAGTCTCTGGTGGGTAGGGTTCATTGTAACAAGACTGTCAAATGTGCTTCAAGCTGAAAAAGAAATGTGATTGTAACAGAAACCAATTTCTGAACGTGGCTGTGGATGAGGCTAGTGCTACTGGATCGTGCTGCTGGCCTCAGAAGAGCTAGAGAAGTTTCACATTCATGGAGGAAACCCAGTTGACTAGTAGGAGCTTAGAAGCACAGAAAGTGTCAGTGTTATGCACAACAGAGAATGGCTTGAAAAGTACTTTTCAGTCAGGATCAGCCAGTGCTTAATCATGTATATATGTTAAAACAAACAAACAAACAAACAAAAAAAACCCAGCATTTAACTTTCTGAGTTCAGATGACATAGCTTAAAAAGGCTATCACACAGGATGGCAGTTTAGCTGTGCTTTGAACAGAGGCTGATTTGACTAACACAAGGCAGCTAGAAGCACTAAAAATAATTTGTGTGCCAGGGAGGCAAGAACGGGCCTTATACTTCCTATTAAGATGTAGTTTTCCTGCGTCCCCACCTTTACTGCATTTTAGAAAATCTGAGATATTATGTGCTATTAAAGAACAATTGAAAGAACTAGGCAAAGCCAGCTATAGCACTTAACAAAAATAAATAAAAATAGAGAGAAAGTGGTGCTTGTTATTCCTTCTGATGTTGCAGTTCACTTATCTCCACACAGTTGGTCATTTCTTTGTTGTGTTATTTTTGTCTTTCGTGTTCTGTATATCTGTCTCATTTTGTGTTCCTGTGATTTCTGTTCTTATCATTCATTCCACTTTTCTCTTTCTTACTTTTGAGGAACAACAGTCATTTGAATGGATATTGAATGTATAGCTCTACCAATAGAAGTGCTTCTCATGTGTGGGGGGCTATAGAAGATGGCTGGGGATTTGGAGTCTGTTTTAAAAGTTGAGCTCGTTGTCAAATTATAAAGAATAGATAAGGAGAAAAAATTGAATTTGCAAGGTTAGCCAAAAATCAGAGCAAAAAGAAACTTCAGAGTTTAAGGTCTGATATTTATGGTAAGAGGAAGATCAAGGAGTATGTAGAACCACAGTTCAGCAGCATCATGCTCTTATGAAGAGAAAATATTGAGGTTTTTGTTTGGCAATATTATATCTGTATTATATTTTTTGTTTCATTGTGTTGTTTTTTTTTATGCTTGGGTTTGGTTTTTGTTTTCGTTTTTTTTGCATAATTGGATTTGTTTTCAGTAAAGTCAGCCATAAGAAGATGATAACCACATGTTGAAGTTGTAGTGGTCTGCTAGGAGGAACTGTACTGAGATACCACTTCATGTGAATAAAGATAAGGGAAGATGTATGCTGGATAATTGTGATTCGCTGTCAGAATGAGTGAGTTTGTTCCTCAGGAGTGAGTCCTGGCTTTGAAAATCAGTTGTAATATTGAACTATGATACAAACAACCATCGTATTGATGATTTTTTCTTTTCTACAGAGCAGGATTAGAGGTCAAAGTAATCTGAAATTAGGTAATTCTGGCTAGGGCAAGTAAGTGAAGACTTCATTTACAGCAAGAAGATACTATGAGAAACCATTTCTATCTAAGAAATAAGTGAATAAGTGAAACATGTAAATCACCTGAGTTACACGTAAGGTCTCTTTGAGGTTTTAGAGGGAAGAAACTATACGTAATCTGTCAGAAAATTTAGGAAATTCATCCTGTAGTGTTGACCTCTTAAGGTATAAGCTTGACATTAACCTTCTTTACCACTTTTAGATAATCTAATTTAATAATTTAAGATTAAGGAACATAATCTTTTCTAGCTGTTTTGACTTTTGAGTTTTGTGTTTTTCCACAGCTCTTGCAGAATCTTACTTACAGTGAAAAGATGACGTTGCTGTTTGTCTACAATGGACCTTTTATGCTGGAGGCAAACAAATGGAACTTAAAGGCTTTCTGTAGGCGGCGGCGGCGACTTGGGAGGGTGGATGAACATTGATACATACATTCTATGTAAATATGCATATATGCATATATGCACACATACAAAATATTTAGTGTTTTTTAAAGAATATTTTATAGCACCAGTTATTCAGATCTTCAGAAATTGTAAAAGGTGAGAAACTGTCGAGGGTCAATTGTTAAGAGTTCTTAAAGGTTCTTAAAACTTTGTAAAAATATGTCAGATTTGAAATGCATGAATTTTTTTGCATCTTTCATAGCTGCTTGTTTAAATAATATTTTAAATAAAAAGGAAGTTTCTTTATTTTGTTACTTTCAGTAATATCAAAAATATGTTTAATTGTTCCAGGTGTTATTGCACTAAACTGATGTTTGTTTTTTTATAAGTTTGTAAGTTTGGGGCTTACTTTTATTAAACTGTATTCCCCTAACACAGTTAAGGATGTTCTCCATGTTTTCTGACTGAAATGGAAAGTTTTTGAATGAATAAATGAATGAAACAGAAGATGTGTGAGAAGGTAATTGTCTGTAAGTAGCTGTGCACTGATTTTTGTTTTGTGAAAATAGGTCTATGTTAATGAATAGGCTGGCAATACACTTTGTTATTGTTATTATTTTTTAGCCATTGTTGCATTTTGTATTCCTGGAAGGGTAAGGTCTTTCTACAGCAAGGAGATGTGACAGAGCCAGGTGCTTTTGAAACAGTTGAAGCCATGAGCTAGTTTGCAGAGATAAAACTCGGGTGATGTGGGACTTTTAAAGTAAAACTGGATACAACCAGGAGCAGTCTTTAGCTGTGCTGGAGTGATGGTACATACAATAGCTTTTAATTTTTAACTACAGAATTCATCAGTGGAGTTTTGGCTGTAGGTGTTTAGTCTTTAAAAGTAAATGTTATCGATCGAATGTTGATTACAGCTTTTAAATAGTTAAGTAGACACTACCAGTAGCACACTGAATACCTAAAATACATTTCTAGTTCATTAGTTAACTGTTACGTATTTTGTAAATGGATGAAAACTATGATTGATACCTAAAATGTACACAGAAATGAGTGAGTCTGAGAACATCTGAAAATGTATAGTATTCTCTTCCTCACCAGGAGAGAAGCTTTAAGTAGGATTCGGTACATAATTCGGTGTCCACTTAATTTTAAATGAGAGTTTTTCTTAACAGCATCCTGTCTGTAAATGGCCCACAGAATTGATACGTCGGGGTTTTCACACAAGAATGAGGTAGTGGAAATAGAGTTACTAACTGCAAAACTTAAGCCAGGATATGAAGGTTTTCAAGCACTAAAAGTAAAGAATTTTTATTTTGAATGAGATAACCTTAAGGTAAGAACTGCCTACACCTGCATCTCAGGTCAGATGACTGACAGCTACTGATTGGTGGAGCTCTGTCTGACTGTGGAATTCCTGCAATTAGCTCCATGATGGTTAGCATCCGTACACATGTATTTGACAGAAGTTAATGAGTGTGGAAACTAGGGCTGCAGTCCAAGGATTTAAGGGCTGCTAAAATATCCTTGATATAATTGAGGGTACAAGGTCTGTCTGTCTATTGCAAGATCTGTCCTCAGATGTGTTCTTTGGTCTTGAGAACATTCAGCTTCTCATGACCTTGAACTTGTAAGGTAAATTTTTATCACTGTAGTTATTAAGTGGAAAAATCTTTAGTTTCTAAGGATCACTTAATGAGGAGGACTGTTTGTTTTCAGTGTTTGAAAAGGTGAAACTTCTTACATACTTTTATCTTAGGACTCAAATTTTCAGTGGCTGAATAGCACCGATTATCAGTTCTTAGTACTCTCACTGTAGAAGTTAATGGGGTTTCTTCCTAGAATTTTGTTCCTCTTTCATGTTTCAGTCTGAGTGAGGTATAAAAGTGACTTCGGGAGAATGGCACTTCTGATCCTGTCTTGAAAAATTCTGTCCTATGGATGCACGCCTACTGCAATGCACAAGTGAAGAGAATTGCATGGAGATGGAGTTTGAGGAATGAAGACTTCCCCTTGGTTAAGATGGATCTCATCAGAGGGCGAGTCAAAATCAGTGCACACAAATCCATGGGCCCTGATGAGATGTACCTGTGTGTGCTGAGAGCTGGCAGAGGTGTCTGCTGAGCCATTCTATCATCATTGAAAGGTCTTGGAGAATGGGAGAAGTCCCTCAAGACTGGAGGGACTCTTAGTGTCACGCTAGTCGTCAAAAAGGGCAAGAAGAGTAATCAGGGAAATTACAGGCAAGTCATCCTCACCTCTGTCTCTGGAAAGGTAATGGAGCACCTTGTTCTGGATGCCAGCGCAAAGAAATTTGAAGGAAAGAAAGAAAAGAATGTTATCAGAAGTAGTTAGTGTGGATTCATGAAGGGGAAGTTTCATGCTTGACCAGCCTGGTCACTGTCTATGATATCATCACTGGCTGGGTAGATGGGAGGAGAGCAGTGGATGTAGTGTACCCTGGCTTCTGCAAGGCATTTGACACTGTCTCCAACAGCATTCCTGTAAGTGTCAGATAGATGAGTAGACAGTGAGGTGGGCTGCAAACAGAGTGGCAGAGCTCACTGTCATTAGTAGCACAGAGTCTAGTTGGAGGTCTGTAAGTATCCAAGTCCTTAGAGGTCAGTGTTGGATACAGTCTTATTTAACGTCTTCATAAATTACTGGGGTGAAGGGTCCACCCTCTGCAAGTCTGTTAATGATAGAAAGCTGAGATAAGTGACTGATGCATCAGAAGGCTGTGCTGCCATTCAAGACCTGAATAGACTGGAGAGTTAGGTGAAGGAGAACCTGATGAGAATCAGCAAGAGCAAGTATAGAGTTTTGCACCTGGGAAGGCATGGGTGCGTGCATCAGTACAGGTTAGGGGCTGACCTGCTGGAGAGGAACTCTGTAGAAAAGGACCTGAGTGTCTTGGTGGGCAGTAGGTGGACCATGAGCCAGCATTGTGCCTGCGTGCCCAAGAAGGCCAGTGGTGTCCTGGGGTGCATTTAGAAGAGTGTGGCCAGCAAGTTGAGCAAAGTGGTCCTTCTCCTCTGCCCTGATGATTCCACATCTAGAATACTATGTCCAGTTCTGGGCTCCTCAGTTCAATAAAGACAGAACTGCTGGAGAGAGTACAGCGGTGGGCAACAAGGGTAACTGAGAGCCTGGAACATTTGTAAGGAATGGGTGAGAGACCTGGAACCATTCAGCCTGGAGAAGGGTGAGAGGAAGACTCATCTTCATTTATAAATATCTGAAGTGAAGAAGTCAAATTGTTGGGGATGGACTCTTCAGTGTCATACAGCCATAGAACAAGGGGCACTGGGCAAAAAACTGCAACACAAGATCCATACAAACTTAATGACTTTACACGCAAACGTACTGACTTTACTGTCAGAGTAACAGAGTGCTGGAACAGGCTGCCCAGGGAGGTTGTGGAGTCTCCATCTCTGGATGTACTCAAGACCTGCCTTTTAAAAAAGAACTATGAAACATACATTGTGTTTAAAAGCAGCCAGTGCTATTTGCAAACGAGCTGCAGATTGTAACGATGTGCCTCCCGTACACATGTTCCAGTTGGTAACCTGCTAATTTATGCAACAAGCGCATCCTCATCCATCATAAGGGCTTTTATGGCTTACAGAGAATTATTTTGGAGTAGATAGTGTATTAAGGCATGAAAATCCACATTAAGTGACTGAGTGTAGCAGTAGCATTCCTTAGCATTCCTTACTTGCATATTGGGCGCTTAATTGCTGCCAGCTTTCTTGCTGTTCTTGCATTTGGCTACTGCTATTAAGCTCCTTGGACACGCTTCTTTGAAAAATGAATGACGATCATTTCAGTATGATTATGAAGGGGAAGGAATGAGTAGGAGCTCAGATTAAATATGCATTTAGTATCCAGCTATTCCTGATCAGTAGATTACCTCAAAAATATGGGAGTGGAAAGAACCCAAGGCATTCTGAAAGCTGGAATATAAATTGGGCTTTCTCCAAAACAGGTACTCTTTCCTGTTTAGGCCGGCTGAAGAGTATGATCTCCTGTCCGTCACCTGCAGGAAGCATCTGTGTCTGCTCACATATTGAGGCAAAAAGAGAAGCAACGTGGAAATCGTGACTTAGTGTGAGTTCTGAGTAAATGAATATTCAAAAGCATGCATAAATCACCTTTTGGCACTGTTTCTTGATTGGAAATGTTACTTGTGCACGTGTGCTACTAGTAGTTGCATGAAGTAGCAGACCAGACTGAAGAGGGACCCTTGCACAACTGCACTGATTACTTAAAACTTATGCTTTCATTGAAAGAAAAATAAAATATGTGAAGGCTGTTGCTGTCTGGGAGCTTCTACAGGCTTTTGAGTTAGAGATAACGTGGTGCACAGAACTAGTGTGTGCTCACTGAAAAAAATATGACAGATGCTTACTGATGGCCAGAATACGCATCTGCTGTAGGCTTGATAGCAAATGTTATTTAGAATTAGCAATACTTAGAATTAACGCTACCGGAGGCTCTTGTTTATGGCTGATGCTAATTGTCTTCTCTTGTTAGTAAGCTGTCTGGCTGATGCTTCGTTTGTAGAGCTTCTGAGCTGTCTTCAAACACTGCTTCTTATGGCTTGTGCAAACAGACTTGGGTTTCATGCATTTGCTTGCAGTTCCTTGTTTGTTCCTGTACTGGGACCTCTTAATTACCTGAATAGCACTTAACAGTAAGCCTTCATTTCCACCTTCCTTGACTAGTTCCTGTGCTACTTCTCTGTGTCTTCTTGGAAAGCAAGCCTTAAAGCTAGCAATTATTTAAGTAGTGCGGTTTGCCATTCTGTTTTACAAATGTGCCTAGCATTGAGATATCTGATGCTGTCCATGCGTGTGACCTGCAGAGTGTTGTGGGGAAGGAGGTGTGGGAGAAAGGCCTGCTTCTAGAGAGGGGCTCTGTAGTTCTGTCTGATTTAACCTGGTGGGAGGTGTCTGGAAAGAGCCTACATTGCAGGCTGGGGGAAACCTTGGCACTCCAGCTTCACTGTAAATAACTGAGCCAAAATTACTCTCTTGAGTTCTGACTCACTGAAACATAGCATCCAGAATAAATTTTCCTAGAACTTTTTGTTACAGAGCATTTTTTTTCCCCAGTGTCTTGCTAACTCGGAATAAAACCACCACGTAATACATCACAATCTGGGGAAGAAGGAGATCAGGAAGAGAATTTATTTCATCTCTGCTCTAAGAAAAATCCTAGCCTGGATTTTAGGGAATTGTAAGAATATTTCTGCTTTATTCGCAGATTAAATGTGCTAAGAGCCACATCTCTTCTGTGAGGACATTTATCCAGCTGTCCTTTGCGTATCAAAACAGCCTGGATGAAGGGTAGTGCATTGTATGCAGGGCTGTTCATTTTACTTCAGTGCTAACTTTACTCATTGTCAAGGCTTTACTGGTAAATGCTGTGAGAATATTGGTGCAGGTAACAGATGTGTTTAACCACTGAAACTTGTTCAGGTGCTACAGTGGCAATATTGCAATCCAGCAGTGAGAATGTGGAAAAATAAAGGCGAGAAGGAACAATGGAAGCAGAAGGCTCAGGAGGTGATGCCCAGCCCCTGGGTCAGCCTGCCAGCCCCCTTTCTCTGCTGTGGTCCAGCCCGTTCCTAATGGTGCCATCCCTTGCCTGCAGCTCCCATCTCTGTGCTTTCCACTAGATTCCATCTTCTTTTCCTCACTTTCCTTCTTCTCCATTGCTCCCAGTGTAATTCCCTTGTCCAGCCTCTCTTCTGTGGATCAGTGAACCCTTTTAAACCAGTGTTCTGTTGACAGTATGTGTTAGTCTCATTAGGCAATGTTATACACATTAGATAGATGTTAGTATCACAGATATGTTTGCGTCAACTATTGCATCTGGAGCTACATGAAATCTTGGCGAATGTGCCTGGCGTGTACATGGAGAAAAGCAAGGCATCTACTTGCAGACTGTCAGTCTTTTTGTGGCACGTGGAGATAAGAACATCGCATGCGAGCTGAAACAGAAATACAAAACTCATTGTCGAGGGTGAGTGTGTGTGGTAGTGGGAAAAGCTGGCTTTACTGGTAGCAAGGAGAAGGGAACAGGTGGTAGCTGAGAAAGTCATTGCAGAGTCTAACAAGGAACCTTGGAGAAGGGCAGAGAGGATGAGGATACAGGAAACAGGCAGCATGAAGGGAATATGGGCCTCCACAAATCCAGGGTCAAATAATGTAAAAAGGGAAGCGTGTAAGTAGGTGTCTGTGCAGAAAGGCTCTAGAAAAGAGTGGTGAAAATAGGGATGGATATTGGGCAGTGGGGGAAGGCAAGCAGAAGAAGCAAGCCAGAACAGGATGAATTCTAAAGCTGGTATTGTTTAACAAGTACTTCCGACGTAGGCCGTTATGCAGTAGGTAGTGTAGGTAGTGTAAAAGAGGCACTGGTCTTCCCAAGAGCTGGAGCAGCAGTGCTTTCAGCCCAAGGGAAGCCGCAGTCTTCTTTCCTCCACCCAGTGGTGAGAAGGAGCACTTACTTCTCTCGAATCGTTAAGAGGAGGTGAGGAGCAAAAAGGATTCCAAAGAAATTCCAGGAGGAAACCTCACACGCATCAATTGTTAACCTTCCCCAATTAGTAATCAAAGCTTTAGACCGTGAACATGATGCTGCTTGTTTTGAGCACAATCTACTGATAACCATTTACCTCAGTTGGGCTGTGTGGTAGCTTTCTCATGGATGACCAAAGTGCATGGGGGGGGGGGCTATACACATGCATTTCTCATTGCCCACACTGTCCACCCACAAGAATTACAAACTGTGAATGTGGTAAAACCAAAGCTGATGATCAGTAGAGGGTGAGGGGATGTGCTGTCAGTCACCATCGTCAGCATCAGTCCCCTCTGTGCTGCTGCAATGACACTTACAGGTGTTTAAGTAGCAAGGCACTGATGCTATGGAACCCAGTGACTAAAGAATCTGGATCCACTTTGCATCTGCGATTTAAGCCTGACTGCTGTGTGTATGGTCAGACCTTCTGTAGTGTTCAAAGTTCTGTATAAGACGCACTGGATTGACACCAGAATAATTCAGGAAGTACATGCTCCAGCGTGTGTGTGGTTCCCCAAGCATCAGCATGCCTTAAATTTCTCTTGTCATGACAAACTACTGAAGTAAGTTTTATTGAGAGAATCTCCTTGGGTTCTCTCACGGAAGGGAAATTCATTCTATCAGGCACAGGCTGCATGGGAACCCATTCGGAACCATCCACAGGCATAGAATCATAGAATCATAGGCTCCCCAAGGAGGTGGTTGAATTGCCATCCCTGGATGTGTTTAAGAGCCATTTGGATGTGGTACTCAGGGATATGATTTAGCAGAGGATTTTTAGAGATGGGGTACTGGTTAGGCTGCGGTTGGACTTGATGATCTTCAAGGTCTTTTCCAACCTGGGTAATTCTATGATTCTATATGATTCTATGAATATTAAATGACATAGGGTAGGAATAACAAATGTATGGAGCATCCTTTACGATGGGATAGCAGGGGAATAAGCTCTGGGGAATGGACCCTTTAATGTGTCCTTTATTTCTAGAAACAACGACAAACTAAAAAAAGAAAACTCTGTGCTGAGTTTGTTGCATTTGTCCTTTGGCCACCCAGATAAGGGCAGAAAATGCCAACGCAGTTTCAGGCTGATATCTGTAGGACCCTTAAGATTTAGTTATAGATTTGGATGGCACTCCTTCACCCCTCCATCTCTGCCCGCCCTGTGAGGGGGTGGTGTTCCCTTGGGTCCCATCTTGCTGTGCTGCACCCTAGCAGGGTTCCCAGGTGCCGGGGGATGTTAGTTTGTATTGGTAGCTTTTAGCTAGTCCTGGCTGAAAGAGACAGGGAGCTTCTTGGGCAAGGCTCCTTGCCATGCCTTTCTTCAGAGGCTGCATGGACGCAGCAAGCCAGTGAAGAACTCCCCTACCGTCACAGCAAGTTGTGCCTGCCCACAAAGGGGAGGGGGGGAGCGTCTGTGCAAATAGCCGGGAAAAGCAGAGAAACAAGACCCAAGCTTCATTAATAATAACAAGCAATGCCAGGACCTTTGATGCCAGGTTCATATCGCATTTAACTCATGGAGTTCATCGTGTGCAGCAGCATTTTTTTTTTTTTTTTTTAATAATCATCCAAGCTGGTTTACATGATCACCTTTTGACTCCAAACATTCAGAACGACATTTGTTTTTTTTTTACTTTTTTCTTGGTTTTTTTTCTTTTTTTTCTTTTTCCTTTTTGATTCGGACAATATATATATATACATATGTACAAAAACATCTATGCCTACTTCTTTTTCTTTTTTTTTCTTTTTTTTTTTTTTTTTTGCTTTTATTTTATTTTATTATTTTTTTTTTTTACAATTTCATGTGATTTACAAAACAGGACAGCAAAATAACTTATAAAGGATACGAATACTGTACAAAAATAAAACTGATCAAACTGCTGGAAGTTGGTATTTTTACAGTGTTACAGATCACGAATCTGTAAAACAGCATTTTGAAGAGCACGTCCAGTCTGGTGTGTGCTGGACTAAAAGGTCCATCTGCAAACTGAAAACAGATCTGTAATAACGGTGATGGAAAAACTGTTTCAAAAAACGAAGTATGTTGAAGTATGTATAGCTATTACCTTTAAAGCCATGACTTCTCTATAGTAATGGACTTTCTTAACCAAGGAGAGGAGCTGTCCTAACTTCAGCACTATTAATTACTTCCAAAATAGTACAGTAAGTACGAATGGTATTAGAGAACTTGATTTTCCTTTTCTTTCCAACATCGCAACACTCTTCAAAACTTAACTTCAAGATGCAGAAAAGTAACCTGGAGTTTGTTCATGTGTTAGATCCGCTCTTTGTCTTTACCAGAAGAACAACTAAAAACCCTAATGAATAACACGATGAAATGGATTCCCTAAACCTGATCATTCCCTGTGTACTCTGCTAGTGGTTAATGAATCACGTTAATGCCGTCTGTCCTACGCTGAAACACGGCGTGAATTACAGCAAATTGGTTACTGCTTCAGAAGGGTTTTTCTTTGTTTGTTTCAGAAACAGGATGTTGTCATCAGTGATAACAACCAAAGTCTGTATTTCCCTTCTTCTGTGGAACTAGGAACCTTCCCCTCCCCCGTTAATTATTTTGGAAATGGAAGAAATAATGATGACGTTTCCTTAGATGTGCATTCTACCCCAAATTTTGAAGCTGGGATCCATGAATCTGGCCATTTACTTTCAGGTGTAGGTAACTAAGTGACCAAAACACTTGCATATTGGTTTAGGAGCTGCTTATCGGATGTGGCTTCCCATTGTGGTTGACAGCACGTGAGGGTGTTGTGTACTTCACAGGACCGGGCCTTAAAATTCCAAGTACTGCATTTGTCCTACAAAACTGCAACAACCCAGACTGTGGGGCAGGCTCAAAAGCTTACTAGGATCTTCACAGAGAAGACGGAAGATGAACGCACGCTCCACTGGATCTCGCTGGGTGACGCGTGGCCCTGACACCACTCAAGAAGGCAGCGTTAACGGTACTGGTAAGCAGAATGATTTCTGTATTCCTAGACCAGTGGAAATAACCGAGGCTGCCTCTTTTTGTTAGGAAGAACATACGTTCCTACAACTCAATTTGGACACCAGAAATTAAAGTTTGGTTTCTAAAACGAATGTTTCACAAAGCTGAAACGGAGGTAGAAAGTGTGCTTGGTTTCCTGATGTCTTCACTGAAGAAAACACATCCCTTTTACTCCACAGGCTGCTCAGTATCCCTAATGCCTTAAAAGCAGTTCTCTTCACATAGACGGAATTTATCAAGAACTACACAGGTAAAAACACTATATGCAAACTGATTTCTAATGCTGAAAGCCTTATACAACTGTAGAAGAAAATACTCTACTCTCTGAGTTCATTTCTTAACATTTGTTTCTAGGAAGCAAGCTTTTTTTTATCAGGTAAAACAATAAGATACTGTAACTGCAGGTGTACTAACAGGATCTTTATGTACAGAATTTTACAAGATGACCTAAATTCATCCGCAGTGGAAACACTTCAGACCTCAGTGTGATTACTCCCGAGATGAATTGGGCCCTAAGTCTCTATAGCAGGGCTGCACCTCACCCTTCCTCTTCCGGAGGAAGGAGTAAAAACAGAACAGGAAAAGAATGATTCTGGAAGAAATAATGTGTAAACATAATTCTCCCCCCTACAAGTAGCTGGGGAGGGGAAATAAAAACAAAAACAAAACACAACAAAACCAACACCAATAACCTTGTATGGTTCATGCTTTTAACATAAAGGAAAAAAGATGAAATGCACAGAAAATTATCATGATTTGGAAGTTTCCCTTCAGTGATCATTTTGCTCCTCGTACAGAGCAAAATGCAGCTCTAAACTAAAAGTAGTATTGCCTTGATCAGTATTGGATGTGTCACGTATGACACAGGTACGATTGCACGGTACCCAGGGAAGCTGATGCCAGAAGGAACATTAGGACACACCTTCTGTGTTGTATTTCCAATTAGCTCATGGTTTTCCCTCATACTCTACAGAAACAGCGATCAAGAGATACAGGAGCCCTTTTGAAGCGCTCTTTGCAATAAATTCAGCTGTTTCCATCAGCAGAGTGCTCTTAAGGAAAGGTCTACTCTCTCCATAAGCACACGGAACTCCCATTGGATGTGGCAGGAGTTAGGCACGTGTATGAAGAGAATAAATCTTTAAGGCAAGTGTATGAAGAGAAAAAGCCTGTAAAAAAGCAGCAGTTTATAAAGGTGGTAGCTGCTGTTATGCATCCATTCAAACGAAACACAGCAGAATAAAGCACTGTTAGTGGCATTTCTATAGTACAGTACTGTATTTATTGACAAATGAAAAGATAGATCAATTGAGAGACGTATGTTTCTGCCCTCATCCTCCCCGCCACATTATGTAGGCTGACTTGTATTTTTCCAGGTAAACGGATAACAGAGCTAAATACATGTATGGTCAGAAAATGACTGAGTTGTTGTGTCGGTGTTTCTTGGTTTTTTTTTTTTGCTGTAAGTATCTGCTTGAATTACACATGTTTTTACTGGAAAAGTGCAGCTTATATTCAAAAGTATAGTTAATACAAAGAAAAATTAAAAAGACCCAGTTAGTTTCATGGGTCTTCTTGAGTATAAATTCACCTTATTTCAGAATATCAATCAGATGCTATTAGTAACACATGTAATGTTTCTCTTAACAGTCTTTTAAAATGAAGGATCGTTCTGAGATAGAAGTAAACCCACTTCTACAATGTGCTATGGAGTTTATATCTGAGAATTACTTATGTGACTCGGAAAGTGGTTTTACTTGACAGACTCTAAACACAAGCAGCATTACATTGTTCAACAAAACATGTTCATGACACAGCAATCACAAAGACCTCGGAGTCACGCTACTGTGGTGTCACTGGCCGGACCGTCCCGCGGGACATACGTGTGCCAGTCCGAATGCGACAGGCTGGGGAAGGCGGTGGTCCCGTCCTTCCCTCTTGCCGCTATCCCCTTCATCAAGATGGCTGTTCCCAGCCAGCACTGGAGAGCAGGAGCGGAGCACGCCGAGTGCTTAGGTTTTGGACATCAGCTACGTGTGCTTCCTGATGGTGAGCGGGGCCTCCTCTGCTGCTGCTCTCCGGGCCACAGCCGTGGCTCTTGCGCCCCGCTCCCCTTTCTGGGCCAGCTCTGCCTTCACAAGGAACCAGAGCTGGACTTTTTGGATCGCTTGATCATGCTGGGGTGGAACTCGGTGTGGCGGCGAGCGTGCTTCGTCAGGTGGTCGCTCCGCATGAAGCGCTTCTCACAGAGAGGGCACCGAAACTGCTTCTCGCCGGTGTGGGTGCGGTAGTGCCGGGTGAGCTCGTCGGAGCGGGAGAACTTTTTAAGGCAGTCAGGCCATGTGCAGGGGAACGGCCGCTCGCCTGTAGGGAGAGAAGCATGACAAAGCGTTCAAGCAGCGGCAGGGGGGACTGCGGGCAGCACTGACCGGAGGGATGTGGCCTTTGCTTCCCACCAGGGCAATGGGTGCCTGCCGAGCTGCTGACAATTCGCTCAGTCAGGTGTTGCTCTCACCGCCCACACGAGCCAAAACCCCTCTAACGGCATGCAGCTCGAGCTCCAGTGCAGAGCCTTACATGACCCCGCAGACTGTCATAACAACAGATGAGACCTGCCTACGCCTCTGTGTTCCTTATGTCGAGTGAGCTACGGCGGTTTGAGAGGGGAATGCTGGTACTGCTCCTCTGGTACTTCCATTCTGCTGAACAGAACCATCTGTAACTATTAGAAAAGCAGCCAAAGAAAATCCTTCACCTGCACTTCCTGCCTAGGAAGGACTGTGCAGGGAGGGAACTGGGAGAGCACTGCAGCTTCAGGGCTGCAAATCTGCAGAGCAGAAACCACGATGCCTGCCAGTGGAAGGCTTCTGCCCCCTCACCTCCTTTCCCCCATAAGTTTGAGATGTTCCAGCAGGCGATGTTCTCCCCTCTGTATCTTAAATGCTCGGTCTATCTGCAGGCAGGACAACTATTTTGTTATCACAGCTTTGCCGGTACAAACGTTTGCAGCGGTGGCAAAGAACCAAACCAAACACTTTAACCTAGAACACGCCGCGCCTTTGTTTTGAAAGCAAGGTTGTCAGGAGCAAACAGTACCCACTGTCACCTTCTGGACACCCCAGATCCCTGCGGTTCAGCCCTGCAGGCTGCCTGGACCTTGCACAAATGTCTGCTAAGCTGACTATTCTGTGACACAAAAGGAAATAAAAAAAAAAACAACAAAAACGTTTAGGCTTGCACAAAAGCTTTCAGTCACATACATCATGTACCAGAGCTGTTTGATGCCTTAATTCCTTTTCTTAAGAATCTCCTGAAGGGAATACAAACGACAGCTATGTGACAGTTATTTATAGTCAACCATGAAATATAAAAACTGTCCCAGGAGTCTTCCATCTTGGAAGAACTGGAAAGAAATTTGAAGCACTCCAGTATTTCTTGGTTCAAAATATGAACTCCTTTTACATGTGCAGACTGTGAGAAGAGTTCTTCACAAGAGTGTGCGCCCTTGAGAACTACCCAGCCACAACAGCTGAGAACAAAGACCAGCATAGACAGTGCAGCTGGCAGAAGGACAGCCAGTAGTGAAACTGAGGTCCTGGGAGAATGGAGTATGGTGAGGGGCCAGGGGAATGGCTCTTGGCATCCCAAAGATGCCGTGGTGAGGAGTCATCTGACAGTGGATCAGATAAGCTGAGATTCCAGAGATAAATGGGCTCTCGGTGGAAATCTGTCAAATAACACAGATGTTGCAATGGTTCAGCCTTCTACTTACACGGCGCTCCCTGCTGCACAGACTGCTCTGAGCCTGGCTGATCAGTATCTGGTACATCCTGGTAGAAGAGATGGAGCTCCAAGTCACCCTGGCTGGCAGGGCTTTCTTACAGACCTCTTATCTCCCTGCTGTGCTCTTTTCAAAGTGGCTGGAAGCCTTTCTGAACAACCACTGCCTGTGAAAAAGATATTAATTGAAGCTGTATGTAAAAGATATTAATTGAAGCTGTATGTTTGCCCACACGTATGAAGGCCTTGGCCGCAGCTACGAGTCAGTGTGGCGCCAGCAGGCACTGTGTGATGGGGTCATAGGTCCTGTCTGCCCATACTCTGCCCACTGTCCACAGTCAGCATCCTGTGCACCAGGTGTACTTGGTAGTGGTACATGCCTCACTGCATGCATGAGGCTGCACTGCCCAGGGCATTGGAGGCAGCTCAGTATCTCAGCCCTTACCAGAAGATGCATTCCCATCATCTGCCTCAGGATAGCTCTTCAGCCTGACAAGTACCGGATTTGCTATAGAGACCAAGCATCTAGTCTGTGGGCCATGGTCCCTGGGGCTCAGGCCTTCTGCTATTTAGGCATGGCAGTATCCCAAACTGGTTGCTTAAAGCAGGGTTTTGGTGCTTGCAGAAGTTAAGAAAAAGACAGAGTCTGTTTTCTGGTTCCTTCTGGAATATGATGGGAATATCGCTGCCCTGCACAGCCTTTTCACCTTCTGTAGGGTGCAAGGTATCCGTGAGGCTTTGGGAAGAGGCAGCACTGGCCTGGGATCCCTCGTGCCAGTTCACAGCATCGCAGTGTCCAGACACAATCATCGCCTCCCAGAGAAGAGAGGAAATCTTCCCTGCAGAAACACCCACACCTCTCTGCTCTCTGCATGGGGGCCTGGTGTGGTGGAGTCATGCCCTGGGCTCAGGGCACTGACAGACACAGACGGTGGTGATTCCCGAAGCACAGAGCTGGGGCCTGATGTAGGCCACCTCCTGCCACCCACCAGAGCGCAGCAGCAGCAAAGGGTTTCCTCACTTGGGTGGTGCAAACTCTAGGAGACTGTCACAACTGCTTCAGAAATGCATGTGTAAAAAGTAGGCCAGGCATAATCCGCGACACAAGGAAGTGTTAGAACTCCACAAGCAGAGAGACAAGGGGGAGGGAGACTTCTCCAGGCTCAGGGTGTTTGTCTCCGAGCCTGGAGACCTGCTGCTCCCCTCAGTTACGGAGCCATCACCAATTACATGAACCCAGAGCGACAGCACTTCACTGACTGACCGAGTAGATGCAGCACAGCAGCGGACTGTGCACTGGGAGGCTCTCAAGGCAAGGCAGAGATGCCTGATGACAGGTGATGGCTGTGCGCTCGGCAGAGCTGGACCCTGCAGTTGCTGGCTGAGTTTAACACGCTGCTTCCTAGAGAATAGCAGAGGTGGGCAAGCCACAGCACGGCTGCAATGCCACTTGAGCTGCCTCCACCCAGAGGCATCCATTTTGGTTCCATGTCTAATCTTGAGGTACTTTTTCCATATGATTTTTCCCCACTGGTTTTGAGAGCAGTAGGGCTAGGGCTTGAAATGAACAGAACAAACCACTAGAACAGGGTGTTGCTATACACGGCTGCCTTTGGTGGCAGGATGCTACTTACATTTCTAAAACATGCCTGATGTTGGGTTTCTGCCAATCGATGAAGGAAGGGCCAATGGTGCACCACAGTACCTTAAAACTGTGTGTGATAGACTCTGCCCAAATACACAAAGGCGTACATAATTATCTTCAATAGAAATATTCAGGTTACACAAGTAACCACAGAAGTACAAGCTGAAACAAACTGGTTGAGAGGTAAGAGGAACGGGTTAATCTACAGAGTTCCCATTCTTCATCTGGTTTGCCACCAGAGGTGCAGTGGAAGGCACAGTTTATGCCAAGATGGCATCACAGTGCAACTTAATGTTGGCTCTTCAGGGGCCTTCTCTGCCCCTGCAACCCTGGCTTGCTTTAAATGCCCTATAGATACAAAGACCACTGTAGATCCTCAAACTCTGCTCCTCTTGTTTTACCTGACCTTCCATCCCTGTTTCTCCTCCTCGCTCTCCACTGCAAGTAGTTTGTATCTTCTTTCTCTGAGAGTTTAAACTCTAAATCCAGGTTGCTTTGTGCTACCTGAGGTAGCACCACATTATTTTGTTTCCATTTTATTCTGACTAGACTGAAAATTACTTAGCTTTTTGCTCTACCTTGAAATGTTCCTGATTTTCCCACTTGGTATTCTTATGCAGCAAGGGTTTCTGGGGGAATATATACACATATGTGTAGAGAGAGTGGGCATTAGCAGTCTTGTTAATAGCACAGGTAGTTCTGAGATCCTGAGTTCTGCCTTCTCACTATAAATTGCTGTGTTAGATGTGGATGACTGAGGTTAGGATCAGCAGCTCATGGTGTCTTTAGAAAAGATGACTTTATTCAGGCAAGCAAGAGGTAGAGAAGGTCTCTAGTTCTCCCATGCAGGGGAAGAAAAAAAGCCATGTTTGGAATAGCTGAAGACAAAGCTGACAGTTCTACATTTGTCTTGTAACAGGGCATGCACTGGTACTGGAGCAAATGGAGCTTCTGTGATGAGCTACTAATTTTGAGGGAATTACAAAAATTGCTTGAGCACTGACTTCACAAAAGACATTCAGAGATGGCTGCTGTTGGGTGCGGATGACAGTCTGACCAAGATGGATGCTTTGCTAGTCTTGTACTATTTTCTTTTGGCTGACAAAAGCAAAGTTGCACGCTAGGATCTATGTAACGCAGGACAGATTGCCATCGAAGCACTACAGCCAAATGAATTCAGCTACAGCTGCATAAATGGACAGCCCTGACAAACCTTCATATTAAAGAAGAGACCGCCGGGCACGTGGTAGAACTATTCTGCCTGATATTCATAGCAGCAACTGATGAAGTATTAAGCATCAAAACTGAAGAACCGCTCCAAGTTTGACTTCTGGGATGTAGCAGATGTGCTTGACTCTCACTTTGTCTCTGGCCGTGGGACACACCACAGCTAGCTACCATCTTCTGCTGCAGCATCCGTCTCTGCTCATAGCACCAGCCTGAAAGCCCAGGTGTAAAGCAGGTTGTGTGTTTCTGACCCATACCATCAAAAATGAGATGATAGAAGGAAACGAGAAAGCAAACACAAGGAAAGCTCAAAGAGGGAAATTTTTTGCCATAAGGCAAGAACTAATGTTTGCACGAAGGCAGAAGAAAAACAAGGGGAAAAAAAAGCATGCCCATAGCTTCAATGTGTATAATCAGCTCTGTATGGTTCAAATAAGAAAATGTAATTCCTGCCTTCAGAACTTTCCCATGAAATCATGGTACCCAGGGAAGACCTGGTGCTGAACAATAATTTCCAGGCTTAGATACAACAATTATATCCTTTTCTATTTTCTCCATGCTTTCCCGTGAACCCACTCAGCTGCCGTTCCTGCGTGTCTCAGTGTCTCCAGAAGATCACAGGTTCTGTAGACAAGTAAGTATCTAAAACATGTTCCAGCTCATTACAAGAAGAAAAACAAATGAATTGAAAGTAAGGACAGTCTTTCTTCCTTGCCAAAAGACAGGTCTCTTAGGTCTCTTCCTTTTTTCATCCAGCGTAGTTGCGTGCTCCACATACATGAATCAACAGCTTCCTCTGTGACACTGGATTCTGACAGAATGTCCACGTTCAAGACGTTATGATGAAGATGGAACTTACAAATACCCACTTCTAGGCCCACAGACTGAAGGCTTTTCAGGTTGCCTTTTTCCTTTTCTGAGATATTCCAAGAAACCCAAGCATTAGAACACGTGGTCACAGAGTAGAGAAGCTGACGAAAAACAACAGAGCAGTGAGGACACTAGGTATTGTTTGCAGAGAACAATGATTTCTAGAACGCATAAACCATGGCCAGTCCATCCTGCATGAAGATCATACACTGCTTTACAGGATATGCAATGGGCACAGGGGTTGCACCAAGGTGTTTATTTCACCAGCACTCGGGACTGAACATCACAGGAAGATTAAGATGTCAAAATGCTGCTTTCAGCATGTATTTACACTACCCTGACATTCTTAAAACCACCATTCAACAGCTGCTTATAAATGCAGGTGCTCGAGTTTCTTTCAAAGGAGCAGATGCAAAACCACCTGCTAAGAGCCAGCACTGCTGAGCTGCTGGGAGCCACATCTCATCCCTACAGCCCAGCAAGACTTAGTCCTACCATTAATCACCAGATGTAACATGCACAGAATCATAGAATCACTCAGGTTGGAAAAGACCTTCAAGATCATCAAGCCCAACTACAACCTAACCATACTACCCCAGCTCTAACAATCCTCTGCTAAATCACGTCCCTAAGCACCACATCCAAACAGTTTTTGCATCCTTTGGGTTCTCTACTAGCACCGCTCCCTGTCTTACAAAAGCTTTTCTTTGTGGAACTGTACCTCCTTGCACCTATTTATTAGTCAGTGAGGGACTCTGGAAGGTGAACAGTCTCATCAGAGGCTTTAATCTACACGTGTCATCAGCGAGCAGTGTCCTTGGCAGTACACTCTATGGGCCTTTGGATAAGTTTCTACCTTTTTCCTTGTCTATCTTATCTTCATTTGAACTTCCTCCATTTTGCAGTAATGCTTAAATATTGACTGAGCAATGGAGAGAAATCAACTTCTGATCTGGTGCTCAGGGCACTTATATAGGATCGAAGAACACTGGGCCGAGGCTCCTGACCTGTCCTGATAATTAAACATTTTCTAGGGGAGAGGAGAGTTGCTGTCTTTTCGGACTGCTCATGTATAGACAATCTCAGTACTGAAGGCCAGCAGTGCACACAGACTGTGCTTAACGACTTCTGACCATCCCTTCTGAGGCAAAGCGTACACTGGTCTCACTTTTACAAGCACTTAGGAAGAATCATAGAATCACAGAATCACCAAGGTTGGAAATGACCTAAAAGATCATCCAGTCCAACCATTCACCTATTACTAATAGCTCCCACTAAACCATGTCCCTCAACACAACATCCAGTCATCCAGGAAGATGATTTTCAGCAATCTAGTTGAATTTAATAGCCAGTATTTCAACAGGCCCTTCAAATTATGGCAGAGATAGTGTTCCCAGGCTATTTACCCTTATCTGACCTGGGTCATGTACTATGCCACCACAAACAAAAGTTAGTGGAAGCATACTGCTTTGCCATCAGTCTGGCCTGTTAGTCCTACCTCACCTCCCCCCTGCTTCTCCAGCCACAGGCCTGGGAACTCGGTGAGGCAAGGAAGGGCAGCCCACAGTGGGGAATGGTCACTCCCAGGTGGATCCACACAGCTGGGACCACAAGCTGACAGACGCAGCTGACACCCACCCACAGTCATCAGTGTCACAGAACAGTGTTTAGGAATTCAATAGAGCTGAATTTTCAGTATCACCATCTGGAAACAGGAGTGGGTGATGCCTGCTTACTGCTTCCGTCCTGCACGTGCACTCCATTAAACGTGGCTTTTTAAATTTAATATAACCCACAAAAATACTTCTGGAGTGCTCCTGCACTGTGACACACGCAGTCATTTGATGTTTGTATTTTAAAAGGAAGAAACCAACAAACAAAAACCAACACACGTGAAAACCAAACAACTGAAAAAAATAAATAAAAATCAGGGAACACTGCACTTGAGGATTTGTGCCTACCTTACTCAGCTGGCAGCTCTTCCAGTCAGTACAGTCATGTTTCTCCGAGCCCTGGAAATGTGCCTAGCAGAACTCTAGCAATTTACACATTTCTGTTAACCCCTGAAAAAGGGAGCTTCAGATGGTGGTCTGGTTTTGTCAAAAATGTCCTGCTGGCTCCATTTCCTACTCGTCTTTTTCTAAAGGAACTGGCAATGTGACATTGCATGAGCTGGATAAGAAGGACTTAAAATGCTAAATTTCAGATGATGCTCCCAGGAAATACCCAAAAAAGCTCTGGGCAAGCAGAGGATTGTCAACACATCAGCATCTGTACAGTCTGTCAAGCTAGCAGCAATCTAGAACACAAATAACAAGCAACACAGTCGGAACCAAACTGATACAGGGCTGGAAAGGCAACATGATATCTAGACTGCAGCAGTGAGCAGCTGCAGTGTTCTTCTCTTTCCACCAGAAGTGCTCCTCAGCGAAATGCCCCTCAGCTTCCCTTCACCCAACGCCAACCACGGCCTCTGCCCACAGCCATCTGCTGAATGTCTCCTAGAGGCAGGGCCAGGACAACTAAAGGATCCATCAGCTGCCTCGTTACAAAGTTCTTCATGTGGCTTGGATCTGGTCTCAACGATGACAGGGCTGGGTGAAAAGCCAGTTGATGAAGGTGGACTTTTCACGTGGCCACAGTTTTGGAGTGTCTAAGCTCGTCATTGGGGGCATCTAATGTAAATGTGAATTCCCCATCCAATGGGGTGTGCTTCCACAGACAAGTAAACTCTGATTGATCTTGCAAGATGCATCTTAGAGTTCAGTTTCATGGTATCCTCTGTCCCACCTTCCTAATCATGAGGGCCTGCTCTCAGTAGCCACATGCTCTTTGACTGGCGTGGATTCACCTGTTTAAGAGTCTCCGCATTTTCACGGTAACCCTCTATGTATTTGCTACTGTTCATTTTCTTGTCTGGCAGCTGTTCATTGCCTCCTGACCTCTGCATTGCTACTAGGGCTCTGGTCTTGTTCGCATCCCTCCTCTGCTCTGAAGGCCCCCAGGGAGCATCGTGCAGGACTTGGCCATGTCAGCTCCATACCAGAGACCATCTTGCAGAGACGATGCTCCTGGAATCCTCCCCAGCCACAGCCAAACTCCAGCTGCGTTTGCACATCCTGTACAAACTAGCATCGTCCCAGGAGGGAGGGGATGCCTATGAGACAGGTAAGGTCACTTTGTAGGCCTGCTCCTCCACCTGCCTTCCTGGCACAGCTGTCTGTGAGCTGCAGGGACAATGCCACCTCGGCTCTCCCACACGAGGCGCCACACCCCTCGGGGCTGCTGCAGAGCTCTTACTGAGCGGCGTTCCTACTCACGCCCTCAGAGCCCAAACAACCAATTCCAAGCTACTTGCATAGCAGCAATGAGACAGGCAAGGCAACGGCTTAGTTTCAGCTGCAGGCTTGTCCTCACATTCATGGGCTTTTGCATGCTAATACGCTCAGGTTTGCACGCATGAATGACTGAAGGAGTGTCTGCTCATATGGCAGAAGCACCAAGTGACCTGGAGCTATCCCTGCAGGGCAGGGCTTGGCACAGGCTGCCTGGCTCCCTCCTCATCCCACCCCACCATGTCCCACTGAGCACAGCTCACTGCAGGTAGAAGGTGTGCAGTGCTATTGGCACCACTAAGGCCAGTGCCACTGATGGGTTCTGACACGCAGCCAACCTGGGTCCTCTGGAGGGTGAGCTCAGCTGATAGGGCCAAACTCCAAGGAAATGAGTACAGGTGTTTTTGGTTTCTGAAATAAGGGAAACCTCTGAACAAGCAACATTAAAACACCATTCATAAGATATGACTTCCAACTTCAGAACATCAAGTCTCTTGTCTTCTGCTCTTCTGCCTTCTTTGGACACTTTGTCTCTCACTCCCCATCAGTCCCACGAGCTTTAGATCCCAACTCTACACCCCAGTGAGTGTCTATTCAAAATAAGGGCAGATGCTGTTACAGGAAGCTCATAAGTGAACAGGATTATTTTCCAAGATCGGGAGACCAGAGAGTAAATGTTAAAGACAAGGAAGCTTCTATCCACAACAGTATAACTGCTTCAAGTAAAGGCAATGAAGCAGCAAGTGATTTAATTTGGTGGCCTGATGGAAGGTGGATGGGAGTGATTCAAGAGGCTCCAAAACAGGAGAGAAAATATTTAGTAATAATTAAAAAAAAAAAAAAAAAAAAAAAAAAAAAAAGGGGGTGGGGGGAAGGGGAAGAAGAAAATGGTACTGAGAAGGGAGTACTAATGCTCTGCAGTATGCCGCTATGAATAACTCCGGAGGTCCAATCGAATCCCACTGTTGCTATGGAATTGTTCTGCCATCTATAAAAACAATTGGCACCAGCCTCATCGCTCGTGCTTCCACCCGCAGCAGTTACCTGTCCGCGCTGGGAGGCGCCGGACCTCGCCGCTCCGGAGCCGGCAGCGCTCTGCCTACGCAGCACTCGGGGGCCGAACCGAACCCCCCGCCCCGGGGCGCTGCCTCCCGCCCGCGCCGCACGGGGGCTGCGTGCACCGCTCCTGCGGCAGCACCGCGGGGCTGCACCGCGCATCCCTCCGCACGTCATCCCCTGCACGCCGCCCCGTGCGTGCCTGCGTTGGTTCCCAGACCGGGGCGGGTATCCGGGCATTGGGCGCTAAGTAGAAACGGTGCCAATCCCCTTTCTCTGCCGCTGCGAGACAAGCTCCTGCAGCGAGCAGGGCACGGTTACGCTCCGGCTCCCCGAGCGCTCGGCTCTCCGTGCCCATAACCGCGGGTCGGGCAGGGGGCGGCACCGCCCGCCGCTGGGGCAGCCCCGTGCCGGGCAGCACCGCGCCGCAGCGACCCCCGCGGCGCTCAGGACTCGGGCCACGGTACGACCCACCGGGAGCGGGGCGTTGTACTTGGCCGCTTGCTGCCGCTAACGACAGACACGGCGCGGGGAGGAGCGCCCGCCTATCGTACATACGCGAAGCGCATGAAATACGCGCGGGCAGCGTTTGTCGCTGTGAGCCGCTCCTCCCTGAACCAGCGCACAACCTCCGATTTCGAGGCAGTTTTTAGGCAGCTGCGCTGCACAGTGACCCCGACAGCGGCTCACACACGTCATTCTGAGCTCGGCCGCTGGCACTGAAGGGATTAAAGGGGGAAAAAAATAAAAAGGAAAGAAAAAGCTAAGGAAAAAAAAAATAAATAAATAAAAAAGGCAGAGAAACCCCCGCAACCGGGATCCGGAGGCAGCGCCGCAGCAGCTCCTTCCCCGCGCCCGGTCCCGCTCAGCCACGCCCTCCTCCCTCACGGCCCCGGGAAGCGCCGCGCCCGCCCGCCCGCCCCAGGACAGCGGCGTGTGCCGGGCGGACCCTTCCCACTCAGCTGCCCCCCGCCCCCAGCCCGCGCCCCGGCTGCCGCAGCCCCGCGGCCCCGCCCGGAGCGACCGCGCCCCCCCCACCCCCATCCCGCTCCGCACCCCCCACCCCGCTCCCCGGTTCCCGGTCCCGGCCCGCGGCACTGCCCGGGGAGGGGGGCGAAAAAGGGCGAAGGGAGCAGAAGGGAAAACGGGGAAAGGAGCGAAGGGAGAAGAGCGGAGAAAGGCAGCGCGCGGGGGGGCGCGCGCGGGCAGCGGGAGGAGGGGCGGGGGGCGGCGCGGCGCTGGCCGAGTTCACCCGAGGACACGCGGCTCCCGCCCGGCGGCGCTGACCTGTGTGCACCCGGTAGTGCGCCTTCAGGTGCGAGGACTTGCCGTACACCTTGCCGCAGCCGCTGTACGGGCACTTGTGCCGCTTCTCGGCCGCCAGCTTCGCCTTGGGGGCGGCGGCGGCGGCGGCGCCGCGCAGGCGGGAGGGCGGCGCGGGCGCGGGGCCGGAGCACGGCGAGGCAGCGGCCGCGTCGCTGTCGGAGCCCGCGTCCTCGTCGGGGCTCTCGAGGCTGTCGCTGCAGACCGAGGGCGCGGGCAGCGGGCGGTACTTGTTCAGCTCCAGCAGGCTCTTGGCGATGGCCAGCAGGGCGCAGTAGTCCTTCCAGGCGTCCCGCGGGTCGCGCATCTCGCGGCCCGTCTCCGCCTCCCCCGGCACCTTCAGCCGCGCCGCCGCCTCGGGGGAGGGGGGCCCGGCCGAGCGGTTGGAGATAGACACCAGGCACTGCGCCGCCACGAAGTCCACGTAGGCGACGGCCGACATGCTGCGGCCGCGCCGTGCCCGCGCCCGGTCCGTGGGCGCGGCGGGGCCGTCAGCGCGGGGCCGCCGTGGCCGCGCCGCCGCACGCCATGGCCCGCCGGGCGCCGGGGCGGCGGGGCGCGGGGCGTCCGCCGAGCGGGAC
This sequence comes from Excalfactoria chinensis, assembly GCF_039878825.1. NCBI lineage: Eukaryota > Metazoa > Chordata > Aves > Galliformes > Phasianidae > Excalfactoria > Excalfactoria chinensis. The sequence goes on from NC_092857.1 coordinate 33,658,073, forward strand.
AGGGCGGCGAGGCGGGGGGCGGGCAGATAAAGAGCGGCGGCGGCGCGAGGGCGGGCGGGCAGCGCCCTCACCGCCGCCCCCCGGGGGCGGCGCGCAGCCGGCGGGGGGGAGCCGGCGCGGCCGGGAGCCGGGCGCCGCGGGAGAGGAGTGCTGAGCGCCCGCCGCGCCGCCCGCCCGCCCCGCGCGCTGCTGCCGGGGCACGGCCGCGCCGCGGCCCATCACGTCAGGCGCGGAGCCCCCTCCCGCCCGCCCCCCCGATTGGTCGGCGGGCAGGGCCGCCCGGCTCTGTTTACCTTCTCCCCCCGCCGCTCGCGGGCGCCTTTTGGCGGGGGGTGTGTCCGCCCGCCGCGCGCCCCGCCAATCGCCGCGCTCCCTGCGCAGGCCGCGTGCTACTCCGGGCGCCCCGCCGCGCCCGCTTAAAAGGGCGATGCCGAGCTCGGCAAGGAGGGACGGCGGCGGCGGCGGCGGGCCCCGCGGGGGGGCGGCGGGCGCCTCCGATGCCCCGAGAGGCCGCGGGACGGGACGGCGGAGGGGGCGGGGGGGAGCGTGTCGGGGCAGGGGGGGCGGCTCGGAGAGGGCCGCCCGGCGCCTCGCGGGTTAAGTGTCTCGCCGGGAGCCCTGCCGTCCCAGCAACCGGCCGGCCAATGGAAAGTGCGCCGGCTGATGTCACTGCCCTGCCCGCCGCCAATCCGCGCCGCGCTCCGAGGGGTGCGCAGAGCCCGCACCGCCGCCGGGCCCCGCCCCGCCCCGCGCCCGGAGCGGGGCGGCCTCTGGCTACGGCCGCCCGCTAAGGGGTCCTGCCGGCGGACCCTCGGGGGGCAGCGTCGCCTCCGCGCGGCCGGAGCTGCCGCTTCTCGGACGGAAGGGTGCGTGTGAGCCGGCAGCCCTCCCGCGTTTCTCCCCAGCGGCCCCGTGGGCCGAGGTGGGAGCCGGTGCCGGGCCTGCTGGGCGGCGCTGCCGGGTGCGCCGGTAGCGGACCCGCCGTGACCCCGTGCCGCCCCGTCCGGGCACGGCGGGGCCTTCCCTGCCCCTCCGAACAGCAGCAGGGCTGTGCATCACAACCCACTGCTGCAGAAATGCTGTGCCTGCTGCAGCGCCTTGCAGCAAGGCTGTAGATTGCCAGATTTTCTCTTCAGGAGTCATGTTATCTTGGGGCTTTTGGGACGCACTCACATCTCTGTTAAATTCGGGTTCTTACGAGCTTTGGAGACATCAACACCTTTGATTCCAAGCTGTATAATATACAGAACCTGTGAGACCTTTTTCTTGTTTGCTGGCTTCCGTCATTTCAGCCAAATGCTGCCACCCAGCCTATAACAGCTGGAAAATAATCCATGTCTGACTGATACTGAGGAAGCGCTGAGCCTTCGCAGAACTCCCAGTGCTTCCAGTGCTGCCTTCCCTACCAAACCAAACTGCTGCTCCAGCACATGGGGACCGCTCAGAGCAAGCAGCTCATTCACATGCACAGGGATGTTCCCGTGCCCCGTGATGTTACAGCAGCCACTGCACATGCAGAGCCGTAGCTTGGGAAGGGAGCACCTCTGCCCCTTGGGGAAGCACGGCAGGGTCACTGGGAGAGTGCGCAGACGGTGCGTTGCTAACAGAATCCTCTGCATTCAGTTTTCTAGATGGCTGGGGCGATGAGAGAGCCGACACAGAGAAGACCTGCAGGCCTGACAGCACCACCAGCTGCTCTCTGATTGAGCACAGCAGGCCTCAAGCTCGGGGCTGTGAGGGAGAGGCCTGGGATCTAGCTGCTGGGAATGCACTGCAGCACAGCCTTCCCTGGCTGCCCTCCCTGCCCCAGGCCAGGGGCTACCTTGACAGCTGCTGTTTCCCTGCATCTCTCACTGCTGGTCAGTGTTTGTGTGCTGGGCGTGTCAAGTGCAGGTATGGAGAGCTGGCCCGAGGCTAACCGGGGACACACACCTTCTGCTGCAGTGAGGGCTGGGCTGAGGGCAGCACGGCTGAATTGGTATCATGAAGTGGGAGCATGGGCTGGGGGCTGGGGGCCTGCTTCGGCCATGGCTGGGCTGAGGAATGCCATTCTGCACGGTTCTCTACAGAGACATCCAAACCGCCTTCCCACATAGCTTTCCCAGGGCTCGTGCTGCTCTGCAGGCCCGAGGCTGGGGCTGAGGGGGCTCCTTTGCGCCCAGCAGCCCCCAGGTCAGGGGCGGCAATGGGACAGTCGGTGCCTTTGTCCCGTAGCCCTCCGTGGAGGCTGTTCGCACGGGGGGTGCCGTGCCGAGAGCGCTGCCGGCTGCTCACCCCCCCACCGGGTGCTTCACTGATCAACGGTAATCATAACCATAATAAGTGATAATAATGAAGAAGATTACAATGAAGGACGGGTTTGCAGCAGGCTGTGTGCGACGCGGGCCGGCTGCCCCCTGCCTTCCTCCTGCCCCGTCCCCCACTCTATTCCGCCCCGCTCCGCTCCGCCCGGCCCCGCTCCGCACTGCGGGCTGCAGGCGTACGTGCGGCTCGGCTGCGGCATCGCCGCTTTAAGACTGCGGAGCGGGCGGGGGAGGCAGTGAGCCGGGTTCATGCGAGGACACAGCCCCAGTTCTCAGAAATCCCCGCGCTGCGGGAACATCGAGCTCCGTTAGCGCAGCCCGGCTGCTGCCCTACATCGCAGGCGGACACGTGAGCGCCGCGCCGCCCCCCGCACTGCGCCGGGCCGGGCCCTCCGCGCGGCGCTCAGTGTGACACACGGGGGTGTGAGGCGGGGATGGGTGCTGCGGTGGTACCGTGCGCGGGACGGGGGGTCCCTGCGGGCAGCCCTCACCGCGGCCACTGCAGCTGTCAGCGGGGGCGGGGGGGGGGGTGGTTCTCCCCCTTATTTTTTTTTAACATTTTTAATGGCTTCGGTATTTTCGATATTTTTTAACGTTTTTAACGCTTCCGCTGTTCCGTATTTGGCGACTTAACCTCCCGTTCCACACAGACGCATTCCTTTCCCCCTTCTCTGTGTCACCGGGGCCGCCCGCTCCGTGCGCGGGGCTCCCACCCCCCCGCCGGCCCCGCCCAGCCGCAGGCTCCGCCCGCCCTCACCTCAGATGCCCTCCGCAGCGCTCCCCCTCCCGCCGCCTCCATCTTGCGCCGCCCTCCCCCGCCGTGCGGCAGCGGCCGCCCCCGCCAACATGTCCGCCCCCGCCCGCTGCCGCCGCGGTCCTCGGGGCTCTCCTGCGGGGGGGATGGGGGTCGCGGGTGCTCGGCCTGCGGGTGCTTGGGGGCTCTGTGGCCGGTGGGGGGGGGAGAGCCGCCTACTCAGCGCGCCGCGGTAGGGCCGCGATAGGAAGGCTGGGCGCAGCCGGTAACGCGGCTCGGGGTGTCCCTGGCCCGGTCACGCCGACCTCCGCTGGCCGTCCCCGTGCCTCGGGCTGGGGCGGGGCCTAGCGGCGGGTACCCGCTCCGCTCCCGCTGAGGGGCCGGCACGGTGTGGCGCAGCGCTCGCGGGGTGCCCGGCGCCGCGGGTCTCCCGGCAGGGCTGCGGCATCCCGACAGGATGCCCTCCCCGAACCCTGCCGCGGAACGGCTCCTGTCAAGAGGGTCCCCGGGACGGGAGGGGCGGAGAAGCAAGCTGAGGAACGTCGCACGTCCCGGAGATCGGACTTGCTTCCCAAGTGTTCTCCAGCGTAACGTCTGGCTTCCTGCCATTTGCGGGGATTTGTCTCCTTTCCCTCCCCTCTAGTGGTGCTGTGTGCCGGAAACAGAGAGGTGTCTCAGGGGCTTGTCTGGCTCTGTGAGCCACTTTGCAGTACTACGGTTCAAACGAGAGCCGTGCTTCCCTTTTGGCATCCGCTCCCCAGGAAGCGGGACGCATCCGTGGCCTCCCGCTGCTACACGACCGTCCGGCAGTCCTTCCCACTGTGGCAGTCCCGACGCTCTGGCACCGCCTGGGTTTGGAGGTCTCTGAGCCGCGGTGCTCCGTGTTTTGGCTGTGGGAATGCTAGTAAATTCACGATAATGCTGTAATTGCTACTGCTGTGTCTAATGGTGGCATTAGGCAATAAAATTACGAATTCTCTTCCAACAAAATAAAGATCATAGAACCATAGAATTCTTAGAGGCAGAAGGGACCACTGAAAACCACCTAGTCCAACTCTCCTGCAATGAACGGGGACACCAAATTTCTGCCTTTGTAATCGGCAGCGATAATGCTTCCAACAGGATCTCTCTAAATGATACTTGACTGCTATGAACTTTTAAAATTAGTTCTGTCCATTAGGTGAGAGGTAAAAGAATCTAGAAAGTAACAGCAAGAAAGGCTCTGGGGGGGTCTTGCTGGACACTAAATGGAATGTGAGCCAGCAATGTGTCCTTGCAGCAAAGAAGGCCAGAGATATCCTGGGCTGCATCAGGAGTATTGCCAGCCAGCCGAGGAAGGTGATCCTTGGCCTTTGCTCAGCAGTTCTGAGGCTACAACTAGAGTGCTGTGTCCAGTTCTGGTCTCTCCAGTATGAGGGACATTCTGAAGAGAGCTGAAAATGATGAAAGTCCTGGAGCACCTCTCCTCTGAGAAAAGACTGAAAGAACTGGGAGTGCTTAGTCTGGAGAGAAGAAGGGTCAGAAGAGGTCTTATCAGTGTCTGTAAATACCTGCAGGGAGGATGCGGAGAAGACAGGCTCTAATGGTGCACAAGACAGTCTTCTAATAGTGCCAGGACTAAAGGCACTGGGCACAAACTGGGATACAGAAGGCTCCATCCAAATGCCAGGAAGCACTTCTGTGCTGTGCAGGTGGTGGAGCACTGGCGCAGGTCACCCAGAGATGCTGTGGAATCTCCTCATTGGAGATGTTCAGAAGCTGTCTGGACACGGGCCTGGGCAGCCTGCTCTGGGTGTCCTGCTTGAGCAGGAGTTGGACCAGATGGACCCAGAAAGCCCTTACCAACTTCAAACATTCAGTGTTATTCTGGGATGTGATAATTTAGTAGAATTATAGTATGGCTTGAATTAGGGTTGGATAGGACCTTAAAGATCATCCAGTTCCAGTTCAGAGCAAAGGGGTTGGTCTGCTCAGGGTCCCATTGCCCGTTGCCAGTGCCAGCACCTTGCCATCCTTTTAGTAAAAATGTTCTTCCTTATATCCCATCTAAATCTGTCCCCTTTTGTTTTTAAGACCATCGTCCCTTGTTCTGTCATTTCTGGCAAAACAAACAATAAAACAGAAAACAACACCACCCTTTCTTCACCTTCCTTGTAGGCCCCCTCCAAATACTGGAAGGCCACAATCAGGTCTCCCTGAACCCTTCTCTTCTCCAGACTGAACAAGCCCAACTACCTCAGCCTTTGTAGGAGAGGTGTTCCAGTCCTCTAACTACCTTCATGACCCTTCGCTGGGTTTGCCTTAATAGTTCCATCTCTCTTTTGTTCTGCAGCACCTGGAGTTGGATGGGCCAGTCTTTGTAGGTTCAGTTAGTATTTGGGAACAAGAGAGAAACAGAGGGTTTAAACACATTAATTTCCTTTCATCATTTTGGCTGCTGCTAAGTAATATTTTAGTACTGATTCTCATGTGTTCACCAGTGAAAGGGGCTGTGTTCTGCAGCTCATTCCCCTCATGCTTTTTCAGGTTTTCAAATATCAACTTATAACTTTAAAGTAAAAGATGGATGCAAAATGAATGTGCCTGTGCTTGCACATATGTTCCGCATTATCAGAAATCATGTCTGGTCACAAGAGAGAGACTGAAAAGGCTTATTTTGCCCTTAGCCCACCCCCTAGTCCCTTTGTTTTTCTAGAACAAGATACCCTGTTCTAGGAAGCCTCATCTCAAAAAGATATATTCTAAGACAGCGTGCTAGAAGATCTTGTTTTGTGTTCTGTTTGTACCCTCACATACTTTGTTTAGTAATAATTAGTTCAGAACATAGTTCAGGCTGATGAAATGCTTTTCTCCTTAAGTCAACTATCTGCTTTCATGGTCAATCTTTTTTTTTTTTTTTTTTTTTTTAATCTATCTCTTTCTTACAGTTACCCTTTAGTGAGTTTAAGTAAAATATTTTTTTAGTCGGTTTTATTTGAAAATCAATTTTTGATCAATTAAGCTAAAGTTTGTGGCAAGTCAACAAAGCTAACTTTATTCATATATTTATTTATTTATTTTTGCTGGGAGAGCCAGGGAGGTTTTAGATACCTTGAGCAGCAAATGGACACATAAACTCTATATACATTCAAAACTGCCTGCTGATTCTCAGTGCTAAGCAAGCATAAGCTCTAATTTCTCTTTTTTATCCTGGTATTCTGTTCCTGCACTTGGTTTGTATGTCTACCTAGATTTCGGGCCATGCTACGAACATCAAGGCAGCTGTAGCCTAGCCAGCAGGCCCATCAAGCTGCCTGTGACAGTAGCCTGGGGAAGGACTTGACACCCACTACAAACATTTTCCAGACCTTTGGCTTGTTTGCAGCTTGGAAGCACTCTGATACTTTCACACTTGTTTGCAAAATGCCAAGGAGCCCTGAGACCGGAGTTCAGATCTCACCCAGAACCAAGTTAGTGTTCTAAGGACAAGGCTTACTCATTCAAAGTCAAATGGCTTTATATAGCAGGGTGGAGGCTATCTTCTCCAGACTGCCTGAGCGCTTGGCTCCAAGGTGAGAACTATGGGTGTGGATCCCTGCAGGAAACCTGGACCTGCAGTGCTTTCAGCATTGATCTGCTGGAGTCAGCCACACCTTGAAGCACCTCCAGAGATGGGTCCCAGCCTGGGCCTAGCTGAATTTCTTCTTGGTTGCCTAAAATGTGACTCTCTACTCAGTGCACTCAGTTTGAAAGCCTTTCAAGGCTGTCAGAACAAGGCAAACAAAATCAAGCCTTGCCCTTGATTCTGAGATGGCTGAATTGCAAGTCGGCTCCAGTGTTGGGCCATTATCACAGTGCTAAATTTGATCTGGTAAGTCCTGCTAGGGTAAAGAAGATATTAGGTCATGCTCACTCTACTGACTTGGCTGCACATTTCTGGTCGGCAATACAAGCAACACAAGAGCAAGGCTGTGTAGCACAGCCTGAGGTATCCAATTCTTCTCTCATATGACGTGTGAAGCCTAAAGTGCATACCTCAGAGCTCTAGCCCCCACACATCTATGGGAAGTGTGCAGATACAGTCACATACACAGCATGATGCGTCACCATTGCCTCAGTAATTTGCATAGCAGGTTCTTGTCAGAGCTAAAGTTCAGGGCCAAGAGACTTGTCACTGCAGTTACTTACACCAATGCATGCACAAGAGATCTATCTTCTTCTGTTTTTTCCTTCCCCCTCTCCTCTCCCCTCTCCCCCCTGCCCTGCCTCCACAGCTACCACATAATTTCCATCCAATCTTCTCAAATTCTAATGCTCTGTTCAAATATATGCTTTGTGTGCCCCTGGTTTCACCATGGTGGATTGTCATGCGTGGCAGCATTACAGACTTGCGTAGCTGAATGTGTAGAGAAGAAGCTGTAAAGAGATCAGAAAAAGCATGAACAACGATGTCAGTTAGTAGAATTTAATTATAACTTAGAAGCAAAGCTAGTTGACTGAGCTTGTGTTGAAAGGGTTTAGAGAACCAGGTGATCTAATAGCTCTTTGCTTTTTCAGGTAAGAAACTAGTAAAGGACGTGATTCTCTTAAGAGCATGTGCTCCTCCTCTTCACTGTAGCTAATTTTGTATCTCTGTGACTATTTCTATGAATTTTGCTTGTCTGAAATCTATTGACAACAGTAATTAGGTTAACAGTACAGCTAACAGTTGTGTGTGTGTGTTACAAAGAGCAATTCTGAATCAGAGAGAAGACGTATCTTGCTAAGGTTCTGAGCTCCAGGAGTAAGTCAGAGACTTCAAGATTAGTTATTTATGCGCTATATGGAATTTCAGGTAAACATTTTTTCACTCAGAGGGGCCATTAAGCCACCATTAGGTTGTTCTAGCTGACTCTAAACCCATTTATCTACTTCTTCAAAATACAAAATGATCAAATCTTAGAATGAGTGCAGCAGTTAAAACACCAAGTTTTTGGTGTCTCTACTCTGCTCAGGTAATGGCACTGACATTTAAAATGAAAGAGTTCAACAGCTACAGAGGTTTGTTTTTCAGGTGAAGCAGCTTAACAGGACAGCTGCAAGGGAACTTTGCGGGACGGATCAGAGGTACTTCCAGCACCAAGGCCATCTGCTGGCTTTGTCACTGCAACACTGTGCAAGGAGCAACTGTTGTTACTACAAATACATGGCATGAAATAATCTTTCTTACTGTTTGTAGGAGAGAGAGACAGAAGAATACTATTATTTAGGCTTGCTTAATCTTTGGAGCTCCCTTCACCTTTTTAAGCTTCAGCCTTACCCTGACAGAGAACCTCCCATCACAACTGTATGTGAGTCAGAAGTCCAGGTATATTTAGCTTATCCTTGTAGGAGTCACGCCACCCAGAGCCAGTTGCACAGAATGGAAAATACCAAATGTTTTCTGATGACCTGTAACAAAAACATACATTTTTTCCTGTCTTGTTTGCCTTCCAGCATCCTAAAGCTTGAAGACAGCAAAGCATGTTTCTGCTGCTTTGCAAGAATTATAATAAAATTAGCACTTAGATGCTGCCAGCATTTCATATGAAGTTCTTTATAAATATTCATACAAATGACCCATCTTGCTAATTAAGTAGTTGTCTGTGTACAGATAATGGTACTTTGTGGTATGCAATGAGCATTAATCTCCCCCCAGAAGTTAAGTACAAGGCACGTTCATGGTCCATGATGCTGAATGTGCTAGGAGCTTCATTCAGGTGCATAACTTGTCCTGCTTAGAATTCAGAGTAAGATCAAATGATAAAGGTCAACCTCAGTAAACATTTGCCCATAGAAATGGCATTAAGTAGCTATGGTGTTCCTCCTTGTATCCATCATGCTGTGTTCTGTGGAAGACTGAACTGAAATTCAATTTACCTGTTGATGTTTACACCAGCAGCTGCTTTGAGAATTTCAGTATTCATTTCATCAAGCAAGTAAATATTTACTACTCTGTTTCTCCCAAAGCAGCAATGGCTATTAAATGATAACAAAAGAAGTTGTGGTATTTGTGCAGAAATGAATAAATCTCCAATTTTTCTCCCAGGAGTCACCTGACTAGGCAGAAAAAGTGATTAAATGTGCATTTAAGCATATTTACATGAACGCACACCTCTGAGAAGCCTATTCCATGGTAGTTAAGATTCACAGCTGTTGATTGCAGTGCCTGTCTTGTTCTATTACAGCTGCTATTTCTGTTGACAAAAAGGTGAGTGGAGGTTGTAACTTTTAGTTTCCATTAGTACACATAAAAGAGACCAATGTGAAGTCTTTTCTTCCTTTTGTTTATGTAAGGGTTTGCTCACTTTCAGTGCGCTGTACCAGAGAAAGTCCACAGAGAACAGTAATACTCAGCAGGTGCCAATAAGGACAGAATCGGAGAGCTAATTTAATCTGCTTCTCAGGTTGCTGAAGGTAGCAGCTGGAATTCCACTAATTATCTCCTTCCCATCTCAGCTTATAAAGTAAATGCACCTTATGGAATAAGTAGAAAGTATTCATTATTTCCAACAGATGAAAATTATGTCTTATCCTAAACAACTGTTAAGAGACCCTGAGCATGCATAGCTGCCACTGGGAGGCCTATATATGGGAGATAACATGGAGCCACCGAGAAGCTTATATTCGGGTGATAACATGGAGCACATTCACTTTGTTATACTTATGCGTTGAGATACAAACCTGAGTTTTAGGGGATTCCAGTCCATGATTCTTGTAAATATGATATACATATTTAGTGATATGATATACACATTTAGTTATCGTAACGACCTTTGGTTTCAGTCGGATTGTTTCGAAAAGACTGCTACATTTAATAACTGATATTATTTCATGCTGGAATAATCTGTCCTCCAGGAATGTGAAAGATGTGGAAACACTCTGATAAAATATAATGCCGGTTCAAGCCAATGTTTCTCTTCTTATAAGTGGTGAATTCTGGAACAACGACAAACACTACCAGCCTTATCTGGATCACTGTATTGCAGATCTAAATCACATATACAGTGCCCTCCAGTCGTGTTAGGTATGCAGGAATGCAGGGCCTCTTAGCAGTGGTTAATGTCCTCCCCTTGGGAAACAGCTCCCTCAAGACTTCTCTCAGAGCCTGGCACATACATTCCTGGGCAGTTTTTCTGTAGTCACCATGTCTGTTGATCCCTTGATACCATCCCATGGACTTGGGTTGTTTGTCCAACTAGTTCTGTGTTTGGATAATGCTTTCACCACTGCCCAGGGTGATTTGTACCTCTGGTGAAAACCTGGTGCAGTCCTCAGAACTGACCAGGCATGTCACGTTAACAGCCTTTTTGTAGTGTTGCATAATAGATATGCAATGTAATTTATTTTCAGGTGGTACAAATAATAAGACAAGAAGCATCACTCTTGATTTTTTATTTTTATTTTTAAATTTACTGTTCCCCCCCCCCCCCAGAAATAGTGTGTAGTAAAAAAGTCTACTGGGACAAATAGAAAAAGGGGCCTAGTACTCCAAATTATTCCCCTAAGGTATTCTGTTACTACTTACCATTCTGGCTGTTATCAGTTTTGGATGAAGCCAATAGCCACAGAAATACCACAAATTAACTTATTGATGACTTTTATTTTTATTTTTATTTTTTTTTTCCTTGACTGATGTTAATTGACTATCAAAAGAATAGACTTATGGAATCCTCAGAAGAAACGTATCTGTTTAATTTCAGATTTTTATTTCTCATTGAAAATATATCTTATGGAATCAGCAAAATGTGGACTTCTTTTCTCATACTTACTTTAGAGATAGTCATCAAAAGTGAAATAACTTGTGATGTACTCTGTTACATCCTGGGTATTGCTGCTGGTGAGTGGATGACTTACAGGATTATTAACAGAATCAATCTCCTGATGTTCCAAGCAGACAATTTTATTTGCTAACAAAATGCAGCAACGGAAAAAACTATGAGACAGCTGGAGGAATTTGCCTAAGTGGCTTACAGGACTTGAGTATACACCTCAAACTTATTTTACAGAGAGTTCAAAATAATAATAATAATAATAATAATAATAATAATAATAATAATAATAATAATAATAATAATAATAAATCCTAGAGTACATTCACATTTGACCAAAAGCTATTTGCAGTTGATAGTATTTCTCATTTGGGAAATGAAGGTCCTTACAATCCATCATCCCCTGGTCTTTGAGAAGTGACCCAGGTAAATAGATACTTAAGGCCGTATAAAACTTATGTTGCCCTGCCAGAAGAGTTAGCAAATGATTGTGATATTCGTTCTGTGTTGTGCTCTCCTGAGGAATCTTCAAATATTTGAAGAGCAAAGCATGGGAATCATGATTTCCTCCCTTGCCGAATGTAACAACTTCTTCACTGCAACAAAGAAAAGTCAATTTTCAAGCAGCACAAAAATGTAGGGCAAAAACTAAGGAATGCTTTTTGTACATTTTCAGTAATATGTTGAGAGTGTAACTATTTATACTGGAATTTGAAGAGGAGATTTCAATTACCGATCTTTATGAGAACTACAGTGGCCACTTTTTAGCCTCTGTGTATGTATTTTATGATTCTATGTCAGTTTTTCTTCAATGAAGAAGAAACATTCTGAACAGCATTTCCTAAACCTGCAGATTTTTAATTCCAGCTGGTTTTATTTTGACCAGTGTGGAATAATGCTACTTTCTGAATTATCCAAGTTACTCTTCAGAAAGGTCTCCATAGTCTCTCAAAGTTGTTGTTTTTTTTCTGTCTGACTACAGATCAGACCCAGTGCAACTCAGCTTATGGGATGTGCTTAAACTGGTACTGCTGGAAGACACTTTTTAATGAAACAAACAAACACTGTATGTTCTTTTTCCTGATGTGTGCTTATGGCTGGTTCTGCAACACTGCCATGCTGTTTTTGCTGGGGCAGAGAGTGACTTTTACCTTCCAACCTTGATGTGTGCATTGTTTTTTTATTCCTCATGCTTTCTCTGCCTGCAGCCTGATGCATGCATATCCATCCTGCTTCATTCCACCACTCCTTTTTAAGCCAGCAGCCTAATAATGAAGCTCTTCATGAGACTGTGAAGCCAGTACCAGCAACAATGAGTCTTCATTATTCCTGGAGAAGACTGGGGTGTTTGATATGCATGAAGCTTTGTGCAGATAGCTATGACTATAAACTGCCATTTGTTACTGTCAAACAAATAAGTGTTACAACTATTTAGAAGTGTTGCACTTCTCTAGCAAGGGATTTATACTTGAAAAATAAAACAAAAACTAATTAGTACTTTTTTTTTTTTTTTTTTCCCCACTGAAATGAATGGATTTTGGCTGATGAATGGAAATCTTCTCTGTTACTGCTTACTCAGTGGGTCTGGAAATGATAAAGAACTTGACTGATATAAGTAGCTGAGATACCCACCTGTGACCCAAGACCTAGTCAGACAAATCCTTTAGCGATCTGCACATGGTTGCCATGTTTGTATAATACACAGACTTGTCACATAACTGCATATTTGTAGATCTTTTTTAAAAAAGAGTATGTTACAGAGACCTTAAACATTGAAAATGCTGATCATCTATTTTGCTTTATGTTATGCAGGAAGTGCTGAACTTGACATCCATTTTTCAGGGAGCTGAGTGGAAAATGAAAGCTTAATTAGAAGTCTACCCCTCCCAGTACCATCTCCCAAACAAAACCACTGAAGCTCTGTTGATAACAGTCTGCGTTATCTACAGTCACTGTAGCTAGTAAGCTTCCTGTCTACCCAGGCTGAGTACAGAGTGCCTCATCAAGAGATTTAGAGCTGTCTCTGATACTCAAACACTTCTCTTTCATTTCTCAACTAAAATATTACTTATCTTCTACTTGATTTGAACTTCTTATTCCTTTAGTAAATCTTGGTGCTGATGGATCTCAAACTAGTGCCTAGTTGGGCATGAGGCATCTATGACATCTTACTGAGGAAAGACATTTTGACATAATGGTTAGGAAATATTCCCAGGTAATGGAAGCTAGCTATTTAGAAAAATACCAAGCAATTGGATTTGTTTGAGAACCACAAAAGCTGTTTGATTTGTCTGGATAGACCAGATGATCTTCACCATACCTACATCCCTCCCTTCTCCTTTTAGCCTCCCCTCCCCATCTAAGTAAAGTATAGTATGATAAGATTTCTGCAAGGTGGCAGAGGATTGGAGATATTACTATTTTCCTTCTGGGGCAGGTGTAAACTTGGTCTGAAGTAAAAGAGGTAAGGAAACGGGAATGACATTGTCCTATAGTTAGATGGTCCTAACAGGAATTATAAAATCAGCTTAATGCTTTTTACCTGCATATCATATTTCCACATGTGTATGTAGGCTTATGCATGAACACACGTGTGCGAACATTTGCTTGTTCCTGTACCTCTCTGCCATTCACAAGGCTTTAACTGCTAATTGTTCTGGCACAGATATCACAAAAGAGCAAGGACAGTTTGTAGGTGTTGTGGTATCATTCATGTGCTTACTTTATCCTTGTGGTTGGCACACGAACATCTGTAAAACATAAGAAAATAAAATCAAAGGTAACTATTGTCTTAGCTTCAGAATGTAGCTGAACATATTCCTACAGCTTTTAAGAATCAAGCAACTGCTGAGCAAAGGTAGTTACTAGGCCAGGGGATCTCACTGTCATAAAACTGAACAAACACCAACAAGAAGGAAACTGAAACGTGTTTATGAACTTGCACTGTACACCATATCCTTTTGTTTGGTATAATTTCTTACTAGGACATAAAAATTGCAAGTTGCAGTGAATATACATTTCTGTGGACAGATAAACTGATTCTCTCTTAATTTTAGTCAACACTGAGATGGGCTCTTAATTTCCTGATGCTCTTGCATTTAGACATTTATAGCACAGGGAGAGAAAAGTGTGCAGACCATTCTGGTTTTAGTTAAATACCAGGATGTTTTGTGACTGTTTAATCATCTACAAAGAAATCAAGACAAGCTTTCATCTGTCCCTCAGTGCTGGAACAAAGCCATCAAGGGCCTTGTGTATGCCAAGAATTAGTAGTCTCACTTGTGTAGTAAGTCATTATCCTTAGTAGTATTGGAGTGTATTAGTATTTGGTTTGTTTACTGACTCCAGAAGATTGTCAGATGTTTGCTTCCTGTCCACAGTATGAATATGAAAGAAAAGATAGTCATAATAACTCACATAAATTGCTCAAAACTAATTCCTCAGAGTTCTTATACCAAGAGGAGAGCATCCTTAGAGAATGAAAACTGGAGGAAGAGGAGTAGTTATCCGGAGAGGACTAGCTCATGATGAGGAAAAATCCTAAACAGTTGGTGAAAGGGCAGACTTACTGACAGAGAAAGCTAAAGGATTTGAACAAACTATTATTATTATTATTATTATTATTATTATTATTATTATTATTATTATTATTATTATTATTTGTTAACACTGTATGGCTCAGCACATTTGTCATAAGACAAAGAGCTGACTAAGCCATTGGCTTTAAGGGAACTTCAAACTTAACTCAGCACTGGGCAGTACAGCATACATTCTCATTTTACCATGTGGTTGGTACTCTGTGCACCTCTACAGTCTTTCCCACCATGTAGACTGCGATAGATTTCCATCCTAAATGGGTATGCCCTTGCACGGCCTCCCGCTTCACTGCTGCAGCTGCATCTATCCCTGCAGGAGGATGCAGATCAACAGAAGATGTTTGAAGTAGCTGTGATAAACA